>NC_142710.1:30440821-30751099 GCF_055471065.1 Atractosteus spatula | reverse complement strand
TATCTGCAAGTAACCTTGATTGTTTCTCGTTAGCTTCACAAAGACTCACTGTCTCTTTAAATATCTACATATCTCATGAATAAGAAAAAACGGCACTCCATGAGCAGACAGCTATTCTGTGTGGTCTGTAGCAAGACTCCAAACAAACAAATAATGACAGCTTGGGCATTGTCTGTATCAGGACAGCCCTTGTCTTCTGCCTGCCTTGGAGCTAGGTTCTGGGGCTGATAAAATCAGTGTGGTTTCTCTTTTCTTAAGCCCCTATATGAGCTGCAGGTAGGAGAGAGAGAGACTAAAACTTGGACATGGAGTCCTCTCACCCAGCCCACTGAACCTGAACCAAGTGAGTGTAGCTCGCCTTGACAAGAGCACTATTGTCCACTACATTAATCAAACTCACTGAGCCAGGTAACATTTTTTTTTTTCTAACAAGATGAATGGGCTGCTTTTTTAGCTGGAAATGATTCGCAAATCGGGTTTGAGGATGTGTTCCTCTTTAATAAGCTTGATGAGCTCGGTGGAGTTGTGTGCCACGTCTGACACTCAGTGTTAACCCTGGGTATTTTGACCCATTGAGGAGAGCTCCTGGGGAGGCACAGGGAGAGCAAGGGAAGAGGCAGGTGAAATTGCCTGAATAAGAGGCCCTTTTTCTTCTAAAGGCTTTTCTCCAGATGAAAAGAATAATTACCACAATGATACTTCTAATTATGCTGTCATTAGGATCCTGCAGTGGTCTGCTGTGATGCGTGAAGCACTCCTCTTCCCCTGAACATGATCTATGTGGTGGGATAGCAGTGAGCTGGATAGTTCTAAAAGTGCTTAACTCTTAAATCCCCAGGGAATATTACACACATTTACTGGCTGCGCAAGTTTTCCAGAACCTCAGTGTAATCAAGCAAAATGTCTGGATCTCTTTGTATTTTCATGTAGTTTTCTGTGTTTACATTAATTATTCCTACATGCATTCTTAAGGTTTAATATATGCACTAAATATCAGAGGGATACTTGCATTGCATTACAAGAGATACATTACAAGCACTGTTAGACAGCGGCATTGAATGAGCATAGTGATAGTGATTTTTGGAAGTGGACAATACCTGCATGTGACTTTTGAAAGCAAGGTAAAAAGATGAATTTAAGGATAGAAAATAATACATAAGGATATGTCAAATTTAATAGTTATAAAAATAATCTCTTCTTCCTCTAAAACACACAATATAGAAGCACAGGTAAGCCAATTCAAACAATTCCTTTTGCTTAGGTTAAACTCTAAGACAGCCACATTTTTTGTAATAAAAAAGCCTGGAACCATTTTTTAAAGGAGCAAAATAAAAAACCTCTTTCATCACATTTTGTTGAGTTTACAAATCAAGAGTATTAGAAAACAGAATCAGGAAAGGAGAGAAATATTACAAAAATGTATAAAACAGTTGCTAAGACAAAATAACCAGTGTTTTACTGGCTGCACTATTGAAAATGTTTCACTAAAGTTTTCAGGTCTTTTGTGTAATTAAGATCAAGTGATCTGGTGACACTTAAAAAAATAAATTTACTACAGGTGTATCTTCTTTAAAGAATGCTGGGAGATATTAAAACCAGTGAATACGCATTTTTAAATCGCATTCATTTTCTCATTTATGTTACTTTAGGAATTAATGTTATTTTTAAGGTTGATATAGCAGTTGTATACAAATGCAGTGAAGTGGAAACCTCTGAAATTTCTACATTTTGGAGAAGGAAATTGAAGCTTTCTCTTCTTTTTTTTGGTGTTACCTGATTTTAATCCTGAGGCACTTACTATGCATTTTTAAATACCAGACTTGAACAAAACAAAGAAGTTGGAGTCTTAGTTAGTACACCAAAGCAATGTTTTCAGCTCCTTTTGCAAAACAAGATATTAATTGGATTTAGATATTTGCAAAACGATATATTTAATGGGATTACCGCTCATATAATGATCTCATTTATAAGAGAGCAATCTAAGCTTTGGGGCTGATAATGCATTTCCAGTTCTTTGGTAGTTAATGTTGTGTTACGGGGGAGATAAAATTTAAGCCCCATTGTCCATTAATAGGTAAGTTACCCAGGTGAAATGGAGCTGATTCTGTCAAGGTGGGTAGGTGGCTGAGCAGGAGTGCACACAGTCTCGCATTCCAGCCAGTACACAGGGCACAGATACAGGCCAGCCTGAACTCCTGACAAGTTCAAGGCAGGCCCAGTGCATCCCTGAACAACATAATGGGCCTTTCTTATTGCCTTTATCCACAGCGATATCTTATTGAAGCTTTTACTTGACCCATTTCCACTTAAGTGCCTAAAGGAAATGTGCTCATAGAAAGGAGCCACTCATTTGTTTTGCTCTTTCACGTTTTATAAAAAAAAAATTTCAGAGGCCATGATACAAATGTATTATATTAAAGGTTTCTCTGTGTAGATTTTTTTCCCCTGTGGCAGAAATATGTACTACCCATAGTTCTAACAGTCAGATCCAAATACAGGGGTGCAAATGTTTTTACAATGTGCAGTTAGTGTACTTTTGAAGATAAGCTGTTATTTAACTTGTAAGGTATTGTTGTTTCTAGAAAACATCATTCCATTCAAATAAACTGTGATTGTCTTTATTGTACAGTGTGCTACAGTAGTTCTTTTCTTTGCTGAACAAAATTTAACACTATAGCTCTGAATTCTATAGCATCTATATGGCTTAATAAAATAATATCAGATCCTGTAGTGTGTATATACAGTATTTCAAATGATAATTACAAACAAACACCTTTTCTTCGTTTGAGTCACTTCGCTGCCATTTTCTCAGAATCCTTGCAGCTAGGAAATTTGATGAGAATGATGTTTATAGCTTCATTCACTCTGTGGTCTTTCCTCTTATCATTTTTTTTATTTTTTTCTCATTTCATTTTCACATTTTTATTGTCAAGTTTTCAAAATATCACCATTTCAGGTAATAATAATGAAATTATTTTATTAGCTTTATGTCCTTTAATATTGCAATAAAGAAAATCTCATGAGCTTTTAATTGATGCAGGGAAATCATTAAATAATTTCATAAGGTTTGGATTAAAGGGGATTCTCTTTTTTTTCTGAAGCTCAGTGAAAAATAAATGAGGCCATGTTGTTGCACACTGGGCTCCATGTGTGTTGATTTTGAAAATGCAAATCAGACAAGCTTTTATGGTCATGCAGCCTGAATCTTTTTATTGTGTTTTGCAAACTTCATATGAGAGTCCTTTCAATTTATATACACAATCTGTTTTTGGTTAATTGTGTGTACCCAAAAACTGAGAATACTTAATAAATTATTCTAGACCATATTGAAGGCCAGAGGTTTATCAACAAGTTATTAATACACCTTTTATGGCTCGGTTTTCTTTTTGAATAATTCTAAACAATTTACAATTACTATGAAAAACGAGACTTGAACACCTTTATTTTTTAAACATAAAAAATAACTTATTATTGTTTAACTTAAAAAAGTCACCCATGCTAAATATCTTATAAATATTGATTTTGTTGTATATACTGTATCTATACTGGTTGTTGGCTAGCTTTGCATGCTATTTATTTAAACGAATTGTTTCCATAACTTCAATATTATTTTTTTCCACGCATAGTAACAAAGTAGGGCATATTCCAAAGAAGAGTGATATTATAGCTGCTGTTCAATATTATTATCTTCACACAGTGCAATTTATATAATCTGGCAAAAGCATCTATAGTGGTACATATCAGTGTCTTCTTTAGGACATTCAAGTCATTGAATCATAGACCACAATTTCTTGCAATAGAGAGCATTCAAAAGGTGTAAGGTTTAAAATCACATTTCTCCATGTGCTTTACACAAAGCCAAGTGACGAGGTTGACTTTTCAAGAAACTGATGATAAACCATGTCTAAAGCTGGACTTTCTGGTTACCCAGCCAGAGACACGTTTGTGTTCATTGTCACTCATTACACTGGACTGTCAGTTTGAACAAAGGCTGTCACAAATGACAGCAGTGGTGAAGCTTTTTTTCTCTGACAACAGTGCGACTGGCCATACAACTGCAGAGTGACAAAGTTTCCAAATAATGAGCCACCTCTTTCAGCGAAGGCAAACGCACATATGTGAACTCATCCAGAAAGACAGACTGAAAAGCTCGTATTCAGGAGAAATTAATCTGAAAACAAGTGTTTTTTTGTGTCTTGGGAGTATTATTTTCATTGCCGTCAATTTGGTACACAGATAGAATGTGATTCAAGCTGCACTATCAGGTTCCCCCCCTTCCCCCCTTCAAAACAGCCACCTATAGGCAGACTGCTTTCTGAGCTGCTCTTTCATTCGGGCTAATCTACAGCTGAGTGAGATGCTGCTACCAGTTCTGTACCCCCCCAACTCCCCCCTCCCACACACACACATACCGCCGTGAAAACTCTCAGTTCCCCCTCAATGAAACGATCTAATCCAGGGAATTAAAAAACATAGGACCTCCAGCTAATACAAATGACTTGTGCCCACTAAGAAGCTATTAATTGGCAACATAAAATATTTAACGTTCCTTCAGGCCACTTTTAATGGCATTTTGAAAATTAATAGAAGGATATTTAAAATAAATAGGCCTTTGGTCATGTCAGTTTCTTGCCCCTTAGCTTCATTTGTTTATTTAGTCAGATAGCCAAGCCTTTCCTAGTAAATTGTGACAGCCAAGGAGAACACTGTTAAGGGTAATTTTCGAACTGGTTGCATTCAGACCTTTCTATCTTTAAAGTTTTTAATGCTCCCCAGAGGCCAGTTTATGGAGACTCTGATAACATTTTTCTGGTGTTGATGGCCTTTCTTCTACTGATATAGTAGTTTTATCATTAATGCTGCTTTAAGGGGAAATTCATTCCAAAACAAAAATTAAACATAAAGTATATCATTATAAATTATATCAAACTGCTTTTCTGAATGTGTTAGGTCATTCGGTGATAATTGTACATTTTAAAACAACTTTGGTTGCTGAGCAGTTACTCAAAGGATTAATCTGGTTTCCTTTCGAATCTGATAGCCGTATAGTATATCCTGTCTCAGTATTTGTAATTCTAGGCATTAACCATCCCCTTTATTCTAGATATTAATCTGCTTTAAAATATTAAGTGTTGAAACGAGCCCCCCTGCATGATATTTGTGTGTATGCTGTAAATGCATCAATAAACAAAACCTCAAGTAAATTGAAGTTTTGTTCTGATTCATTTTGATATATATCTGAGTTCCCAGCATTATGTGTTCTTTGCATTCTGTACTCTGATGTTTAATTAATCTGCCTTATTTGCTTGTAATTTAACATAATGTATTTATGTAGAACTACCCCTTTAAAAAGGGGACTTACACAGTATTCAAATGTCAAAGTTGGAGAATCAGAGATTAAAGGTTTAAACGTGGAATGTTGCTGCACACTGTATGGTCTAAGCCTGTTTTTGCCTTACGTTGTTTGCAGCTTTGGTTGTTTCACCAAGGCCGGTTTACTGTGTCCACTGACACTGCAGTGGGTGTGGTATTTTAGAATACGTTAGTAACGTACTCTCCTCCTTATACCAACAGAAGGCATCTTTTCTGGCTCAGCAGGCTGCATTTGGAAGACTTGTTTTTGAGATCGGTGGTGTGGCATTACAGAGCTGAGATTATTATCTTATTAGTTGAAATGATTATTATTAAGGACGGCAGCATGGAGAAGTAGTTTAGGTTCCAATCCCTGCTGTTGTACCCTTGAGCTGGGAACTTCACCCAGATTGAACCAGTAAGATACTGGTGGAAATGTACGTCACTTTAAATTTAAGTGTCAGACAAAACAAACTATCATATGAAGACTAAATACTGTACATTAAGAACTATAGTTTGGTATGATTTGCATTTTATTTTAGACCAAATATGTTTTCAGTGTAAGACGTTTAAAGTTTTACAAGGCAAAAAGGTGTAAGTACTAAGAACTGTAGGGTCTGCTAAATGTTTGCTAGAGCAATAGTGTCAGTAGGCATGCCATTTCCACTTTTTACCACCTTGTAAAATTCACGGCAAAAGATTGGTATGCGCATAACAGAAAACAAGATTTCTAACTAGATTTTGTCTAAACGGTTTGCTAGAGTGTTGCAGTGCTTTCTCCATGTATGTTTCTGTTTGCATATGTGTGCGTTTTCCTTTACTGGATTCATTTTAATTAAATGTATTTGATGAAGTTGTGTCAGTCTTCTGAAAAATGCAAACAGACCTGACAGTACTGACATTCGTGTATCATACAGTATGTGATTACACTGTAATATTTTTGGCGACATGATGATAAACTGCTTTTCTACAGTTTTGAAAGTACATTTTTAACCTCTAGATTAATTTTCTATTACCAGCATTGCAGTGTACCCACGCTTCAAATTCCCACTTAGTGGCGTTTGTTAAAGAATATATTCCTTTCAGCCTTTAAGTACCTGTTGGTAGACAAGTTACAGAACATTCTGAATTTACATTTCATCCTGAGAGATGGTAATGGAACTACATAATGATGCCAGTTGCTTTTACAAGCTTAGACAAGATTTAGAGCAAGCCTTTTATTTTCTTATTATTCTTGTTTTAAAATATGCTTTCATGCTGCCTTGATCTTATTGCAAAATGTTATTTTAACTACATGTTATAAGAGCAGAAAATGTATTTTGGCAGAACACGTCATGGGAGACAGCTGAATTTATGGTTGTTGGTGAGTGCTGTGGATATTAAATCTAATTGTACTTTTCATGTATCCAGCGTTAGTCAGCTGGGGTCCAGCTGTGATATTAAAGGGCAGATAGTCTGACCTGAAGAGGGCTTGTGCTCTAAGAAATGTTTGAACCTGCTGCTCAACTGTAACACAGGCAGTGTATGACATGTAAAAGGAACATAAGAAGGAAAGAAAACACTCTACATGTATACTTTGTTCTGTGTGGCCATTTACCTTTTCTTCTTAAGAGGTGCCTGTTAAAATTGAGCATTTTATGTGAAACAACTAGTAGGAGTTACGCTTTGTCTAAAGAGTATTCTCCTAGCCAATGTGAGTTGAATAACTGTGCAAAATACTGTACAGAGGTGTTTAAAAAATACAGAAATCACCCCTTTTCACACCAGGACATCTTAGCTGTGACAGTAATTTGATTATACAGTATTTTTCATTCTTATTGTTTGAGGAACAAAGAGTAAACTTAGCTATCAAATTGTTTTTCATAATGAACTAATTTAACTTTAAAAAAACTTTGTTAAAAAGTACAATAAGTAAGATTTTTTATCACAGGTATGCTGTTAACTAAACACGCTGTCTCAGGGAAACACGTGCAGATGTCTTAGTCTAATTTAAAGAGATTGGAATTCATCACTTCCCAAATTGTAATCGTACAGGAGGCTTTGAAAACATGTGAACCTTGCCTTTATGAACTTGTTTAAGACCACGAAATTATAATGAAACGCTTGGAATGTATCTATTTTAGATCTCTGATGGACTGCAGCTCGGTCAATATGGATTTATGAAGTGTTTGAATGTGAGTCACAGG
The DNA here is from genome assembly GCF_055471065.1 of Atractosteus spatula. NCBI lineage: Eukaryota > Metazoa > Chordata > Actinopteri > Semionotiformes > Lepisosteidae > Atractosteus > Atractosteus spatula. The sequence continues at coordinate 30,743,561 of NC_142710.1, read as the reverse complement.
CTGCTTGGACAGCTATGGAAACAATCTTTATTAAGACCTAGTCCAGTACATTACTCCTACCGTATTTATGTACAGGTATTATACTGTTGTTACAGACTTCATAATTTATTGCATTCCATAACTGGGCAATTTTTATTTGAAATCCCCAGAATGTTTTTAATTTTTTCCACTTGATTTAGAATGAGCACAATAACTTTTATACCCTGGTAGAAATTATGTTATAGGCCAGAGTTTTGAAGCACCACTTATACAATTACACATGATTCCTAAGCAACAAAAAACTCATATAAGAGAAACGTATTTATGTAGATATTCTGAAAATCGAAAGGTATGTTTTATAAAAACAGATAAGAACAGATATGTTTTATAAGAACAGGTTTTGACTGGATGTTTTTAGTGTCATTTGTATTATTTGATCTGTTTGTTGCAGAAATGGTAAATCACCTTATTTGTGAGAGTTAATTGAGCACAGGTGATGTGATTTAACCTGTTAAATACCAAGCCTGGTGAAAATTCAGAAAGAAATTCACATAGAGTTGTCTTCCGACCTCACATACCAAGAGAACAATGTGTTTTTAGTGTGTTGTAATCTATACTAATTCAACTTGGATAGTTTTACTATTAGTTGAACTAATATCCTTTCTAGCAGAGTCAAGGTTTGGTGTATACACTCTGATGGACAATAGTGTGGGACTGTGGGTTAGCAATGAACAGGTACATGCCTGTCCAGACTCTAGGAGAGGCTTGGGACAAAATCCCACTAAACAACATCATAAAAAACATACAGTATGTGGCAAATAAACAGCTTGTATTGCTTCCAAATTTAGCCACACACTCTGCTGGGCTTAGACTGTTGAATCACCATAATGATTCTGTTCTCATCATTTCAGTGCAGTTACCATAAAAATATTGGTTAAATATATTTTTTATGATGTTACAATGGTTTGTATCTTTGTGAATATATTGCAATTGTAGGTGATAAATCTCTTTTGATGCTTGTGTATGTAAAAGCCTGATTTGAACTAAGCATTTTCCTTAATTTCAGTCCACCTTCTTGTGTATTTTCATAAAGGGATAACAGACTGGTGTTCTGTAAACAAAATGAGACTCCAGTTCGTTTTTCATCCCTTTAGTTTGTCTGTTGTTATACATAATGTGTTTTATTGAAAACAATTAAAGAGTTGTGAATAATGGCTCACAGGCAGATGTTGCATTTTTAGATGTTATTTAGGATGGAGGACAGGATTAAACTCAAATGTATAAAAGAAAGTAGAAATGCATTTTATTTGGTGCAAGAAATTTAATTGTTTTTTTGTATTTCTGAGTTCTGTAGTGTATTGAGGGTGAGAGGAATCAAAGCTGGTCTTTATGACAACCATCTTTTATGGCCTCATCCAAACAGTGATCTCAACCACATAAGCTATATTCACAGCTGCAGAGCTTGTTTTGTTCACATGTGCTTTCACAAAGGGGTATTTAGATTTTTTTTTATTTTTAATCCACTTCCAGTAATTACATCTAAAATCTATTGCATTTATTGAGTTTGTGGACCTCTCATAGCACTTTTTTTTGCCTCTGCTTTTGAAAGCAGATCAAAACAGAGCTCTGTTTGTGTCTTAAGAACAGTTTCAGCACAGTCAGTCCAGAAGCTACTGTATCAGAAAAATGAGACCTGCCATTCAACAAAATGACATTGACAACACATTTGAAAAATAAAAACAACATACCCTTTCAGGCTTCATTTATTCTTACCAGATATTCACTTTAACTCTTGTGTCTGTTTTCAGCCAGTTTGTTTTTGTCTTGTTCTTGTTGGTACCTGGTACAGATGTTGGTTAGCCCTGATACATGGAATTTGTTTGTAATAACATAATTGACCAAAACTGGTCAAATGTAGTTAGTTTTCTGCTGAAATGGTGAAGTTTAATGGACTTTAATAGCTAAATGATATTAAACTTGGTTTCCTGAAAGTGTCTTTTGTAACCAATTTTGTCACACAAAGTAGCAGAAATAAATACAAGCCGGTCCCTAGGATATTTATGATAATAACTTAATGGCTGAAAAATTGTACTATATTTTATATACTTTATCTGTTGATTCATAACCTTCTTGTGCCAAATACTGCTGCATGCACTTAATTAAATTAAAAAAACAGTCGACATTGGCAGCAAGATTATTGTACATTACAAGAGTGATTTATGTGAAGGTTGGGTTCTGTGTAATTTTAATGTGAAACTGAATATTCAGTGAGAAAACTAGGATAGCCTTTTTTTTAAACTAAAATGATTTATTGCTTTATTGCTAAAGTTTCCCCTTTTTGTGTGTAGAATGCCCCTCTCAAAAAGTAAATAAAATATCCTATCTGTAGCATGTTTGCACACTGGTTTTATATTAGACATTCATTTTCACTCTTAAATGCTCCAAAATCAGCTTGGCATACATTTTCAGTTTATATTTAAAAGCTTTATTTTGTATTTTAAGTTAGTTTTTGGCCTCAGAGTTATAGATTATTTAAAGCCTTTGACTCATTATACTTCCTCTGGAACCAATCTTCCAACCTGGGTGTCTCAACATATGTAGTAACCTCTGGTTTGCCCCCCAGAATTCATCACATACTGTACGTGCTGAATGGCTTCTAAGGTACTTTGTCTCTCTCAGAACTATACGTAACTCCCTAATGCATATGGACTGAAATGTTTGACATTTCTTCACAAATGGACAAATCTGTAGAAGGCAAGCCTTTTTGGTAGCAACAATTGGCTTCAGTATGGGTTGTTTCTCAAAGTGCACCGCACTTCAGACATCCTGCTCAGTTCAATGAGAATATGATCTCATCAAAAAACAATTAAATGTACTGAGCATATTTTGTGGCTTCTCTGCATATGGTGGCTGTGGTAAATAGGAGTGTAAATTTGGCATGTCTAAAAAGTAGGATAATGATTATAAATATGACAGCTTGGAAACTAATTACAACCGTCTCATTGCGCGGCCCAGTAATGGCTCTAACATTTCTATAAAACTCATTTAAATCTTCCACTTGTCCAGAAAAAGCCCTTGTCTCAAGCCTTTTGGAACATTTTTACTGGTTTACATTTATATGGGATTAGTGCTAAATTGTTAACCATATGAAAACAATCTCACCAGATGTCTTTTCTATCAAAAAAACAACCTCCCCATTGTGTAGCTGTTTAGTTTCCTTTTAATTACTACTTAGTTACAGCTTTTTATTGGTTGTTTAGCTGTACAGTTTCATGCATAGCAATACCACCTCAATAAATGAAGAATTGTCTGATGTGATGTTAAGTCATTTTATATTCTAGCAATATTTTGTGATGGCTTTCTTATTAAGTACTTTTTAGTAGATGTGGTTTTTGGAGATAGTGCAAACTATTTTTTTATAAAGGATGCAAGAAACCTTTACACAGAATTTATTAGTCTTTGTTAGAGTAAAAGGCTCACTTATCTTTCTTCGGCTTGAAACGAATGAGCACCATCATTGTGAACTGTAAGGCGAATCATCGATCCATTTTTTTAACCGCTTTATGCAACACAGGATCACAGGGGAGCAGGAGCCTATCCCAGCAGGCAGGGCACAACTCTGGATGGGGACACAAACATGTACACACTCACACCAAGGCCAGTTTTCACAGAAGATAATTAACCTACCTGTATGTCTTTGGACTGTCGGAGGAAACTTGCACTTGATGGAAATCTATGCATACACGGGGAGAACATACAAATCCCACACACATACTGTAGGGCCCTAGGAATTGAACCCAGGGCCCCAGTGCTGCAAGGCAGCAATGCTAACCACTGTGCCACCATGCCTCCCTGTAAGGTGAACCATATGTTGTAAATCAGCCTTAACAGTTCTATATTCAATCTGAATCCCTTGGGAACATAGAAACCAACCTTATGATCAATGTATCTTCAACTCAACAAACATAGATTTTGAAATATAAAGACAGTGATAAATCAAAATGAAACAAAATCCTTGGTTGTACTAGTGTTCCAAATGCTTTCCACCACCAGCACAAGTTTTTTTAGCTTTCAAGGGGAATCATATAGTTGGATGTAATATTTGGATTTCTAGCACATCGTTAACATCCCAGTTCATCTTTAAAGTTAAATATTAACACTCAGTGTGAATTCTTATAGATTAATCTATCTAGAACCAGTGTAACTAGGATGAAGTAACACATCTACCAAACTCATCTCTCAATCCAATTGTTCAACATTCAAGTGAAATTCACAGAGCAGAGTCAGATTAAATGGAATGAATTCCATTAATGTGAAACACCAAGCATAATACCCAGAAGAGTCCCAGGATACATTGTGAAGTTTACATTTAAATTTAAGATGAATGTTTCTTTCTCAGTTTTATAAAAGTGTGCTCATTCCATTTATTTGGTTAATTTAAGAAAAAACAAAACTGTAATGCATTCCAATAATGTTTTTGGATGTGACCAACAATTTATTTATTTTATATGACTGCTGGAGAATGCAGTGTCTCCCACATGTCTGTGATAGGCTGGGCTTCATTATTATTGCCACATGTTGAGCTCTTCTTTACTTTTCCAGACTGTGTGGTCACACAGTTCAAAGGCTCTGGGCTCATTTGTTATACAACTTTATATAACAGCAACCCAAGCCTCAATGCATCTCAAAGTAACAAAGGAATGCTGCCTCATTCTAAAGTGGGCCCAGCATAATAACCATTTGCATCATCTGTTTCAGTAATTAAAATGTAAAACATGAAACGTTTAGGGGCTGCTTCGCAGACTGCCGTGACTTTTCCCAAAGAAACTTATTAGTGGGTTTTAACCTCCAATAATGATGTAAAATGTGCTCTTCAGAGCAGGCCTTGGAGATGATCCGTACCATCCAAGAGACGATGGCATGTCAAGACAAGCCTACATATGGCAGCAACCTGTCACAGCTCTACATTAGAAGCATTCTGAATCTGGGCATGGGCATTTCGGATTGACTGATTTATCTTATCCACCTGAGGCTGCTGTGATTGTGGCACCTCCTTTGTGTGAGCCAAGCCCAGGCGTGCCACTTGGCAAGGTGTTCCCATCTTTACATTATGCCTTGCAGGTGACAATCCATCAGCTTCTCTGCTGGCAGACCGCTTGCCCGTGGGAGTTTTAATCTGAACAAATTGGCGATTGCTTTGTATACATGTCCTTTGCATGTGCTGGCTAGCAGAACTCTATTATAATCTCCTTTTCACTGTTTAGTAGCTAATTATGTAACACCTGTCTGTTTGTGTGGCTTCTGTTATTTGCTGCTTCTTCATGTGGATTTTATAGTGTCTTAATGAAATGATCTGAGCTTTGTCCAGTCAAGTTACAGTGACACAGAGCTGAGATCTTCATTCCTTTCGATTGCCACATCAATTCAATAGTTTAAGACCTGAAAAAAAGAACTCCTTTGAAATGTATTCCTTTTTTTCACGTCTTAAATAAGTCCTCAAAAGCCTGTTGAATTCCTGTCCCCTGAGGACAAGAACTAGGATATCTTCTCTAAAGCAACTACTTTAAGCCAAAAAATGATTCCAGAGAATGTACCATACTCTCTGCCTCATATTTCTACTCATACCCATAGTGGTTATTTTAATATTATGTTATTCTGAACTTTATATGTTAGCGTTATACTACATGTTAAAGAGTTTAATGCTTATTTAGTTTATCCTTTTGCCTTTAAGCAGTCATTTATACTTTTTTGCTGTTTAAAATACATAACTGCTATTTCCTCTTTTATTTCATTCAATGAAATAAAAGACTCTGAATGGATCTAGTGGAAACACAGTGATTTGCTCACCACACATCAGTGGGGAGGAGCGCAGAGTGATGAAACCAATTCATAGATTATTAGGAAGCCATGATTGTTAAGGCCAATGGGAAATTTTGCCAGGACTCCGGGGTTAATCACCACAGAGTGTCAGGACCTCAGTTTTACATCTCATCCGAAGGATTGCGCCTTTTTACAGTATATTATACGATTTGTACAAGGCCCTATAAAGAATTTTAAACACATGAACTTTGCAGTAGGTGGTGTTAGCTAATCTAAATAGCTGGATCAAATATTTTATGCAGATGGAGTCTTATCCTTTTCTTTGCATTGTTTGTACACAATGGATTGTAATACATGTATATTAAAATCTAGGAACGCCATTTACAATGTGTAACATTTTATAAAATTGCAGTATATATAACCTAAATCTGTAATAGAGGACTCTGGAGTGTGTTGTACAGCCTGTTGACAGCTTTAAATTAGTTCAGTACTTAAAAGGTAGTGTGCATGTTGGACTGAGGCAGAATTAGCCAGGAATATTCTTAGTTCAGAATGAAACAGTGAACCGACAGAAACAGTAGAACTGTACATTATTCACTGGGTGTTGTCCGTGTCTGTCAGTTTTGTCATTGATGGCAGAACTGTGGTGTCTGTTCACTGCAGGAAGATGGGTAAGTCAGACAGTCTTGTGACAAAAATGTGTTTTCTGTTGCTCTGTGACATTTTGCTTAGGTAGTCATTTGTTATTCTATATGTAGTATAAAAAAGTGGAAAATAAATTCTAAATTAACCAATAAATTATTGAATTGTAATTTGAAGAAGTGCTCGAAATGTTGAAATCTGGATTTTTCAAATTCATGTTTTAATACATTATGTAGTTGTTACTGCAATGTAGTGTAGAAGTCATTTACAGTAAGTCAGAGCTTTTTTGCAGAGGATTTCATTCAAGCCTCGAAGAGTAGAAAAGATACTTTGATAACAGTGTTAGTATTACAGGTCTAGTGCCTCCATTGTGTTCAACTTATTCCACAATAGCTATGAGAATTTAAATGGCGGCAGGTGCTTCAGTACAGCTGTGTATTTCAAGCAATCAAGCAAAATTAAAACGTACTGCATATTTATCTGTGTAAAAAGAATATAGTAAACCTGTACCAAAGCCCAGTGCTTTGAGTCCTTGCTGCCTGACAATCACAATTGCCCCTGACCAAGAAACTCACTTCTATTTTCATGCTGCATATCTCTCCCGCTCTTGGGAGAATGAGTGAATGTACTGTACCTCAGACATACCAACTCCTCCACACCAGTCCCACTGTTGTGAAGAGACCCATGAACATGCGTGCTGACTGACCTGTACAATAGGCCGAACACATCCAAAGCACATTCTTACTTACAAAGCCTCTTCTGTTCTTAACGGCTCACATTATAACTGAGCAGGACTAATAACATTAAACAACAATTTAAATAATTAGTTCTTCATGTCCATAAACAGTGAAATGATTTGATTTTAGTTGTAATTAAAACATGTAATTAAGGAAATGACTGAAATTATACTTTGGCACTTTTCAGATCTACAGAAACACCAATGTGCTCAACCAATTTCAATATGAGAGCAAATTTAGCTTTACCTTTGGAGGTAAAGTAGGCTTTAAAGAAAATACTGTATATTAAGAATGCAAAGATTAGTATATAAAAGCATATCTAATTTACCAGTGAAGCATTAGAGCAAGATTCTCTTTAGATGGTTGTTGCTGCATTTCTTTGACCAACATCAACTTTGAAGAAGTTTATTTTGGTTGTTGTTTGAACAATTATGTGCACTGAATTTTATATATGCTTCAAATATGAAATCCTGAAGACCTTTTCAACTTTAATGTTTATTGTTTTGCAAATCACTGCTTCACTTAAGGATGTGTAGCTACACTAAAGAGTTTGAAATTCCAAGTGCAGATGAAGAAGTATTTGACCAGTATTTGTATAATGTAAAATTATATTGGTATCTGGATCATTGTAAATCTGATCATGGTAAATGAGCCAGATGAAGACATTTCAGTACGGGGATGAAAGATGGAAATGGTTTAAGGAAGTGACAGAGAAGGTTCGGAAAGGAATGCCGTTTCACTGCTTCTCTAAGACGAGGCAGCTTCCTAATCCTGAACAGCGCTGATGGACACCACCGAGAGCTCGGCTTGGCAGCAGCCCAGACACCAGCTGAGAACCTTTATTCTGTGTCATTTGCATCGTATTAGCACTGGACCTCGAGTCCCTGCTGCCTGTCGTGCAGTTTGTAACCCCCGCCTCCCTTCCTCACTCTCTTTTGGCTGTTAATTAGAGGGGAATCAGGAGTTAATGAAGAGCTCCTGATCCGAGGATGATTCAATAGCCTGCTCCCAGACAGATATCTGCCCCCACCCACCAAGCTGAGGCTGTGTCCGTGGCATTGGAGTGCAGAGCAAAGCGCAGACCTGCTGAGGCCTATTACACCACAGCTCCCAGGGGAGCTCTTGCATGGTGGGCTTTGTTAGTTAAAGATTTGAAGGAGTTAATTGCTTCAAGATTGCTTGAAGATTAAGTTACAAGGAGCACCATATCACATTAGCATGATATGTCAATGCGCTATTATAGGCAAGTTGGTATTGCGATTCTGTGAGTGTGAGTGAATGTGTTCAGTATGTAAAGAATGCATGCAGAGATCACTGTATGTGTACAAAAGACTGCCATCTGCATTATTATGGCCAGTCATGAAATTGATATTGGTATGTTAGGTGAATGAGTAGTTTTTTGGTTGTGAAGTAGTATTCAGGTAAAACAGTATTTTCTATGACAGCTGTACTGATGCTCTATTGAACAGACATTGCAGGTAAATCCCTTACATGAATGGTAATCCTCTGCAAAATGTTCGTTTTGACACAAATGTTTTTAAGTTTGTAACCCGCACGTCAAGGACAACTGTCTTGATTTGTTATACTCGGGAATAATGGATTTGCTTTTACATCAGCCTTTTCAAAAGACACAGGGAATTCTCTATTGTCCTTGAAGTCGTCTTTATAATCATAGGATACAGTGTGTTTTTAAATAGTAAGTTAATAAAAAAGGGATTTAAACTGGTTTATATCTCTAAATGTAGTTTCTGCATCTTAACAGTAATCTTCTGTGGCATGGAAATCGTGTTATAAGTATCACTTGACTTACTCCCTAGCACTACTCATGCTGCTGTATTTTTATCATGTTTTCCTTACATAGCCCATTTCTTCCTTTGTCCAGCCATTTCTCCTCCAGTCCTATGTACCCCCTGGTTTGTGTATGCTGTATTTTTCTGTCAAGCTGCCTTTAGTGCCTTTGTGCAAAATCTGCCCAGACTTCCCTACGGGCATGATGGGAATTGTAGTTTGGGGCTCCTAAAGGGTTGTTACATGATTTCACAGATTCTTAGCTTTGAGCTTTACTGCCTCTCTAAAAGCAGCTTATCCTGATTTTACAGAGCTTGGAAAAAAAGAACATTTTGAGCGAGCTTAAAAGCTCTTAAATGATCATTTCATGGTTTGAAGCAGAGTTTTGTTGTTTTGGTTGTTTTTAAGAACAATAAGTTGAGCTGTGCAGGGAAAAATTAAACTTCCTTAATTTAAATATGTATGTCTACAATTAACACCTGCAGAATTTAGTAAAATTTAGATCAATATAAATTCATTGAAAAATATGACTATATGTCTTTAGTGTAAGACATATGGTACACAGTATCCAAATAACCTTCACCAACTATTGTCTGGATAGATATTTGATCTAGACATAAATGTAAATAGGTCAGAGAAGAAAGCTGGTGTTTATGAATTTCTATGGTGATTGCAAGCTCTTGTGTAATATGTGATTCTTGTGGGACTTAAACCTACACATTGTGCAAATATTGTCCTATCAGTTATCATATGAAAATATTTATTTATTTCAGTTTTGAAGATTATGTAATATTTCTAAAGGATCTCCCTCCCATAAGCTTTCTTGATTTTTCTTCCCAAACAAGACAACACTGAAAACAGCGCAAATTACTTATGTGGAACCTAACATTAATAAGTGTGACAAAACAAACTAAGTATAGACCAATACATTTATGTCTATTAATTGTAAAAGACTTGTCTTAGGGAGCACAACAGTACAGTGGCGCAGTGGTTAGCATTGCTGCCTTGCAGCGCTGGGGTCCTAGGTTGTATGTTCTTCCTGTGTTTGTGTGGGTTTCTGCCAAGTGCTCTGGTTTCCTCCCACAGTCCAAAAACATATTGGTACTGTAGGTTAATTGGCTTCTGAGAAGATTTGCCCTGGTGTGAGTGCATGTATCTGTGTCTGTCTGCTCTGTGATGGAGTGGTGTCCTGTCCAGGCTGTATGCTGCCTTGTGCCTGTTGCTTGCAGGGATAGGTTCCAGCTCCCCCACAACCCTGTCCTGGATAAAAGCACTTAGAAGATGGATGGATGAACGTTTAAGGTTACGAAAATGATAATTAGAACTAAACTATAGGATCATTTAATGGCAGTGCAATTCCAGGTAGTGGTCAATATTGATGTAGAAGGTGGCAGATCTTGCTTATCTGATATGCTACAGTTGTTGAACAAGAAAGAGCAGTATTGGACTTGATCAAAATATATCATATTGTATATTTTCAAAAAGCTTTCGATAAAGTTCTTCCTAAAAGATAATATTGTTCAGTAGGAACGCTACTTATGAAAAAGACTTGGAGTGTTTCTGTTAACCCATCATTTATGTTGTACACAGCACAAGAAGGCAAATTACAGAATAATATAAGACTGTATAACAGTATTAGACTAAAAGTCTATGTTGTGTTAAATGTTAAAATTGTAGAATATACTGGTAAAACTGGTGCATACAATGTTGGTCAACCAGCTAACAAAACACATTGCTGGTTAGGAATTATTAAAGAGAAGAATGGTTAGGTACAGTTTTAGGCTCAAAAGAATGTCCTACACTGATAATCTGAAAGAATTGAATCTTTTTAGTCTTGAGCAGAGGGTGCCTAATGCAAATATTCAAAATCCTTAAAGGCATCGACAGAGTCAACCCAGTTGAGTTCAGAATCTGCAGTGAAACATGAACCTCAGGAAACAAATGGAGCTGCATTGTTGAAGTGGAAGTGCATTTACAACCATGATTAGCAGGCACTGTTTATACGCAAAGGGTTGTGGCAGTATGGAACAAACTACCCAGCAACCTCGTCAAATCTGAGTTCCTGGCTCCTGGCTGGACAAGATCCTTGCATCAGTTAGCTTCTGGTGGCCAGATAGGCGGAGCAAAATCCTTGGATCAGCTAGTTACTAGCAACAGAAATAGAATGGACTCCTCTCCCCTCTTTTACGCTCTGATAAAATGTTTGTGTACCAATTTAATGGTTTATTTCCTAGCAAAGTAAAGTACTGATTGTTTGAACTCATTCCTATAACTGTTTTCTAGCAGCCTGATCTTCCTGATGACAAGTCTTGCGTGAATGCAGTCAGTGTTCAAATTTGGACCCAAAGACCTCTAAATGATGCAAATGTATCTGACACTATTAAAAGTGAAACATTGAAATAAAGCGTGGAAAGCACAAACAGCTAGTATGTGTGAGCAACGTCATGAAAGAGATTACCTTTAAAACTAAAAGTGCACTTCAAAAAGTAATAAAACGATGCCTTACAATCTGAATCTACAGCGTATCCTGTAATCAACCGTTTTATTTCAAATTCTCTATGGAAGTATTATTAAAATTCACTATTTTGTCCAATTTAATGACAGGTGATTATAATCTTGATAGCAGCGTCTTATGAATATTTGCACACAATTTAACTTTTTATTCACAATTAATTGTAAATCCCTAAATTATAGTTATTCTCAATGTGTGTGCATGAAAGTGGAGAAATAACGATGGAAAGTCAGACCGACATCTTTGTGGAAACTGCAGCTTTTCTTACACGCAGCTATTTTTGCTGTTCAATATCTTTATATGATTCACCGATAAATAAGGATCTCTGATCCTTCTATTTTAAACTGTAGTAGGCACATGCTATGAGGCTTGGTGCTCTATATGCTTGCATCCAAAAATAGATTTTAACAATTCTCCACAAGGATGCACTAAATCTCTACTTCACTAATCCATGAAATAGTTCACATTTTCAGAAATGTTCGGAGAGGACAAAAGATTTGTTTAGCTTCTGCTGTTTATCTAGGGAGAGGCATACGAAAAAAAATCACAAATATATTTAAATAGAGTATTCATCCAGCAAAGGAGATTTGACATCATGTCAATTCATACATAAATATAGATAGATAACTATTTTTTGCTTATTTTGTGCTGCAGTGTTTTTTTTTAATCTTAAACCAAACACAGACAAGAAGGCCATTTGAACATGTGTTAGATAAATGTTAATCACATTAACATTTGCCGGAGTTCCGTAAATCTCCATAAATAGCATACTGAAGTTGATCCCTTTTTTTCTATTCAAAGAAAATTATAGTTGATGAATTGCTTTTGCCATGCATGTAGGCTAATGAAAGCTTGGCTCCTGGGCTTTCCTTAACAAAGGCATGCAATTTTGCCACAGTTTCCACTAAAATAGGAACCTGTTCCACTTTTAATTAATAGTTATTCCTTTTTCATTTGGAAGTGTGTGCATACTTTTAAATTGATTTTGTAGGTGAGTGCTGTAATTCATGCTCAAGGAAAAGCCATTGTATTGAGGTGGGAGGTGGGTAATGTGATCATACAGGTTATAAAGGCAGTACTGATGCAATCTGCTGTACACATAATACAGCCATAAGCTAAACCATCTTCAAACAAAATGTGCAGGAAATAATGATAGAAGTAAAATCAATGTTTTTATTAAATACGCTGTAGACCTTCAGCACTTTTTTTCTGAATATGGTCTTCAAATAAATTTCAAAAGAAAATTCTGCTTCTTTCCTGAAACTGAACCGTGACTATCATGGAAAAGATGAACAGGCGTCACGCTGAGCGACATTTTCTCTTTCAGTGCTGTGACACTTTTCACTATAATTTCTGTGGCAACAAGAACTCTGCAAACTTTAACGAAATTGAATGATGAGAAGTTGTCCTCTTGTTAGACCTATTATGGCTGGCAGTTTGTCGAAACATGGGGAGGAAAAGCTTTACCTTGTTGGTATAGCTGATTGAACTAGCTTACTGTATTGTACTGTATACCCTTCTGTACAGTGCATCATGTTATGTCCTTTGAAGCCATTTGCTGTGGTAACGTTGGTTTGATTTTCATATGCTGTATAAGAACGTATGTATAAAGCTGCAGTGGGGTAAAGATGATGTGAAGGTTGCTCAGGGCTAACTGTACATGAAAGAATGAACTTTGTATATTTTCATTACATATAGTATAAAGTATAAAACTTGATTTATAATCTAGGAATTGTATAAGCCACCAGATAGCTTGTGCTTCAGGTTGAATTAAAATAGCCACAACAGTCAACTTTATTTTTCTTCCAACGTCTTTTTGACAGGGTATAATTTACAAAATTAAGCCACAGGCTTTGAACTTAGTGGTACCAGTGGTAAGATAGATCATCACTAGAAGAAAGTTGACATTAGACAGAAAATTGACCTTATGTACCAGGAATTTGTCACATTGATGTGCTGTGAACGCTAAAGTAGTTGTAATTGAGATAAAAAGTCCTGTTTGCTTTGATGAGGAAATCTTTTTGGGGAACCAGGATATAAGATTTATTCATTTTTTTAGAATTCTGTGTGTTCTATTGTTTGATTTTTTTTTATAGACATAAAAAAGTAAATCTTTTCAAATAACCACAATGCATAAACTGGCATTGTCCACATCTTAATGACAAAGGAGTAAAACATTAATTTAGTTAGCTGTCTTTCAGCTGAGCGCAGTATACCATTTATTCCCTTTTAGGCCAGGTCTTAATTTCTTAAAAATGAACACACAAGGATAGCTATGAATGCACATCTGCTCTCGTTGCGAACACACATGCATAATGTAAAACATTTGTGTATATATAGGCTTAAATGGCTCAGTGCACAAGCAAGCAAACAACAGTGTCTTGCCAAATGAGCTGCTGTTTCTGTGCCCTGTCTTACCACACACATGTCTGCATCACCATGATTGTGAACTGTAGTGTAAATCTAAATTGTAATTGCATAGGCACTGTTGTCTCAGTCTTCCTCATTTACTGCATACTATTTATGTCATAGGTCCTCCTTTTACATGTGAATATTGTTACATTATATTATTAAGCTGATGTTACATTATAACACCTTCATATGAAATTGTATATATAATTAGATTTTTTTTAGTTCTTGCCCTCAGGTTCTTTGCACTGAAGGCAAAGTTTGTGTATCACCCTTTAGCATTGAAGGCAGCACTTGGAGCTCTCCTGCTTTGATTCTACCACTACATAAGATCAAAAGTGACAATTTCTCCTAAATTTGTATAGTAAAACACACAGGACTGAAAAAACAATATTTCTTAAAAGAGTAAAGCAGTGTAAACACGACTCTTTAGCAGAAGCTTTGCAAATCTGCCCAGGTTGTGAGGTAATTGTACTCTGGGGAGCAATTGTGTCTTTGCACCTTTATGTGGATTTGTGTCAGTTCAATCATGCTTGAGTCCGAAGACACTTTGCAGATCCCCCTAACAAGAATTGCTCTCCCCAGAAGAAAAGAAATGGACATCATCCTCTTCACAGGAAATGGTGCTCAGGGGCAACAAAACTTTAATTGGAGCCAGCAGGACCCCAGAGGGCTCTTACTTTAAGATCATCTTTTTAAAAATATATTAATAAGAAAAGCTGTCACATAGATCCATTGGTCAGAAAGGTTAATGGGAAAAAAAAGAAAGCAGAGGGATAATCTACCTAAAATGTTAATTGTTTTACAAATTTGATCAAAATACGTCTAACAGAAGTTCTTATGTAAGACAATAAACTTGAACTTGGAACAAGAAACAAACGAACAGGTGAGGACACAGCTGATCAGAGTTCTGACTTTTAGCATTCACACATGTCTACAGAAGCAATCCCTGATTGAGGATTTTGTGTACACTGTCTCCTTCTTTATGAAACTTTATTTTATCTTCAGCCTACACCACGAATCATGCAAAGTGCAAGCCCACTTGGAAAAAAAAAGGACATTACAACTGGTTTTTACTTAATTTGAGTAATATGTAATACTTGGTATAAAAAATGTATTGTGGAATTAAATATATTTACATTTTTGAGGCACATTTTTAATATGTTAGAACCTGTAGGTATTAACAGGTTATATTTTTATGCCATTTCTAGGCTGTTAATTAGAAAAATTATAAAATAGGCCAATTAGCCAAATAGGGTGACGGGGAAAATAATTAAAGAAGTGGAAATGTGCATCCATAAGGGTAACTGTTTAAGAGTGAGATCAAAAGAGCTGAGGCAAAGATTCTTGGCCAGTTCTCATTCCAATTCATTCAAAATGCTTCCTTAAATACCAATTTCTGCATCTTCCCAGAGGCCATGCTTTCCTTTAATATTTAAGGATTATCCAGTTGTTAATGAAGTATGGGGGAACATAAATACTCCAATGTGCCTCTGAGTCTGTCCGGGTGTAATATATGTACAGACTCAGCCACCACACATATGTTGAGTTTCTCAGGGCTTATGCTGTCAGTCCCTGCCATCTCCCTAGCGCACACTGTAAACTCTGGTCTCCATGGAGACAAGTGATTCCAGCTATGTTAGCTTCTTACTGTCTACAGAAGGACTGCTAGCTGCTTCAAAGTATTTTAGCTAGCATTTTATAGTAATTTAAGATGCATTCACAGTGTTTATTTATCTTGCAATTTACACTGATTTGTCAGTTTGGCAAGTGAAAGGCTGTGCTTCTGGATTAATGGGTGAGCAAGACTGAGTCCTGATGTCCCAGCTATTGACCTACAGTATATTCAGTAATGCAGTGCAAAATGTATTGCTATGTGATCACAACTGTCAGGTCAAAGGGGAAAGACTGAGGAGTTCATCAAAGTATCACATCTGGCTTATATTGTGCAAGCTCATTCTTCAAAAGGAAGGGTTATCAATATTTGTTTTTTTTATGCATATAAAATACGAAATATAATCATAGAAACAAAGTGCATTTGTGTGAGAAGTTTATTTTAAATTTTAATGCTCATTTTAAATGTTTATGCTCATATTTTGGCAGCATAAGAGGCAATGGGAACATAAATTATTAAATTGAGAATATTCACTCCAGTAACAGTGCATGATAGACATAAATGTCTATGGATGACTGGGGAAAATCTACAGGAAACGATTTCTTGGAGTCTTATAAGGTTAAAGTAATTGTAATAATATTAATTACCATTAATAAAACTGCAAAAAGTGTTAAATCAATGATGTACAGTATTTTATTTCCTTATTTGATTTTAAATATTTTTCAAAAAACAATTTTAACTTGAAACAAACATTTTTTCAAATGTGTTTCAAGAATTTATGTATGTTGCCTTCATGAAATAAATCTTTAAAGAAAACAAAAAAAATGCACAGTTGTATGCAAAAGTTTGGGCACCCCTGGCCAAATTACATGTTTTGTTGATTTTCTAATAACCTCTGCAGCGAACAAACTTAAACTTGACATATTTCTGCAAATTTTAATACACAGTTACAATTTATTTGCTGAATTTAACAGATTAAAAAAATAAATAGAAATGTGGCATGTACAAAAGTTTGGGCACCCTATTAGTCAGTATTTAGTAACGCCCCCTTTGCCAGAAATCACAGCCTCCAAACATTTCTTGTAGCCAGCTAACAGTCTTTCTATTCTTGCTTTACGAATTTTTCCCACTCTTCCTTGAAGAAAGACTTCTAGTTCAGAAATATTGTAAGGTCGTTTTGCACGCACTGCGTGTTTGAGATCTACCCACAGATTTCCAATAATATTCAAGTCTGGGGACTGTGAAGGCCATTCCAAAACCTTAATCTTTCATTTCTTGAAGTAGTCCATGGTTGATTTTGAGGTATGTTTTGGATCATTGTCTTGTTGTAGTATCTAACCTCTTCTCAGCTTCAGTTTCTTCACTGACTGGGGGACATTTGCTTCCAGGATTTGTTGATACTTAGTAGAATCCATTCTTCCCTCTACCTCTGCACAATATTTCCTTTGCCACTGGCACACAACCTCAAAGCATAATAGATCCACCCCCATGCTTAACAGTTGGCAAGATGTTCTTTTCTTCAAATGTTTCATCTTTTTTTCTCCAAATGTACCTTTGGTGATTGTAGCCAGAGTTCAATTTTTACTTCATCAGACCACAGCACTTGATTCCAAAACGCCTCTGGCTTGTCCAAGTGTTGTGTTGCATACTTCAGACATTGACTTTTGTGATGAGACTGCAGGTAAGGTTTCCTTCTTATGACTCTTCCATGCAGATCATGTTTGTGCAAGCAATGCTGCACACTGGACCGTTACACCACTACTCCTGTGCCAGCTAAACCTCCCTGCAGGTCCTTTGCAGTGATATGGGGTTTTGCTTTGCATTCCTGACCGGTCTACGAGCAGTTCTATCAGATATTTTTCTTGGTTTTCCAGATCTTGTCTTGACTTGAACAGTTCCCCTTAACTTCCATTTCTTAATGACATTTCGGACAGTGGAAATTGCAAGCAGGAAGCATTTAGACATCTTTTTATAGCTATCCCCTGCTTTGTAAGAGTCAATTATCTTTATTTTCTGATCCTCAGTCAGCTGCTTAGAGGAGCCCATGGCTGTTGAGTGTAAGCACAACACCCTGAGAGGTTCGAAGAGTCAGAGAATTTATTAAGCTCTGGAAATGTCATCACCTGACTTAGATTAAGGCCTAACGAGTCAATTAAATTCTGAGACCTTACAAAAAATACCAGTAGTGGATCAACTGGATGGGTGCCCAAACGTTTGCCACATCTACTGTTTTATTTTTTTCAATCTGTTAAATTTAGCAACTAAATAGTAACTGTGCATTTATATTTGCCGAAATATGTCAAGTTTATGTTTGTTTGCTACAGAGGTTGTGTTAACTTCTTTTCCTTTAGAAAATCAACAAAACATGTCATATGGCCAGGGGTGTCCAAACTTTTGCATAAAACTGTATATATGCACACTTACTGTATAATACCGGCATGTATAATACCAACACATAATACTAATGTGTGTATATGATAAATGTATATATGCGTTTGTGTGTACAAGTCTGCATACTTCTGAATGACAAGTACTATAGCATATATCATTTCATCTTATAGATAAAGGCATGCAGTGAGTTTACATTATACTGTGAATTCTGAATCGGCATAGAAGCCTTATTTTGCTAAAAATGCCCCCTTTTTTGACGTGCTGTAGTGGAGTACACCCTGCTCTTCTGGCACAAGGACCCTTCAAAAACCCCTCTAGAATTCTGCATCTCGACTTCCTGCCACAGAAAAAAATGACAAATAGGTCATCCCAAACAATCGTGGTTATGTATTTTAGGAATAGTATCAAAGAAAATATCAGAGTTCAATCCAGGCTGTTGAGCCCGCACTGTATGCCTAGTGCAACTGCAGCCTTATGCCAGGGAGAAAGGAGTGAAAAAAAAGATTGTGGCATTAAGTAAATAATTTGTATGATAATTCATTACAGTGCAGTCTTTTTCAACTTTAATTGCTCTAAATGAAGAGACATTTCACACCATTTAGATAAAAAAGAAAAAGGAGGCCAGCATAATGAAAAGAGGCCTGCCTATCTGACTTCAGAGGTTTGCTCTAAATGAAAATGTAATTGGAGGCGGAATTGTACAAGAGAAGCAGACTGCATTGCAGATCCAGGGTATCTTCAGAAAGCCGAGCAAAGCTAATGACTGAGCAATTTGGAACATTTACTCACCCCAAAGACTCTCATTAAGTCAATCACAGGCTTAACCAAGACCCACTCGCACTGACAGAGCAGTGAGCATTTATTCCGACATCAATCAGAAGGGCCTGCTTTTAAGCGATGAAATAAGCAGAAGTAATTTATTCGGGATCTTTGAGAGGATAATAGCCAATTATTTGTTTATAACACTGGTTAAATTTTCATTAGGCAGATTAATGGAATATCATGTACTGTCAACATTGGACTGAGGGGTGGTCTGTAAGAGATAAACGGACAAACAGATGATGTCTCTCTGTTGGTAAATTGGTTTCTGCTCTCCTTCCTTTTTCATATGAAAATGTAAAGGTAGACAAGGTGCTGAATTTTAAAGCAGGCCTTCCGATGGACTATGTGAGGAAAATATGAAAATAAGTCCAGGATATTCAGTACTTGCAGCAAAATATGAACAGAATAAAATAATAGTAGATTGTATTATAGTTTATATGAATGTGGGATTCAAGCATAATAAAAGATAAAAAATAGGTTTGATTCAACAAAAATGTGACAAAAGTAGTGATTTATGTAGGGTACATCATAGCTTCTTTAATTTAATCTGGTGGTTATAGTAATATGGTATCAGTAACTAAGTATAAATGGGTGGATCTCAGATGTTAAACCTATTTTTTTGTTGTGCCATTTCTTTCACTCTGTCTTAGAATTTAACCAGTTTTCTTTAGTTTAATTGTATGATTTTCTAAGTTGTACATGATTACTCAGTCTTTCTATCCTGATGATATTGTGGACATCTGCAATCTTAATAGATGCAATAGCAAGTATTCCAGACAATAGACGATCAAATGTGTGGAAAGATGTTGTCAGAATGCTTCTAAATTTGTTAAATTTACCGCATTAATAGCATTAAAAATTGAAAGCTGTCATTTAGATAGTTTGGCTGTAAGTTTAGTTTTGTTCAGGTATATGTGGAGCTCTTTCACACTACAAACATCACAGTTACAATGATGTTGACAGTGAATTGAAATTGTGTTCCAATTCAACTGTTTTTGAAGATTTGAACATTGATGAAGATAGCAGTTGAAAACTACTGAATAGGTGAATACAAGTAAGTAGGTAATTTAACATACCTCAAGTAATAACTTCATATGTGCGAGAAACACATGAAACAATTCCCAGGCAATGGTATCCCTTTGTCATCATTTCTAAGGATTATTATGCCTGCACTAGGCAGGGTGACCTACCTAATACAGTACTGACCTGTTTCCAGTGAATGGATTCATTCCCAGGTTTTACTATTGTTATAAAGGCATTGTTTAGTCTTCTAAATTTCCTCACACTTGAACTTAGACAGTCTTTATTGGTGAAAGATAAAAATGAAACCTTAGTAGGGAAATGATTGAGGACCTTACACACAGCCAAATTACCCCTTTTTCATCCAGTACTGTGGCAAGTCTAAAGATTATACAGGATAAGTTAATTATTCAAATGAAGAGGGCTTTGTTTTACTAAAGCTAGTGTTGCCCTGTAGGTCCCTACCTTTGTATAGTTTCCAGTTTTGGATCAGCAAAATGAAACAATATTTTTTTTGCATTAACATCAATTTCTGAAACTCTAGTGAACGATCGTTCCTTAAACAAAGGTGATTTATATTTGGTACAAAACGGCAATCATTTTACCTTACTCTTGTGTTTCATTGTATTTCTAGAGATCTCATTACTTCAGCTTTGGGATTTTCATGACAAATCATGATAAAATTACAGTGACGTACAGTATGTTTTTGACTTCTAGGACACAGAATAACGAGTGCAGCTGTTAGTTGTAAAATCACTTTATACATTACATTTATGTAGAGTAAAATTGGTTAATGTGTTAATAGGTGATGATTTTATTGTATAATCATGCTAATGTATACATTTTTGAGACAGATGATGAATATGCCATGATTAGTTATTACAGTATTACTAGTAAGTAGTCATGACATTCCAGCTTAAAAGCAAAACATGATGATGATTTTATTCAGAAGCAAAATCTCAAAATCTAAATCAAGCATGTCAAATGATTTATGACAATGTGAGGAAAAAAGTTCAGTGTCTTTCAGTGTGTAGGTTGTTTTTTATTTTGAGCATTCTAATATACAAGGCTGACGATACTTAAACTTACTGTTTGAATCTGTTTGAGTAAAAGAAATCTATAGAAGACCTTCTATTATTATTTGCTCAAAAATTGCTCAAAATGTATACCAGAAGACCACTGTATCAAAAGTAAATAAAAAGTATGCTAAAAATACAGTGAATTTTAGCATCTAAAAAAATTAGCGTAATTCAACTCAAACAATTTGTACCTGTATGTCTGCCATTGTATCTTCAAAGGCATACAGTAAGTGTCTTCAGTGCAAACATTCAATGAAAACGAAATGGTTAATTTATGTTCCTTGAATCCTGTCATGTACAAAAGCTACTGTATTTATGCCACTAAACAAGTTCTTTAGATGATTTCATGATTTCTGGCCTCAGCACTCAGCAGGGCAAGAGGCTCTCTGGTACTGATGGATGGATGAATGAATGGATTGCGATGCAGATACACCTTACTTATTTTAGAGTACACTCAAGGCAAAGCACTAATCTTTGAGAAGCTGACAGAAAGCCGGAGCCTGCTGCAGGACAACTGGGTGTGAGGTGGGATGGAAAAGGCACAACTGCTCTCCGCCTGGACAGAACACCAGTGCATCTCAGGGTAATGGAGACAGGAGCAAGCTTGAGCAGCCAGTCGTACATACCCTGCAGTGTCTTGTGGAGAAAACTGGAGAACCTGGAGCAAACACAGGGAGACTGTCTCCACAATTGAATCCAGGACACTGGACCTATGAGGCAACAGTGACAATCACCTTGCCTCCTTTAAACTTACCCGATTATTTTAAGTCTGATCCACTTTTTCAAAACACCAAATAAAGTACAGTAGGGGTCATGATGGTTAGCGCGGCTATAGTTCTTGGCTCCTAGTGCTGAATGTTTTCTTGTTCTCACTGTGTTAAAGGGGAACTGCAATGCTATTTGTCTATTTCAGGTTAGAAAGAAACAGCATTAATGAGTGCATTTCATCCACAATGAAAGTAATATGTACTGTCAAAAGTACTGTGTAAAACGTTCCATTTATATAACAAAATAGACTAAATGTCCAGGTTTGGCAGCGCCATGTTCTGCAAATCAGAATGAGGCAACAAAACCTCTGGTGACTTCTTACACTGAAAAGAAAACAAGCTTGTAAATTAAGCTCTTCTAATCCAATAGAAATATTTCTGTTTTGAGACGGTTTTGCTGACAGATTCTACTTACTTGTTAACTCTGCGTGCAGATCACTTCGGAAACCTTCTGTGGTGAAATGTCTGCTGCACAACCTGTACGTGTTCACTCGAACATCGCATTGTATCAGTTATTAGTTACACAAACTAATGAGCAGGAAGGGCTGCATCATGCCGCAGTTCATGGGACCTCTTGCTCTTGCCCATGGTGAGACCAGTGGTGTGTGACAACTCGGTGACTTACAGTACTTTCACAAGATTGTATGCTATAATTCGATATTTGTATTTTTTTTCTATACTGTAAATGAATTTTGTTACCAGGATTTAATAACTGGTCTGAAAAATTGGGACTTCAGTTCACCTTTAATCCAGGTTTTCTCCAGGTGCTCAAGTTTCCTCGCAGCTTTCAAAGACTTGATGGCTGAAGGAGCTGGTGTCTCTAAAATCTCCCTGTGTACAGGTGTGTGTGCATGTTGCCATGTACCGGCATCTGTTTCAGGGAGCAGTCCCATCCTGCACCCTGTGCTTCTTGGGTAGGCGTATCCAAGATCATTGCCACAATCTTTTCCAGGAATAACTGGCATCCAGTGATGGAGGAATGAAAAAAAAAACTACTGCATATTATCCCAACTCATGTTTTTGCATTCTGTACATGTGGTCTCAGATTATATTTACACCTATATAAAAAATTAAATGTTTTCATTATGTTCTCAATCAGTTGTTAATAAGTGTTTGAGGATCTGAAATGTTTGTTAAACTTTCAGTGCAACTGTAGTATTTTGAAGGGGATCAGATACTGAGATCTTAAAATCTTCAAATACTTTTTTTATTTTTAATACTCAGTATTTCGTTAAAAAATAAGGCTTCCAAAATGTACGATTGTGATTGGAAAGCTTATATGGTTAAACTTTGATCAACCTTCTTGGTCTAGTGCAGTGCATGGCATGTCAGATAATATTCCTCAATGATAGTCATCAAGATTGCAAGGAGGTTTTTATTTCTTGGGTACTTTTTTTTTAAATCTCACTTTCTGTTCTGACTGTGGTAGTGGTGACAAGGTCTGCATTCTTGACTGTCTCTCCAGCAAGGTTGTTATTCATGGGCAGACTGGCAAATTTCATGGGAAAGCCTAAACTCTAGGAGCAGAGGATTGTCAATATGCAAATAGCCTTTTGGTATTTCCAGTTCTTACTCCACATTTGAAACCGAATGAAGATGTGTGTCTATACCATATAGTACATGTATATAAAATATATGTTTAATATTTTATTTTGAATACCCAAGAATAACATATGCAAATGAGACGTTTTTCTATATATTTATACCATCAGTAACTGGCTTTGTGGTTAAATAAATAAAAAGCAGTCACTCATATCCAGAAAGTGCTAGGTACTTTCTTTGCCTTTACAATTGGCACAGTGTGCTAGCTGAGAGAGGGATGAGATAAAAGGGCCCTTTCACACTCCCTGCTGCAGAGCCGCTGATAAAAACGAGAGAACACTCCATGCGGCGTGCCAATCAGCACACGATGAACACACACTGGCTGACAAGGACGCTAAAAAGGTGATGACAAGGGTCCGGCGCGGGTTCGGACGTATGTGGAGATCCGTGGGCACCCCCCCCCCCCCCGCCACCACTGCAGCCCGCAGACTTAATTGGATCACAGCAGAGGCAAGCTATTGAAGTGGTTCAACATATTACATCTTGTAGTTCACTGCAGTTTGCCGATCACACTCCTAGCAGAGACAGGGGCCTGTGTGCATATGTGTCAGAAAGCTCAAAGGCCGGACCAGCGTGCTGACTTGGCTCTGAATTTGCCTTCACTTTGTTGTGCCTTGTGTGTGGAAAGGGGGCCTGAGATCCCCCAAGGGACAGAGATATAATGAAGTGAAGGTAAGCAGATACAAGTCTGCTATTCAGCAAACAGGCACAGTAGGACCTGATCTCTCACTTTAAAATAATAATATGAAAGCGGAGAGCAGTAAAATGTAATCCTGATGAAGTGATTTTGAAATTACTGGGCAGCATCATGCCTCATGGATATGAAAATTTCATTTTAAAACCTTTACAAATGTATTTTAGGGGGTTTAGCATCCTAAAACTCAAGTAATTTGTCTTTTTACCGAAACTGTATCTCAGATGCCTGACCAGATTTTAACCTGGTCTCTGTGACCACTTTAAGTTGTTAATGAATTGCATGGGACACATTGGATACCTACACAGGCACGGTAATGTTATATCAATGACGTGTTGTGTTCCTGAAGATGTATAGATTAGCTAAAAAGGAAACCTACCATAAGTGCATACATATAAAAGAGAGGTTTAGTAAGTGAATTTAAGTTCAGGCTTCAGTTATCTGACTGGGAAACCTGTTCTAGTCGCCTTCATCTCCGTGTAAAGCAGCATTTACAGTTCTTGGTCCATTTTAGTTTCCATTGGTGACCCTATGTCTTTATTTTGCTACTGAGTCTGAAGTCGTCCCTTGAGTTGATCCCCTTTGGATTTTATATACTTGCATTAAATCTCCCAATCTCCTTTGTTCTAGACTTAGAGATTTTGGTCATTTAACTTATCCTTATATGACAATCCCCCAAGACCAGGAATAATTTTGCTGAACTCTGTCTAAGTCTATAATATCCTTATTGTGGAAAAGAGACCAACACTGAAGACAGAAAACCTAGATGATTTGCAGTTTCAAATTTAAAACACTTTGACAGTGTGAGGTCAACTTACATTTTCTGCAATGTGTTGATTCCTTTCCTACAGAGGAAAAAATGTGTGGAAACAATGAAAGTGCTGTATGAGCACTGAATAATCTGTTAGTTAATCCCTCATCCACTGTGATGGAGAGTTCATCCCTCTTTTTTTTTACTGTATATGACAAGAAAGGTCTTTTTTCTGCTCCAAGACATTTTTCTTTGGAGACAAATTCATATTCTTTGTCAATAGTTGGTTGAATGCCTCAGTTTAATGACCAGTGATAATTAAACTGAAAGTAAAATGTTACAACTGCAGATAAATGTATGCAAAGCATTATTTAGTGATGGACAAACCATTTAGTTATTATGCCTAACTTCAGATGAATGTTATGTAAAATCATTTTTTTTGTTTCTTATGGGATTTTCTGCTCTCTGTTCTTTTTATGTACAGTATAAAGCAAGAATATAGTAGTTCCTAAGCATTTTTGAGAATTAAACCTTTTTTAGGGGGTTTAGACATTAATGCTTTTTCAGGTCCACTGTCAGAAAAACAGAATCATTCCAGTCCTTCCTGATTTGTTTACCACTCTTAGGACACAGGAGCCCCTATGTCTGTTAGGGTTGCATCTGGAATTGTTCTCAGAAGTCAAACTCTAAATACGGTATTGACAAGTGGATTTCAAAATGTTTATTTGAATTACAGGTGTTTCCGATTAGAAATTTTTGCATTTCAGAAGAAGCATATATTCTTAGTAAGTGGGCTCGTTTGTATTTTGTCACGTTTATACACTGTTGCCCAGAGATGAGCAGTTATGTTTTAAGATTATAGAAAATGCATTTTGAGTAAAATATTCAGCACTAAAATTGTTGGTTAATATAACATTATAACCTGTTTTTTGTATTTTAAGAAAAGGTTGATGTAAATGTGACAAACAAGAAGAAGGTTGTTTTATACTAATCCTTTTCCAAGTGCACATTTTGCAAACAATGAAGGAAACAGATAGCACATCTATTGTTCTGCAGTGGCATTAAAATTTTGTAATGCCACTGCAAGAAAGTACAAGTGAATTAACCAGCCATTCTAACCATAATTTTTAACCAAGTAATAGAATTATAACTTGCTTACTTGTCTAGCCCATAGTATTGGATTTCCCCCTACAATATGATTGTTCATTACCTGCTGCATGTTCCATATTAAATCATTTATTTTGTCTATTTTACTTCAGTGCCATCTTACATGTTTTATGCAGAAAAAAAATGTGCTTGGATTTTAATTGTCATAATCTACTAACCTCAGGGGCAGTTGGCCCTTGAATCAAAACAATCACAGAGAAAGGGGTTATCATTCAGCAAGGTATGTATCACCCGGCCACTGCTAGGCTGCAGGTTACAAGGGCCATTTAATTAGGCCCAGTACTGCTCTCTGGTGTGAAAAGGCTCTCAAAACCTTTGATTCCCCACAGCTTCACAGCAGGAAGTTGTTGGTGATAATTGACATAGGATTTCCTTGTTAACCAGCAGCAGACTTGGTGGATTAAAGTGACAGAGATCTAGAGAAGAAAGTGAAAGGAGATAAGGAGCCAGGAAAATGGTGCTGCTTATTTTGCACTCAAGAATCACAAGGAAATAGCAATAACAAACTGGAGCGTTGCCTGCCGTGAGTGTAGCTTCCACTTATCAGACCCATTTCAGCTTGACTGATCAAAGATTGACTTCCCTTAAAATAACCTGGGTCCTAGGTTTGTACATGTATTAAGCTGTAGGGTTCTGTGAATTATCACTTTTTTTTTAAAGTGGGATTGCAGTTTATGTGAAGGAGTTGAAGATAATCTGTTTTTCTTTTACACAATTATAAACTATCCCAGAATGAAAGCATATTTGCAAATTACATAATTTAATCCTTTGTGCCAAGTGGGTCATCACGGGCCTTGACAAAAGCTTTACCATACAGTCACTGAGCTGCCGAGAACCTTTTACCTGCAATAGAGTCCTTTCCTACTGACTCCCATCATATTCTTAAGTTTTTCTGTTGTTTTTTTTTTTTTACTCCACATTGGATACATTAGCTCTAGATACTGTATGTTTACCTTTGAATTCAAAGCCTCTTTAAAATCAGATCATGACATCTTTAACATGGTAGGTAACTTTTACATGTATTTTATTTCATTTTTTGACTAGCTGTATACAGTTAGAAAGTCCAAATATTAATACTCTTATTGAGAGATTATTAAAATTCACCTGGGTCTATCTGTGAATCCGTACTTCTGCTTCATGTGTGTTTCTGCTATTGATATTTTTACAAGTAGTAATAATAGCCATGTTAATATCACTAGTAATTAATTATTCTGATACTTATAATACTGTACTGGGATTTTATTTAACCACGGCATTTATTAAAATGGAAAAGGCAGAGAAAAACTTCAAACCAGGTTTGTAATTTCTTAAAACATTTTCAGCTATATGCTATCTTTTCCATCCACAATAAATTGTGTGAAATGGATCATATTCAAGTACGTGAAAATATTTTGGATTGTTGTTTTATGGGCCATGGAAGTATTTTCCGAGCCTCTGTAGTAGCATGTGTGTTAGAAATCACTGCTGTGTGATTTAAAGTTTAAGTACTTTTTAAAGGAAAAATACTTTAATCTTAAATGATCATGGGCAAAATTCTGAATCTGTGTAAATAAAAGGATTATTATTATTAATAATAAGTGTTTTTGTAAGTGTTTATCTGTAAAAGAAGCCTTTGTTAAAAAGAGGTTATACTGGTGTTACAGTTTATGCTGGGATTAACTGGTATAGCAAAGAATGTGTTAAACGTGTTAGACATAGTACAGTATGTATTCCTTGAAACAGATTCCTTCAAACAGCCCCTTTGGCAGGTGAATAGGTTCCCCTTTATGTGAGTTCATAACCTAGGTAAACATGAATTTTCCTCAAAGAATTCTAAACTCAAAACCCTAAACACCTATTCTAAACACTGTGTATCTTTGTCATATTTTACAGGAAAAAAATAGAAGTGTTTAATTGAATTGTCCTCTACACGAATTAAGCATAACCAGTATTTAGTATATAGAGCATGGGCTACATTGTATGATTATGTATATATCCAGATGTCTGAGAAAAACTTAATGACTTGTGGTACCATCTCCTCACATTTGAAAAATATCTATTCACCCTATATCTTCATAACTTCCTAATTATATGTAAAATGATCTTGTTTGGTTTGAGATTTATGTTAATTTGCTGTTATCTAAATGGTCAATTTAGTTATATCAGTGTATAAGGATACAGATTCTTGGCATGGCTGTGTGTGTTTTTTAGCTTTGTATTTCAAGATCTGGAACAATTGCTTACAATTGTTCCAAATTTAATAGTTTGGGAAAAAAACAATACTGTTAAAGAGCCATAAATCCTTTCTTGAGTCCATTCTCTTTTATTACAAAATCATACAAATTTCACTAATAGCTCTGGGATAGGGAATGCCTGTTTTAATGACATTAATATTTATGCTCTCTGTATTAAGTACATTTTCTTTCTGAAATCCGTCTGTTTAAAAGAGTGATCTGGAAACTGCAGTAAAATACAGAAATGCAGCAGTGAGCGTGTGACAGATTTACTGACCCACCTGACAAGAGGCACTCCCTGAACAGAAAACCTGCCATTGCAATGAAGCAAACACTATCTGGTCAATTTCAACTGCATACTAATAACTGACATCATGAAGCCATGCATACTATCCCCTAGGTTAAAACCAGGTCCTTCGTATAAATCAGTCAAGGAATTTCTCGGTTTCTCTCCCTAGACAGTGTGCACAGCTGCATTGTGGAGGGGAGGAAAGAAGCAGTATTTCTTTGATCATCATTTGTTTTAGAAGAAAATGGCAAAGAAGAAAAAAACATGGTTTCAAAGATGCCCTCTGCGTATTTCTAAGAATCAAGATGATGTTATCAATCAGTTTTTTTAATATTTTGTTGTAGTATTTTTAACAGTACTGTAGTAGTATTGGTAGGAGAAGCAGGAGTAATACCTTTTTTCAGTACATTTCTAATAAGGTTACTGTGTTTTAATTTTTAAAGTTCAATTCAGTGGAGATGAGAGAGCACATTAGCAGATGCTTTGAGAATGTTTTTGGTTTTCTTGTTTTTGTCAGAGTTGTTACATGTACTGACGATGATGCCATCTGAAAAGACAGAAAATGGGGTCCCTCACCCTGTACCACTGTGATAATAGAGTTGGCCCTACTAGCACAAGTCATTGTATTTTCCTCACAGACACACAGAACGCTCGACTTTGCATTGACCTCGTCAGAATTTCCTGTCTTTGGTTAACAAGGAGATATAACACACCAAACACTTGGCCTGCAGTCATCAGCAATCCATAATGAAACTGAGGTTCTGGAGTCTAGGAGTGGGTTGTCAACTCAGGTTCCTGGATTCTAACACACAGCCACAACTGTTACCAAACGTGCTGTCTCTGTCTGGTGCTTGAAGCATTGCTAATCATAAACAAACCCATTCTCACAAGCATACAGTACCACTGTTTAAACAAAAACAATCTAGCGCAAACTATCTCATGAGAGCATGTGTGTCAGTCCAATTACTTTGTTCTGTACTGTGCATTTGAGAAAATGGATACAGGATTTGAGTATGCTGTTCAGTCTCAGGGATACCTTTTCAGTGTCTTGGGTTGGTGTTGTGCACCATGATTTGGGTTTAAGCATGAGACCTCTGAGTTAGAGGATTTAACTTTCAAAGGCCCTTATGTGGCCTAGAAAGATAGTGGTATCTTTATACGGTAGGTCACGTAGGAGACTAGAATTATTTTTTGGACTCTTAAGTGTAACTCAAAAGTAATTATAAGGGGAAGACCTCTAAATTCCAGAGAACTGAGGGGAAGGATTGCAATTGCTGATGTGTAGTGCCCATTTAATAGTAGTAATAGTGCCCATGAAAAGGGTGATGAAACTAAATAATAACTACATAATGTAATAACTTACTTATATTACATTTAAAATTATGTAAATATAAATTCTACACTTTTAACTATATGCTAAGCGTTGTTGAGTTAAATTCCTCTGAAAGTGTGAGGGGTTCAAAGTTATTGCCAAATATTTCTCATCGTAGAATCTACACCAATGCTCGACGCAAAACCTGTGGCTTCATTTAAAATCCAAGACTATCCTGGTGTGCAGTTTTATGTAACACACGGGCACGCACTGTTCTAAACATCCCAAATCAATGCAGTGTTGATAACTAGGTTAGTTTCATTTTCATTACGCACATTCATTTGCTTGTTATTAAAAATTCTAAAGGTTCACAATCTCCATTCTTTTAAACATACTGTAGATTTCTACTGGTATGTTCTTTTAAGATTCAGAAATGGAGCATTTCTGAACGGTTTCTAAATCACTGCTTACTGAACTTCAAATATTTTTATACCTACTGTAGAGCTATACATGACTGAGTTAGTGCATGACCATTTTTAAAGCAAAAAACATCTAGAATAATTAGAAGCTCCATTACTTAACCTTTCCAGTCTCCATTACATATCTTTTTTATCTGAAAAGCCCAGAAAAACAGTTAGGAAAAAGAATAAACATTGTCATACGATGGTACATAATAGAAGGATGACAGTTTAAAGTCCCCTAGTCTTCAAGTCTAGATGCCTAAGACTCACTGTCTCAACTGATGTCCACACTGAAAGGAGCTCAGCTTCTCAGCCTGTGTGGTTAGGTTATATGAGTGGGCAGAGTAGGAAGGTAGGGACCTGGACCTAGGCTGTTGGAAAGTGAACAATCCTATCACAGTTAAGTCATGGGAAAGTAAGGGCAGATGAATTGGATTGCTGGTAGTTTGAAGTATTTATTTGTGTCATTATGTACTGTAGTAGTGATCCCTTGAGTCTTCTTACAGAGCTAAAAACAAGCGTTCTTTTTGGAGCGTAACACTTTTCCACAACATAGGAGAGGCTCAAAACATGTTTTTGGCAAATAGTTTTGAGCTTTTCATCAAGCCATTTTAATGATGTCCATTGGTTTCTCTTTCCTGTCAAGACCTACAGAGGGTTAAAAAGAAAGATGGGGTCCAAGACTGCCACTTCTGTGCCTGATTTTTATGATGAATGAGATATGTTACGTTTAGCCCTTAACAGACCAAAACAAATTGAAGTAATAAGGGATTTTCCCTGCTTTACTTTTGTAGCCCCTGGCCATATTCTCTTTCTTTCCCTGCTCTCTCCCTCACATTTCGCCCTTATATAGGGACCCCTTGCCATTTTCTTGAAACTTTTACTGCAAACTAGAGATATGCCACTGTCTTTTTCTCAGTGGTAAACTGTGTTGGAACAATGCAGTGCAAGCATTTGTATTCACTAACAGATCTCTGAGTCTGTGGCAGTGAACATGCAAAGCCTGAATTTGAAGGCTCTGTGTCGCTCGTAGTACTCCAGAAAGACAGGGCTTGATGTGTGACATAAAGATTTTGAACTAACAACAGTATCTGAAGCTGTAGATGCTGAATATCACTTGTCTGTAATTAATATAAAATTGAATGAAAATGCAATATCAGTAGGATTTAGTTTTGTTACAAAATAGGTATTCGTGCTGTTGGCTTTAGAAATATATTTAAAATTGGCTAAAAAGAATGGGGAGATGTAGGCTTTTGAAAATAACAATAGTGGAAAAAAAACTTGGTGGATCATTGTAAGAAATAATTACTATACAGGTAAATGCATTGTAAATTGGCTCTTAATTTTGATTTCAAGAGGAAGCATACCCAAGTAAATATAACAGGTGTGACAATAAACACAGTGAGCCAGATATATCAGTTTCAGACTGTAACTTTACTTTTCACCTCAGTTTTCCTTCATCTAGGAAACCACATTGTACCTTAGAAGTTTCCAGTCAAAACAAATATTTTCATAAGTGTGACTCTGACCAATTTCTGTAATCAGCTTAATGCACATTCCAGTCCAATTCTGCTTTAGAAAAATACAGCAAACTTTCAAATATAACAAACACAACATCCTTGATGGACGTGTCTTCAGGGAAATGGTGCTGACAGGAAATCATGAGCTAGCTGCTTTGGCAGTTTGGCAGCTCTGGCTCGGGCTTTATGGAGGGACTCCAGGTTTTGAGTGCTATGTGTTATTTGGAGTCATATGAGGAGGTTCACCAACTTAAAAGTGGAAAAGGGTGTTTATTATTAAAATATTAATAAAACTTGCTTTTATAAACCACTTTTTCACTACTTTCTCCCATTTTTCTTCTTTATATTCCAACGTCAACCTACTGTAGTTATTTTTAACTGAACTTATTCCATTGCATTGTTCAAGCACAATCTGTTCTTATCCTTCCTTGTGTGCTCACTGTACAGCTTGCTGACATTGTGAGGGAGAGGAAATAGGTTCTTGTTGAAATACGCACTTGTTGAAATACTCTTGTTGAGTTCCTGTTAGGACAGGTACCCAATGTTAACCTCAGAAAACATCTGTTTCGACAGAAATGTTCAAGTTGAAGAAGAGATGAAAAGTGGATTTTACTGTAGTTAAAGTTATAGTATAGAATGTGTTTGCCACTCCATTATTTCTGTAGGCTGCTTTTAGACATGTTGTGGCTGTGGAAAATGGCTGATGGTTTAATTAGGGTGTTATTAGTAATTATTGCTCATGACTGCACTTTTCTGTGCTTCCACCACAGCCTGTGTATGCATGAAAGGTAAGGTGATTTTCCAACTTTTTAGTCATTTAAAATGATAAATGGGCTAAGAGAAATATCAGTTAACAAAAATGAGTTACATCTTATCTTTTTATAATGCTGTTTTATTTAGTTTCAAATTGTAAGGAATTACTTTATCAAACATAAAGCTAAGCAAAATGCAGCTGTATTAGAACTGTTAATGTTCTGTGATTAAAATGTATTTCTTTTTACAAAAACTATCCAACAATCCAAATTTAAAAAAAAATGTTTTATAAGGGAACAAATAACAGAAAATTTAATATTTGGGCAAAGCAGAAGTTATCTGAGGTAACCTATGAAAATTATGTTTTAAAATGTTTAACAAGTGATGAATGCACAGGTTTCCAGAAACTGTGTGAAGATATGCCAGTTAATCACCAAGGTATTAATGTAGTGAGAAAGTTTATAACCAGCTGCACATTTGTATAATTTTGTTAAAGCCCAGCATCTGTTTGTGATGTTTAATGGAGTATGTCAAAACTGGGGTATTGACTTCGTGGCCCTAATTTGTGGTGTGGCAATTAATTATTTTGTAAAAATACATGTGTTTTCTTAAATACTGTGTCTGCTGTTAGTATTATTGACACACATTGCAACAAAAAGATGTGTCCTGTATATAACTGTCCCTTTACAACACAAAATCTACATGGAACCAGTCAAGTGAACAGACATCATCTCTAAAAGGACAAAGAACTGAATGTGGATTTCTCAAACACCAGGCCTGGTCAATGTAGGCTATTAGAGGGTGAGGTTGTAAAATGTGAAAATTGATGTCCAGCTTAATGGAGAAGGAGCTTGATGATAAAGTCCTTGGTGCTTCAGCATAGTGGGCTGAGATTTAGAAGTGACCTTCCTCTAGGAGGGCAACCTCCCCACCTATGTGGCCAGGGATCATGAAAACAACAGTTACTGATAAAGAAGCAGGAAATCAGAAACATGTGGTTTTAAGAGGTTTGCAAAATGCTTATTTGTTTTTTGTAAATTAATAGCAGCTAATTGATAATTCACGGGGAGCCGTGCAAGGAATGCTGCAAATCAATGGATATCTGGGCATGTCAAGAGTGTGGCTTCGAGGCAGTGAGAGATAAGATCTCTCTGCTAACCAAGTGCAGACCACCGAACTGCTCGGTGAGAACCTGGAACACACTCCAGTACCACAGCTATCGCCTTCTTCAGCCTGCCATTGGACACTTACCTGTTAAGCAGCAGTTGGCCATAATATGGAAAGATATTAAATAAAATCTAGTGAAAACACTAGTTTATTTTCTCAGTTCAGAGTTTTTTTTTAATAAAGGAATAGATTAATGTTTTGTATGTAACCCAGAAGCAAACAAGATACGTTAAAAGCCCCAAGAGAGCCGGCTAGCCTTTCACACAATAGGTATAGCAGAGCAGGCAGCAAGCGGTTAAAGAAGTAAAGGCGCACATTGTGCAGGAAAAAAAGAGACTGATATTACTCCTTGGGGAATTGTCAATGAAGACAGTAAAGGAATTAGTTAAACTAGTATCTTCCTTACAAATACCTATTAGGAAAGGCCTGTGGGCTGAAATGCTGCTTAAATTCCTTTTTTTTCTTCTTTCCTTCAAGGGATTGTTTTGTTTTCTTTTTCTTGCTTAACTTTATTTATAACATTACTATTCTTTTTTTTATTTCAAGCACAACTCTTCATTTTCGTTTTATCGAGGAGCGGGAGGAGGGTGATTAGAAGAGTCTCCGTTCTAGCCTAATTGGATAAAGCTGACTCAGAGCTTATTGAACAAGATGTCGCTTGTGTCTTTGCAGATAGATTACAATTGAATTTGTTTAGCAATTAAGCAGAATATACCTCAAACAGAAAATAAGAAGCATCACTTGAATAAATTGCTATTTTTCCACAGGGAATATCATTAGCAATGAACTCTTAATTATTGCATCCCCAAAGACTTGGCTGTATTTCATATTTTCAAAAAAATAGGTTTAATACATCTTTTTTTCTTCCTCTCCTTGCATGTCATGTGTCATATCTTGAAACACAAGTAATCAATTTCATGGTATTTGGAAGGGAAGTTTAACCTCTTCATTCCCAATATACAGGCCTACAAATCTAGTCATGCACCTAAAACAATCAGGAATATCCTTTTTAAACTATTTAACACTAAACTGTACAGCAGTATATTATACTGTAGATGTGTAGCTTTAGTAATAAAGTGTGGATAATATTTACGTTATGGTACATTTGTCATAACATGTTTCAGAAAATATCTTTAGGTTTAGGCTGGATAAAATACAGTAACTTACGGTATGTGTATGACCAATCCATGTAGCATAGGTGTTTCTGCATTAAACTGTTTCCAAATTCTACACACTGTAAGGCAAAAGAAATGCAACATTACACCGTTAAAGTTAATAGCTTTATACATTTAGTGTTCCTCCTCAATTATTTGTCACTGATTAATATATGGGACTGAAAATAACTTTTCTAAGGAAAACTCAAAGACATTCTCTTTATCATATCTTTATTTTAAACTTCAGTTAGTCATTTGCATTCAAAGGTCATTTCACTATGTATATGGTTTTAAGCCAGCCACTGTTTTTGGAATTCAGATCACCCAGTTTTGGTGTTCTGTGATGTTGAGCCTGAAATGATCTGTTTTAACGGGTTTAGTATTCTATTTTTGTATTGTGAGTGTCTTTGTCTTCTCAGGAGGTCCCAGCAGACCCTGTGATGGCTCGGATGCAATGTTGCTGAAGTGAGACTTCCGGGGAGTCTTTGTAATACTGTTGATTATCTTTTTCTTTTACTTCCATCCACTCCCATATCATTTCAGTTTTTTTAATTTGGTTGAACAGTAACGTGTTCTTAGAAATCAAATTGCTTTACTTGTTTCTGCAATATAACAAATTAAATTCATATTTTCAGTTGAGGTATGTGACGTTAACATGATTAAATATAATTATTTTCGGTAAAAATGCAACATGCTTTTGACCTTTTAATAGTAACTTGCATAGTAATGTAAAGTTCATGTCTTTTCATTACTTAAAAAACACTACTCTTTCCATACAACACATTAACAGCTATGTAATGCTTTATGTAGTGGTACGAACCACACCTGTTGAGTATTAGTAGCCTCCATATTTAAGAAGTGAAATTGTGCATTCCTTGAGTTACTCTTTTACTTTGATTTACAGAGGTCAAGCACTTTGAAGAATCATAAAGCTGTGTACAAAAGGTTATAGAGCGTTTCCAAATGATGGGGGAGTATAAATGTGTCTGTATCAAAACAGATTTGCTAACTTTGTCACAGCATTTGGAATGGGTGCACAGGATTGGTCCCCTTGTTGACAATTTGTGAAAATGAAAGTGGTATTTATTGCAATAATACTGTACATATTGAATTTCTACTGCCATGTAAGCCCTTAGATTGCAGATTTCCACTATGTAATTGGCTCTTCACATTGGTTCATGAATCACAATGTCCTGTTGTAGTTTTGGTAGCCGATCTATAAAACATAGCAGATCTGCAAAACACAGACATCTCCAAGCTCCGTTGTTACCCTGTCCTTTAATTTAATGAAACCATAAAAAAGTCCACTTGTTTTCCTCCACTTTGGAGCTGCAAGCAATCCTCTACCCGCCTAGATTTGCTGTCACTTTGGAAGGTCTTTTAAGTGCTATTGATTCAAGGTTTGAGAGTAAATCATTTCACATGTAAAATTCTTCTGAAGACCATTTCATAAAGAGCAGCAGGGCTGGAAGTCTAACAGCTGCAGTGTTGGCAATAATTTACTCAAGTCTTACTTGCTCTTAGGCAGGTTCCTTGTATGATTGATAGCTCAATTATACATCTGTTAATCACAGCCTTATCTCCTTGTGAAGAGAAAAGCATATTCTTCAACCTGTTTTAGGTTGTGATACCACACATCTCAAGTAAAGAAAGATGTAGATGCTATCATAACCGAAAATGAACACAAGGAGCTTTCTCCCCACCCTGACACACACACATACATACATATACACACTCTGTCCAAGTAAACCATTCTGAGAAAGGATGCCCTTCCCCCCACCATCAACCTTGCCATAACCCCGGGCTTCTGAACTCACTTGTACATTTTAGGCCCTGATAATAAACCAACATCTGCAGAACTTACAAGTGCTTTACCAGAGTTAATTGAGTAAATTGAAGCAAGCTGCGGTGCAGTGGTGATCTATGATCCTAGATTGAGGGCCTAGAAGGGAGACAACAGATTTACTGCAAAGACAGTGGGCGGCCTTTTGTTCAGACCCTGGTTCATGGGAAGTTTGAGGTCAGGCAGGATTAAAATATTTTCAGGAACAAATGGAGTAATTTGACTGTAATATAAGGAGTGCTGTGCCAGTTTATGCCAGGGATTCAGGTGTGATTTATTTAATACTACACTCCACCTCCCCCTGCCCCCCCCCCCCCCACTTTCCATTTTCTCTATTATTATTATTTTTGGATTTATGGTTAATGTGAATATTGTGCCTTATTAACTGGCCCTTTAGTTCTGGTTGACATAACCAGAAAGAAGGGAGCACTGCTGTGCATTATACCTAATAGGTTCATTATAAATACTAATAAATTAGAAAAAGGAGTTTCTTAACTAAAGTACTACTAGGCTATTTCCTGTTAACTCTGCTTCCTTGGGCTTGAGTGATTAGTATGTGCTCATCAGGAACCAAGTGAAAGGCTGGAGGGCTGTCGGGGGCTGGCTGTAAATGGGAGGGTTGTGGTTTGATCTCCAGTGAGATTTTTTTCTCAAGAATGAGCCAGCTGGCCAAGGTGGTCTGTGTTCTGTGATTGCAATAAATTGAGCATGGAGGGAAATCACTGGGGGCCAGAGTTAAGTGTTAAGAACTTGAGTGAAAAGGGGTGATTGACAATGATAGTGAAAAACCTGCATGCACTGCAGTATGAAAAGAGGAAAAAAAAACCTCTCCAGTCAGGCCCATTAGTTTTAACTTTGAAAACTTTTTTTTTTATTTGCATTTCATTCACTGTTGTTGAAATGGGTAAGATAATTTTAACAGATTTTCTACCTCTACCTGTCTCCTACATTTATGTAACAGATTCAACACGTTTAAAGTTATTCTTCTTTTTTTGAAGAAAATAAATTGACTGAATGTGCCACTGTAATGTAATTGAGATGATGCTGGTTTGAGGGTCCTTGTTCTGTTTTAATAGCACATACTTGGTCAAATAAAATAGGTAGACTTTTATTTTACTGTCAAGGAGCTGAAGACTATTGTTTCCATGTCTACTGCTCAGCAATGATAGTTAAAAAACTACAATACAGAATGTTAGTCAAAAGCCGTAAGTATATCTATATTTAAAGCCAGTCCCTAAAATCCTGCTATTAATAGACAACTTGTTCTAAACCAGTAGCAGAGTGTGTTGGCTTTGCAAGCAGGAAGTTGTGAATTCCTAGCTCACATGGGAAATATTCAGATTCTCACAATCCTTCTTTTTCCTTTAATGTTAGGTTAAAAAGGTTTAAAAACTTTCATAATCTGAAGTTCTAATTCTTAAATAAGAGAGACTGTTTTTTAATGCAAATTTAGATGCATACCTGAAGCTGCTTAATGTCTTATGGATGCCGAAAAAAACACATGAATGAACAAATTGCTTATGTTAGTTTTCCAATTTCACATGTGTCTTGTGGAATTTTTTCACTTTTCCAAGATGAATTCTGAATTTTTCCTAATCATGCAGAATGTCATAGTTAAGGAGCTGCATTGGTAAGATGCCTGGCAAAGTACAAATAGGCCTCTTCTGATTTGTCTCTTCTCCCCTCATGCTACATCTGGACACGGAAAGTCTGTGTTGTTAGATGGTAAATCACATTCTGTGTATTTTAGAGGTGTGTCTCTAGAAAGGCAGACATTTGCATAAATACTTCAGAAATTAGGTTCAGGTTCAGACAGAGAATTACACTAAGATAATAACATTTTTTTCAGGGAATTTTTATCTTGTATCTGAGAGAGCCAATATTTTGACAAAATTTGTGGTTATTCCCAAGTGTATTATATTCGTAATAATGTTGTAAAATGTCAGAAGTGATACACGTTGCTATACAAAAAAAATGTTCCAGTACAACTTAACTTTTCGTTTCTGTACCATAACAAAATCATTACATTAGCCATAAGTATTTAATTAATTTTAATACCATGTCTGCTTAAAACAGGATTATGAAGTACAGTATCTGAACATGCTTAAAAAGCTTGGCAGATATAATATTTGAAACAAATGTGTTTATAACAAAACTGTCACATAATTTGGGAGAGAAAAACACCACTATTACTTCTATCTGTGACATCAAGAAAATTTACTTCTATAAAAATAAATAAGTTCATTGTCTCATTCTCCCAGCATATCACATAGTTGACAAAAGATCATTGACATCAGATTCTGTGTCCTCAGATTACCAAGCATGAGCTAAATGTGACCAACAGGCCTGTGATCAGTATGCTATCAGTATGTCTCACGATATTGGACACCTGGGTTAAAACTTATCCTTGTAGCTGATATTCTTTGATTTCTTCACTTGCCCTTCATCCTCAAAGGAGTTAGTCCAGCACTGTAGTCCAGCAGGAGGGTGTTTCAGTTAACCTTTTGCACTGAAACATGTGGAGTTTGAAGTACTTCAAGGAGATTATGACCATTACAGTCCATTCCATTGCTACACATTGGCTACAATTCCAGTTCTTAATTGAAGGAGTCCCCTCTTGTGCTTCAGTAAAAAAAAACCTGACATGTAATGTTCAAATATTTTTACCTTTGTATGTGGGGTGTGGGGTATGGGAATCTGCAAATCATAGAAAAAGAAAATGAACTGCTTTTAGTTAGTAATTAGTGTAGCTGCTTTCTGAAAAGAATAACCTTTTACATATTGAAGATTGCAATCCTATCTGTGAAGACCTCACTACCAACACTTAATCTCCTTTCTCAGTGCTCCCAGATACATGTAACATTATTACCAGCCTCATGTAGCCCAGAACTCAACTGGGTGCTTAAAAACACACAGTAGGTATCTTTCCCCTCAATTTATGATTTTTTGTTATGTTTTTTTCATGATTCATCTTCAGTTTTCTTATCATATATATTGATGTGATTCATTTATACTTTTCTAAGACTCAGTTTATGTGATGCTACTATTCAGGTGGAGCAGGCTTTAATAAAAGAAAACTAGGAAAATTGTACTTGCTAAAATTAGTCATTCTAAAAGTAGTTTAGTGCATGTCAGTTTCAGGATCCTGTGTTCAGACTGATGTTTGTATGTTCTCCCCCATGTTTCTATAGGTGCTTCAGTAACAGGACCAGGATTGCCATGTGCTTCAACAGGGCCTGGATGGATGAAGTTCCTCAGCACAAATTTAGAGCAGAGTAGTTATTCAGAATTTAGTTTTGTTGTGGCGTGCTCAGTTTACTGCTTTGTTACAATGTCAGGATAAAAAACACAAGCTGATTGTGATAAATGTGCCACAAATACGCTGGCAAATGGTGCCTTAGATTTTTATGTCTTGGTGATATTATTAGGGAAAAAGGGAGGAGCCCATTGTATAAAGTAGGAGGTGACATCTGCAGTTCAAAGTCTGTCCAGACAATGTACAAGAAACAGGCCTTCAGCTGTCATCTTTGTGGAATCTGATTAATTCACCAACAACAAGGGCTTGTATAGTGGTGGGAGATTCACTAGATCCCAAAGACTGACTCGAGTAACAGAGTACTCAAAAAAACAAAATGGATAAACAAAGGGGACAAAATTGAGGAAAATCATACTAAACCTGGATGTACTTGGAGTGTTTTTTTAAGCTGGTTGCTATCTAGTTAAAAAGGCTTTTAGTCAGTTCCTTTGATATTGCATGTTTTGCACTAGAAAAGCACACAGGCTGTCTGTGGTGAACCGATGCGTTAGGTAGACTAATGACCCGCTAGAGTGGCTGTGAAAGATAATTAACACTGCTGTGGCAAAGGGATCAATGAGAAAAAGAGATATTGCCTGCTCTTATGTTTGATATCTTCATATAAAGCAAGGTGTTTTTTTATCCCTTGCTCATAAGTTGCCTAATTCACATTTTAAAACACCTTTAATGAACACTGACTCAACATGAGGCACTTAATAAAGAATGGCCTAAACTCGTTTTCTGCTTGACAGACTACCAGCAGAGAATGTGCCCTACAAGTAAATGATTAAGAGGGAGAACCTGTGCTCGGCTGCCATTAAACACTTCAAAGATTTCCAAAGGCAGGTTAAATGAAAAGCAAATGTGTTCCATTGACTCTCAAATACTTCAAATGTTTTAGCAGGTGCAAGCAATGAAACCCTGGGTAGTGACAGCACTCTGGGCTCTGCAGAGCATGTCTGAGTGGATCATAGGAAAGATTTCACTTCCTTCATGAAGAAGAAATTATGTTAAGAAAGGACAGACACCTACATGTGTAGCACAGGAGGGAATCTTTTTTATTTCTTGTTTGATTTGATCCATTAGTCTGTGTCCCTCAAGGTCCTGCTGGATTTAAACTATTGCAGTTTTGTCTTAGGACCCACACATGGTCCAAGAGTGGAAGAAACCAAAACTGCAATGTAATTATAACACTCAGGAATCTGACCACGCCATGTGTGGCTGGATCTGGTTTGTACCTGGAAGAGAGCCCAGCTATGAAAAATAAGGCTGCATGAAATAGAACAAATGTTCCAGTAGTTGGCACTGTTTCTTCCAGAGATCTCCATTTGCCCTGGTGTGGAGACAGGGAGGTATGCCATAGCAGGTGCTATTTTCTGAATGAGACATAAAACAGAACTTTTATCCCTGACTTTAAAGAGCCTTTGGCAAACCTTGAAAAAGAGCACTGTAAACATATCTTGAACATATCTTCAAAATTAGTTTTCTGAAAAACATTCTTTGATTTTGTATCTACTGTAGCACATTGCTCTCCTTCCTTCTTGTACTACAGTATTCCAGGAAATATACACTTCTAATTGCATTTGCTGTCACTACTGTAATCTTTCTACATATACATTGATATTAGCCAGACCAAAGACCCAAAGTTCACTAACATTGGCTTCAACTACAAGCACCTGACCAGCACCAGTGGTCACTGTTTTCTCCCTAGAGCAGGAGGTTCACCTACTTAAAACCTACATCTCCTGCAAGGCCATTTTATTCACATACGGAAAACAAAACAAGGAATTTGGAAAATTATGTACAAGTCATTTGGTATGTAAATTTAAGTGTTATTAAATCCGTCTTTTTGATTATGTAATTTTAGGAGTTCTATCCTGTTTTAATAAAAAGTGATAAACTTCACGCAACATTCTTTTTTTCATGAATACAGATCAGGGTCTAATCGCCAGCTAACCCAGTCACACCAGGCAGCACTTGACCAGTATTTCACCTCCATTTGGGACTCCCAATCATAACAGAGAAAGGCCCAGCCTGCATGTGAACCTGTCATCTCCAGGGTAAATGACTTATCCTGCACATCCAGACACAGGCTGTCACTGGATAACTCAGGAGCCCACAGAGCATAAAACTTTAATTGAAGTATTGCTCTTTTACGCTAAACTTTTCCATGCTCACCTAGCTGTGAGTGAAAAGCTAGAAATATATTTCTCACTTGCTGGCGGGATGTCTCCAATTGTAGTCAAGATGTTGTACAGTACAGAATCAGGTGGCTGGACAGGATGGTGTCTGTTAGGTCTTGATCCACTTTGTTGAACAATTTAATCCACGTGATGAAAATTGTGATCGATAAGAAATGTTTGCATTGAATGTATTTGCACAGAATATTTTTCCATGTTTTCATTGGATTTTTGTACATCTCGCCTTAGTACATTTTTTCTTCTCGTAGTTATTGTAAATCCATATCAGAGGGGAAACTGCTGCAACAGAGCAGATGTCGATTAATTCCCAGTTCTCTCATGAGACATTCTTTACTACTGGTGACATTCAATTTTTGCAACCAGGTGTGCTAAGAAATGAAGTGTTGCCCTGATATTTGGGAACCCATACAGAGCAACAAAATGCTTCGCACTGCGCCAGTTATATTACAGCATCTGTAAACCGCAAGGGGCCTTTTCTATTGGTCTAGTAAATGGGAAAAGCCCGCTACTGCTTATGCTCACTGCATGCCAATGAGGTTATTACTTTGCATTCACATTTTCTGAGCTCTAGGCATCTTAAGGCATTTGAGTCCTGATAAAGGGCAGGTGTTTATAGAAAACAGCAATGAGACTCAAAGTCAAGTGGTAGATTTTAAAAAGAGTATCAGTCAATTATTGGCCTATCAAAACTATTATATTCTTTACACAGCAGCGGATTTTCTGCTTTGTCAAACATGCAGCACAATACTTTAATGATCTATGTTGTCATGACATCAGTGATGAACAGTATTTGCTACAAGTCAGATGTCAAGGTTGAAAGCTGGTTTGCCACAAGAGTTCTGAAATGACCAGATCTTCTATTTTTTAAGCTTCTATAACAACAGATTCTCCTTTTTTTAGTACAGCAGCATTGAACCTATTAAGGTATGGCTGAGCATCTAAGGAAACACCACTCTATGCATATGTTTGTAGAAAAGTACTGTATACAGTATGTATTATGTGTCATTTTGATGAATTGATCATTCGGAACTGACTGTCATATATTCAAGCATCTCAAACTCTTGCTTAAGCACAACCTAATCAGTGAGAGCCTTGATTGGACTCGGTGGATGAGGTACTTGTTAAATATCAAGTGAAAATCAAGAAAGACAATCACTGAAAGGAACCAAAATGCCCCATTCAACAAAACAATGCCTTTGTGTCATTAGTATGTTAGAGGCTGGTTCAGTGTGAACCCCCTTTCACACAGGTGCAGATCCTTAGCCGCAGAGCCACCGCACCTTGCAGCAGCACAATGCACATCCTCCTGCTGCTCTCTTGAGTGATGCCATTGATGCCCTACTTACCAGCCTTGAATCCCATTGAACTTTTTTTGGATGTACTCCGTTGACATGGTGGCATCTAGGGCTCAGAGACTAGTCAACAGGCATGTGCTTGTCTGGACAGAATCCCACAAGACAGCATCTGTAGCCTGCTGCAAAGTGCTCACCAAACGTTTTACACTTTTTGTCCTCTCGTAATAGCGTCGTAAAGCACACTACTAACATCTATCAGTACAATACTGCAATGTACAGTGTATTTAAGTTGCAATTCTATATATCATTACATCCCCTTCCCTTTGAAAACCAAACTGTATGTATGTACTGTATTTTAACACATTTTAACAAACATAACTGAACTTACCTGAAACTACTAGCTTATACATTCATTTGGATTCTATCATATTACATTTTCAGTTTGTCTGACTTTTTAATTTTTCTTGTAGATCTTCTCAATACAGGAAAGCTGGTTTTATCAGAAAGGTGTGTATTTTCTGGAGATGGTGATGCAGTGGAGGTCAGGTTACAGTGGTCTTCTTCACCTGGTGGTTCTGTGAATGTCTCTTGTGTTTTTAAGAGGCTGCAGTGATTCCTTCTGAGTAAGCAATCTGGGATGCCGCACACTGTTAACATCTATCGGTACAATACTACAGTGTTTTTAAGTTGTATTGCTACTATATATATTGTATCATTACAGCACACCCCACTGGTAACGCTAATGTCCTGTGATTGTGACAGCTTACCCCAATGTAATCATCTCTGCAGATGACAGATTTTAATCAAAATAATACATTTACTTATTTCATTTCTGTTCAATTAAATGTCATTACACCTGTTACAGTATATGGGGTGGCCAGTACACATGAAAATGTCAAGTTTACAACTACTGTATATGTAAATAGACACATCCTATATAAATGTGAGTGAATAAGGCTACTAACTAAGCACTACGCTGTATCAGTTTCCTTGAGTT
The DNA here is from genome assembly GCF_055471065.1 of Atractosteus spatula. NCBI lineage: Eukaryota > Metazoa > Chordata > Actinopteri > Semionotiformes > Lepisosteidae > Atractosteus > Atractosteus spatula. The sequence goes on along the minus strand of NC_142710.1, from coordinate 30,699,266 downwards.
TTAAAGAAGCCATTTCACCTTTCATAGGGTGCATTATTTGATACCGAGAGTCCTGTATTTGGAGTAGTCATCAAATGAAAAGCAGCTATTTTAACAAAGTAAATTAATAACTAGAAATCTTTCTTTATTGTGTTTCCATTATTGGTGATGGGCAGGTTAAAAGTTATGTTACTGGCTTTAATTAATAATCTCAACAGCGAATGAGCAGTCAGCTATCTTGTGTATATTAACAAATGGGTTTTACTTGTGTTGATTTTACATGTGACAACGCTGGATAAACACACTCTGCACTGAAAAAGCTTGATTTCATATTGTAAGGCAAGGAGCAGAAAATGTGAACCCACATTTCTGAGCAGTGAGCCACGCTAAGGACAGCTATTTCTCATTGAAATCTCATATTACTCATATTTCTCTACTGCAGTTATTAATGGAAATGTGTATCAGATTTCTGACTAATTTTTTGATGGGTTTTCAGTTTTGTATGGCTCTGTAGAGGAAGCAACATACTGTACATTTCAGCTTAGCTCTACATTCAATAAAAATAAATGAAAGAATAATGCAGCTCTTTAAAATGTATCTTCTTCATGTTTGCAAAACCTATTCATAAGTTGATCTGACTCTTATGCAGCTCTGGACTATACATATACTGTAGATCTTGAAAGTCAATTTTAAAATTGTTCAACAGAAAGTGACATCTTTTCAATTGTATTATTAATGATGGTGCCAGAATGTAAATACATTTTGCTGAATTTGTTAAAGGTTTTATTATGAAAATACATTTGCAGTTTATTTTGCCTCCATTTTCACGTCACATGGTCTTGTTTGGCTCTAACTGTGTCCTCTTAACTGTTACAATTGGGAACTGAATAAGCTCTTCCTTTACATTTCCTTTAACTACAATATTGAAAAAAATCAATATGTTATGTTACATTAATATATATTTATGCCTATTCATAATATTTGAATATGGGTAGTGTTTTTTTCATTTAAATAGTTATTTATGCAGTGATGGTTCAATTTTCTATGTCAGCTGCCCTTTACGTGTACACCTTTACCAAATGAAATCATCAGAATGAAATGCCTCATATCCTCCGGCAGCTAGGCCTGTGTTTACTGTAAATAATACTGGATGTAGTATTTATAATAAGAAGGTGAATCTGTTTTTTGATGATTATGGGATCCCAGATCCCTTTCAACCTAACTTTCCTTCATCTACCCAAGAAAGGTTTTCTAGATGAATGTCCCTGTCTGTGCCGTGATGTTTTCGATTCCTCATAATGTCAAGACCATTATGGGTGCTTTGCAAATAGTGTCCTTTTTATAGTGGGCTGCCAGGCACCATGTACAGCTTTCAAAGTATCATTTTTAGGGGGTTGGCAGTTTCTGTAGGGTGGTAATTGTTGAATTTTACAGCCCAGCACTGACAGTATATTTTATAGCAAGCAGACAAGTAAACTATGCAGTTCTCTCCAGGAAGCAAAATTAAGGTTCATACAGTATATAATGCACAGAATGTTGTTGCAGCTGAAAAGAAAACAAGATAAATATTTTGTACTATGGAGAGAGTGTTATCCCCTGAGTATAAGAGACATATTTCTAGGGTTTTTAGATATTTTAAGATTTATTAACAAATATATACTTTGCATAATCTGACTGTTTCTTATGCATAGTCTTTTTGTGGCTATCTCTTCACTGTCCATGTGAATTCTGTAATTATTTGAAAAGGCAATGCAAACCTTTGTTCATGACAGTAAGAAAATTGTTTTAGGGAAAGATTAAAATAATTTATTTTAATCTTATATAACTTCGTCCAAGAGTCTTTCTGTGGAGGACAAAGCAAACAATGACACTGATTGCAAAGTAAAGTTGAAGCACTCTATGACAAGTATTTGTCATAGTTTGGAAAGCTTCATTGACCTTCTGTAAACTGACAGGCCGGTTTTACCTTTTATATTGACAATTGTCATTCTAGTTTCCAGAACTAGAAGTTTAGAGGTGCAGTGCATTTCAAAAGTATAAAAGCCTTCTTATGGTGTCCTATATCATGGAATTACAAGGTGATACATACAATTTTTTTAACTTAATATTTTATTTACAGTATACAGGTATGTCAGCACAACCAAGCTAAAAAAACTATACAACTGAAATATGTTGACTGCATAAGTATTTCGGTGGATGCACCTTTGGCAGTAATCACAGCTGTGAGTCTTTTTTTATGTAAGTCTCTTGTACACTGGCTTGATGCAACTCATGCCTGTTCATTTTGGCATATTTGTTCAAGTTCTCTCAAGTTGCTAGTTTTTGATTGAATTGCTAATGGACAGTGGTTTTCAAGCCTTTTCACAGATCACAAATAGGATTCAAGTCAGGACTTAATTTCAGCTCAGGGATCTTTATCTGTACTTTACTCTGTCCAGTTTGACTTCAGTCTTGCCAAGCCTTGATGTCCCTGCTGAGGAGAAACATGATACATTCTGTATTTTGTTGACTGCTGCACATTTTCTCCCATCTCAGCCATTGAATTATTTAACTCTTCCAAAGTTGTCGTTGGCCTCACAGTCATATTCCTCACCCATTTCCTCCTTGTCCAGCTGCTTAGTTTGGAGTGATACACCATGCATCTTCTATTTCATGATGATTGAATAGGCTGTACTCACAGGGATTATCAGAGACTTTATGTTTGTACCTTTTTCTTATCTGTGCTTTTTGATGACTTTATCACTGACTTGTTTTGAAAGCTTCTTACCCTTCATGGTCATGAAATCACATCAGTAGAACCACTAATATTGCAGGCAAACAGAGGCCACTCAACTAATTGTATGGCTCATTAAAGTAAATAATTGTTATTTTTGGTTTTCCACAGCAAAGAGCTTGAATACATGATTACTGAATGTAATCATGACTTTTCCTTTTTTTTTTTGCTTTGAACATGTGGAGCAGGTTGTGTACATAACAAATATTAATTTCTACTTCAAAGTGTCATGTCTGCATGTTTTAAAACAACAAAATGAGAAAACTGTCCAAGGATCTGAATACTTTTGCAAGAAACTATAGCTGATTGTATAACGTCTTCAGTAATTTAATGCAGTTTTGTATACTCCTGTGATATTGTTTTTAGTATTTGATATTTAGCTTTTGGTCAATGTCCTTAATGTGTCTGAACTTTCGGGTATTGAGTTTTCTCAGTAATTCATCATTCACAAACAACTATCTTTATATTTACTATGCTTAAGTTCACATATCCAAAGTGGTGATGATTTCAGGATGAATTAAAGCACTATCAATTGAAAAGAGAGTGTGGTGTGCAAGCTATTTTTTTCAATGACAGTAGTGTTCAATATTTCAGGTCTTTAGATTGGTTGAGGATCAAAGGCAAATACCACACGGTCCTTGGTGTTTTTGCATGTAAAGGAGAGAGTAACTTCGACAATCTTACCTTTACAGACAACACACATTCCTTCTTGTTTTGAAAGCTTCACAACAGCTTATTAAACAAAATTGAGGGTAAGACTTTTAGTATCATAAAAAGCTTTGATAAATAAAGACAAATTGACTTTCTGAAGTATTAGCTGATAAGCAAATTTAAGCAAGTCCTAGCAGATAGTGCTAGATTTACCATGCCAGACAGGCCATAAGCACGTGAAGGAAGCAAAGGAGCATCAAGGAGAACACAACAAAGCAGAGGTAGTATTTTATGCATTTATAGCAAACCCAGTGTGTAACGTTTTGCTGTCTTTATTGATGCTGATAAGCTACAGTTGAGTAACGTTTCTTTTTGGAACCTTAAAGTAGAGCAGGCCATTTTTACAATTACCGCACTCTTATGCATTGAGATTTTTATGTAGAACATCTGTGTTTCTATAAAGCATTTGAAGGGCTGGTTTTACTCTTGAAAGACAAAAAAAAACATATATGGCCAGAAATCCCTGAGAAAATTAGACACAGTTGGACACAATTTTCAGATTATGCTCCATAGGAGCCTAGGGCTAAATATTATGCAAAAGAGCAGTTCCACTGTAAAAGGTTGTCCCCTTCTTGGTCAGATTACGGACAAACTGATAGAGTAAAGTGGAGAATCTGTGTCTTTTTACCCTGCATGGGAGAAAAGGGGCTTTGCTTTCTAGATGTCTGCATCTCTTCTCTATCTCTGGCACTAAATTTATCAAAGCAGTTTTAAAAGAGATAATTTGTGGCTCTTGCTCAACAAAATTTTATATTTAAATTTCAATCTTTCTATGAGAGAAATTTTCATTTTGCCAAGAGTGCAAAAAAAAAACTTGAGACAAGATACAGAGATGAATATGACTAGTAAGTGTGAATTATATTAATGTTAGGATTGATGAAGTTCAGTTAAATGGAAAAGCTTTTGTGAAATGATTTAAGTACAACCAAACTTAAATGCAGAAAGAATAATGGTATCGTGAGACAGTGCACCAGTGTTGCCAGTAACTACTGCATTATGCAAGAAAGTAAATTAAATGACCATTTCACACTTTTTAATTGTTATTTTTTTTAAGTGTATTATATTTCAAGTTTACATATATAGCTATTACTTCAACTATAAGTCAGCCAAAAAAGTTTTGAAAATCCTGAAAAAAATAATTAAAACTGCTCTAGGTGCATACATGTCAGTCTTTGGCTAAACAGTCTTAAGGGGCTGTCTCAGAATCAGGGTGTGGATCAGTGTTGCGCATCTGCAATTAACAATGAGTTCTCTGGGTGTTGCAAGTTCCCTAAGTCATTGTCTGCCTGTGCCAGTTGAGTCAATCTACCATACTATACTGAGTCCATCTCTGGCACTGAAGCTCCTGGCATGACAGATAAGAGGGAATCTTGCACCCTCATTACAAACACAGTGCTCTAATTACAACTTCTCAAGTGATGTTATTCTACACCTGCGAGTGACAAAGACAGCAGCTCTTCTTTAAATGTTTTAGAGTCGTGGCAGTCAGTCTGCAACATGGTACTACAGCAACATAATACCTCTGTAAATAAATTAGGCCATTTCTGTGGAGTGAGAGTTGAAAGGAACTTCCTAAAGGCTGTTGCTACTCCAGTTTGGCGAATAAACAGGCAAATAACCAATGACTAAAGAAGGAATTTAAATTTTGACTTCAACATGCTGTTACTTTTAACTACAGCTAAAAAATCCATGTTTAAGAAGCTTCAGTGTGCTAAAATAACAATGACACAAAAACGTTTGAGAATATGTTCCAGTGTTCAATTATGCTTAATATAAATAAATCAAGCAATTTCTTTTTTTATGCAACTTGTTTTTAAGATAAACATCATTGAAGTAAATTTCACTTTGAATATTAGCAAAATACTGCAATATTTTGATATACATTATTTCCAGGATGTACTGTAAATAACTAGGAAGCTTGATAAGTCAAACCCTATTGTCTACATCTGTCAGCCTACCCAGTGTTAACTTATTTTCCTTTTGGTGTGGTCACATTTTGAAATCCCTTATTAACATCCAATTTGTTTTTTAAAAGTAACAAAGTTCCTTAGGTTTGTGCTGCTTAAAGTTCATGGACTGACAGGGTGAAATGTTTATTGATTTCTGGGATGTGAAGGGATGTCAGATAAATCCCTACGATATGAATCATGTCATTGAGGCCTGTAGTGGGAGATGTTACTCTTGATGCAAGAGAGCTGTCACATTGAAAGGCAAGGAAACATAATCAGTTAAGAGCTCTGATGATATAAATTAAACAGTAATACACTTTGGTACAAGTGACTCTTTCCCTTCACTCTACACATGCATGGAAGGGTATTTGACTAAGGATACTATTGTTGTTCTTTCCTAATTAAACATAAGAATTAGTTTGCTTTTTAATACGTGAATTCATGTAATTCTGTCTTTGGGTCTGCATTGCTTCTATCCTGTAATTTATTCTGTTTAGAGAGGTTTACCATAACTGAAAGTTTTCAGATTAAGAGGGCAAGGTTACCTTTTTGAACTTAACTCTTTATCTGACAATGGATAATTTGTTTATGAGCAATGTTTGTTTGCCCCAATACCTTCCTACAATAATAATAAAACCAGTTTTGTGAGTTGCATGGGCACCTTTGGATTTCATTTCAATCTGCCTTTGAATTACTTAATCTAATTATAATTTTGGGACCTGTATAATTTTTGTTTTACCCTTGAGCTATGAAATGAGTCCAAGAAAGGGGACAGAAGAAAGCAGAAAGGAATTTCAGCGATGTAAATGAATCTGCTGTCAAGCCAGCCTGTTCCACTATGAATAGCTATATTAGAGTTACTGGATGGGTAAGGCCTGACTCGGGTTTGCAGTGTGGTTTTCCCAGGGGTCCTGTATCTGAAACCTTTGTTTCTGTCCCATCAGATGTAAAATGAAAGATGTAAAATTATCGAATAACGTACATTATTCTGAAGAATCCTCCTGTGGCTCTCCTCTCCTAAGTACCCTTTATTACAGGGATATTCTGCTTTTTTTGAAGGGCCTCTCGGATTCTAGTCTCCATTCTAAAGACAATGGTTTTTAACCCTGCCGGTTATGATTATTCATACTAAATTGGAGTTCTTGAAGATAATCTGAAGGTTTCGTTACTTGTTGAGTACATTTGTGTTTGTTTTAATATAAGATTAAACAATACAAACGTACATCAACTGTAATTTAATATTGATATCCTGTTGAAATCTCTGTTGTTATTACTAATTTGTTATACATTAGTAATTGTCTTTTATTAATTAACTACTATAATAATATACAGGTATAAAATATTAACCATATTGTTGGTTTAATTGAATTAATGGATTGTAATTTCCTTATTATTTAAGAGGAGTAGGGGTTGCTTTCTTTATCCTTCACTGTAGGTTATCTTGGATTTCAATATTACTTTTTCAGTTGATCACAGATGTACTAAAAATGATCTCTGATCTCTTTATGGAAACATTATTTTTTGCTGTTTACCTTTTCGACTTGCTGTGGTACTACAGTATATTCATGTTCTTGTTCATATCTCTAGGGCTCATACACTGCAAAAATAACAAAACAAGATGGTGTAAGACTAGTGTGCGTTTTTATTTTCGTATATTGTGAAACATCTCAAAGTATTTTTTTGTACTTCGTTTGCTTTAGCAAAACATGCATTACAATGTAACATACTTATGATTTTTTATTTGCTCAGCATATTCCCTTATCCAAGGAACCTCACAAAGCATACAAATATGGCATTAAGTGTTAGTGCAAAGGAAAGAATAGATATTATAAAATAAAAAAGTTTACGACTTGTACAATAAAGCTAGAAGTGCCACACACATGCCATGCAAAACAAGAACAGAAAAGCATGTCTTACATTTGTATTGTGAATATGCACAATTCATAGATTAGTGTAATACAGTGCAAGAATTATTATGGATTCTAAGACTTTAAGTACAGTTTGGAATTAAATATACTCTCGAATGTATGTCAAAATACAGACAATGTGCATTACCGACCTTTGCAATTGCACTGATTTTATGTGATTGACAAATTCTTGAGATGAGGTGTGCTGGTTTTAGTGAGGTAGGCTGAGAGGGAGTTTATTCAGAAGGCATGTTATAAGTATGTTATCTGAAGTTATAATGCAATTTGTCTCAACTAACAATGTACATTTATATTATGAATAGAAATTGGCAACCTAAATAATTACCAGCTCCATGTATCTCTCTGCATCAGCTATGCATAATAAACAGTGTGTTAAAGAGATGAGTAATCTTGATTCTGTGCACAGTTCTGTTCCCCCATTCCCTTCCCAATCATCAGATGGTAGGCAGCTTAGTGAACCTCTCGCTATAGGGCTGGATAATAATTGCTGTATTAATTGGTGTTGTCCAGGCTAGACAGAATATAAAAGATCCCACTGGGTCTAATAATTAATGTTTTTCTCTCACTGTAGTATCATTAATAAGGGGTTTCTTCACGAAACAAGTAGTTAGATGTTTCAGTCTCATTAGGGTATTTTTAGATAAGGTATGGGGCAACAAGAGTATTGAGAAGCTTATTATGTTTATTTAGATTCTGTAATCTGTGGTTCAAAACGATATGTCTGTATCATATTCCTCCATAGTTCTCTGCTGTCTGGGGGGATACCAACGATAAGGGCTGTTGTAAAATTGTGGATAAATTAAATTATGTCTGGTCTGATGTGGAGGAAGCTTTCACTTTTAAGGACGACTATGTGTGTTGCAGAGAAGCTGATTTGCAGATGCTGTTCTTTCCAGGGAAGGGCCTAGCAATCGCATTCTGGTGCTGCAAATTTGCAGTGAACCCTTGGTTCCTTGTTATTTTTGTACACTACTTGCCAAAAATGAGATTTCAGGATTGAGAACACTTTTAGAACAGTCTCAAGCTGTAAGTTGTCCTAATATGTACAGGTAATTATATGACATTATATAAAACTATGTAATATACAATGTCTCCCTACAGTACATTATTACAGTTGTGTTGAACTGTATTTCTGTGTGAGAAACAATAAATTAATGTTATTTGCATAAAATATTCAGGAAGGGACCTGTTTATTTTATGGAATGTTTTATGTAGAATTTGAATGCTGCAGGTAAAAGCTATATATCTGTACTTTCTATGTCTTCAGACAGCCTCTTAAATAATCAGATTTGTTATCTGTTGTAGTATTTTTAAAGAAAGATGTGTTAAAGCTAAGTAATAAGAGGAAATGTGGTCAAACAGTTCTTTTACTGGAACATCATGGATTGGGAATTAATACCATAAGTTGCTCTAAGTAGGTAAGCAGAGTTCTTTGAAAATGGGCAGGTAATTATGAGTAATTTCTACTCACTTTGTTAACTACCGTGAAACGGCCTTGACAGGGTTATTTGGCCATCTGGTTTAATTACAGGTGCTGCCACACTTTAGAGCTCATGTGAAGGTGTCACATATGTATGGGTGCAAATTACAGCTATCCCTTCTGAAGAAATAAGGTGGACCGTTGAAGAAGCTAAAAATGCAAATTGCTATTTTAAAGCTATTTGCAATCCACCCTAATGACATTGCCAAGCAGACTATAGTATTCGTATATGCAAGTTTTAATTTAAATAAAGGGTGTATATGTGTGTCCCATTGTCAATTGAAAATTAACAGCACACCATTTCTTCATAGGCCTTAAAAGAGGTTTGAAAAACAAATACTTTTTTGTCACATAAGTATTTGCTGTTTTTTGCAGCTTTAATGATGTGCAGTAGTTTTTGATAGCTTTTCATTTTTACATTTCTTTGAAGGGTGTTATTGAATTTTTGTGGGAAGCCAGTACACAGAAACATGTCAGGAACCTATTTAAAAACAATACATACTGTAGACCACAGTTTCTTTTGCAAGAGAGTTAGTTATGCAAGAGAAGCAAAGTACAATTTCAGTGTAAAGTTTCTCTAAAAGAACAAAGATAAATTATTTAACACACATGTTCCACTTTCCATGAAAATAGTTCTGCATATCTTGTCAAAAATGTATTTTTACATAAAGTGCAGTTTGCAGGAATGATAGTGTAATACGAGAAATGATGTGGACTTATCCTTCATAAAACAATTTATGTTTTTAATCTAATCCAATTTGGCAATTAACAAACATTTCAAAACTGACAAAAGCCTTTGCTATTTCTGTTCTTTCCTTCCTCCATAGGCTCTGTCTGAGTCTCTCAAGCAGAAGCAAAGATTTCTGATGCCCAGGAGGCAAATCGAACTACTGTGCTCCCAGCATGCTTTCTGCTGTGAGATACTGGCAATTAACTTAATAGGGCCCTTGAATTATAGTGGATCCGTGATTTGTGGCATGTGTTGACACACTCCTGCTGGTCTAAACAACCTTTGGCTGCTATGTAACAGGAAATATTAGTTATTTAAATTGTAAAAGTGCCACTTCACAGTGTTCAGGCTACCATTATTTTATGGTTGTGTACAATTTGTAGAACAATGAACAGCCACCCACCAATGTAATTCAAATTCTGCTTTTTTAAATAACTGCAGAATTATCCAAATATTTTTCTTGTACGCTAAAAATAAAATATAGAAATATAAAATTGAAATCAGGGTTGTATTTTATATCATGTTTCTGTTTTAAAATAATCATTTGTGTATGTTATTCCATTTATCTAAGCATTTGTTTTCTCTCTAGTTTTACTTGGAGTTCCATAGGGTACAAAACCCTTTTTTAACAATTATTATATTGATTCTAGACCTCAAATTCAACTTGTAATGTTTAGCTATGGTCCTTAAAAAGAGAACCATCTCTAAAATGTTCTATGAAAATTGCACTGTTCTAATTCCTAATGCTAATGGTGGAGGCATGTGGTTTTATTTTGTTTAATTTTACCTTTTCCAATTGAAGACAAAAGCTTTAGTTTTGTTTTTAATAACTGCATTCTTATTTCTGTTTTGTTGCTTGGGAAAAAATACAATGTGTTTCGGAGGCACTATTGAATGGTTAGGATAAGACTACTTGATTTTCTTAAAACAAAACCTAAGCCATTAAATCAGGCAAAACACTACAGTTCCTTTGTTATAGAAATTGAGCATGCCTGAAAATAATGGATCTGCCCCTTTTACTCATGCTGCCCAGAGTAGGGAGGACTGTAAGCTGTAAGAAACATGTTATGGTCTTGTCATAGGTCAATTTCACTGAGGTGAGAACAAGAGAGAGGCATTACTCCTACTTCACATCTTGAAGGGGGCCAGGGGACAGTAGTCTTCTCCCATGAATGCTCATTTCAGCCATTTTTCTCCAGCAGGCGCTTGTGTGGAGAAAGGCAGGCGACAAAATCCAGCCACACTTTTTTGCATTATGGTGCCTGTTGCCATATAGCCAGATACACAAAACAATACAGAAACTAAAAAAGCATTAAATATACTTGGATTCCAAATATCCCTGGTATGAGCCCCATACAACATGTGTGAGATCATCTAGACAGGGAATGAAGATACAGTAATATGGTCACTGCCCACAAATTTAGACAAGCTGAAGAATGCACTTCTCTATATGCACTTCTCTCTATGTTAGAATCCTAACCAAGGTGTTGTTCAGAAACTGATTAAAACATATCACTTTTGTTTCAAGAATTGTACAATGCAAAGCGCTATGCAACAAAATACTAGTACAGATGTTAACCAGTAAATCATAATCCACATATGTTGTATTCTATCTTAAAAAGAGTATGCCTTCCTTTGGTTTTGTGAGATGCTAGAAACGTGGATGTGATAGTCTGAATTAGGTTGTAGCATGCTGTGCATCTTAATTTAAGGATTGATCAGGAGATCCTCCTCATGCTGCAAGCAATGCTTTATGCTGCAAGTAATTCAGAACATTGAAGACAAAGTGCAGGAAATGGCTGCAACAAGAATAAGACGACTTACAACTTTAAGACCTCAGACTTGGAATTGAAAAACAGCTTTGCAGTACCACACAAGCTCAGATCTCTTAAGTATCATAAACAGCTCATTTACAGTTGTTTTTTTAACACATTTGTAACATTGTAACTTCATATTCACCTCAAACCATACAATAATAAAACACTTTTTTGCATTTATAGTATATAATATGTAGTATATAGTATATAGTATTTATATAGCCTTCCCACTGTTCAGGAAGATATTATATATACTGTAGCAAGCATATGAAGTGTTCTGTGCTGTGATGTCAATAGTGAATTCTTCTAGTGAAGAGATGCCTGTGTTCACTCCAACATAAAGTATATTTTGCACATTTTTTTGGATCCATATTAATTGCTCAGCTTTTCAACAATGCATATTTTGCTTTCTATTGCTATTTGTTTAATACCAAGGAAAATAGTTATTGTGCTATTACTGCTACTAATGGGCATGTACTGTATATGTAAAAGCATGGTGGATACATTTCCTCAGTACAAATTTGCGCTCTAAAACCAATTGGATTTTCTCATTTGAAGGGTGACATTTAAATGATCTTGCGTTTTTTTGTTAAATCTTGGTGACAGTATTGGTTGAACAATATGTTGGACAGTTCTTCCTTTCAAAAACTTTTTTTTTAATTTAAATCTAAAAACATGTCTTCTTGTTAAAAACAGTTTTATAATGAATGCTGCATTTGTGCAAAATGAAATTTGTATTTACTCGTGCAGTTAACAGACTTACCGAGGAAATAATTGTCTTTAATTGGCCTGATAAATTACGTCCGAAACAATGACATGTTGAAACAGTCCAATTTCGTTCAAACCCTAAGCCAGATATTACATCAAAAGCCATCACTTTTTCTCTTTTACCCATTTGGAAATGCACAAGCCTTCCTGAAAGCTTTTTAAAGGTTATGATTTCCTTAGCCCGATAAAGCAGCACCTTTTAATGAAATTCTAATTAGTAATTTCATGGACTTTGTTATTAGTCATATCAGATTAGTGCACATTTTCACAGCCTCACTTTAATTAAGAACACTTACACCAAGTTTCAAATACTTTCATTTCAGAGATGAAAAAATGTGTTGAAACCTTATTTAGTAAACAACAAAAGTGTTAACTTTTCATTTTTAATTAAAGAAAAACAAGAAATAGTGCCTAAATGCAAATTTAGATATCCATGTTTGGAGAAGTTTTTCAAAATCCTTTTTTTTTCTCTAAATATGGGTGAATTGCTGTTTTAGTTTTGTTTACAGACACATGTTAAATTAAAATGAAAAGTTGCCATATGTACATCACAGCACCAAAAGCATTTTTCTATGTACAGTAAGTACCATTGTTATGACTTTTTCATAAATATGGAATTATTGTATTTGAGGGTAGGAAATGGTTCTTTTGGTTAATATAGTAGTGTTTATGTCTTAAGTAAAGATTTATTTTATTTATTAACTATTAATGGACTCCAGGTTGTTACCAATAACTCATTACATTTCTATCTTCAAAATAAAAATGCTGTCCACAGTTGAAAGGTGCTGAAATAAAATCCACCAATTTACAGTTCTTTGGAAATACTTGTAAAACCTGTAAAAACAATTTTGTTAAATTTAGAAACAAAGGTTCAATGTTAAAACTGCATTGTTTACCATCTTGTTTGCTTTCAGTATTATATTGTTTTACGAATAATTTGGATATATTGAGATAATTTTACTAATTGCTTATCTTAATAGGTTTAGCAGATTGCTGTATCTAAAATAGTGTCTCACATTCCAGATCCTTCCAGACATATTTTTACAAAACCATTGTTCTTTTTTCAAAGTCCATTTTGTGCCCTGTTTGATATATCATGATATCATCAGAACAATTATACTTTAATGTAAATTAGTCATTATCCACATCACCTTCTATGCAAATGAAAACTGGTTTGACTAGTCTATAAGGGACAAGTTTTATTTCAGCCATTAGGTTTCTTTGATCTGTGAAAGGAGTTTGGATATTATATTGGGTCAAACAAATACATTTTTATGTTCAACATATGAAGCCCAGAACATCTAAAAATATTTACATGAAGCGTTCAAGGACAGAATTTTTTACATTGCTTACACTCTTGGATCATTGGCACTATGTTTGTAGATTTACAGCAGAGCAGTACTATTTGTTTAATAGCAGGGGAGAGGAAAAACAAGGAGGGGAGAAACCTCCATTAATTTTTCCAGTGGTGAATGCAACGGGCAGAAGGTAGGCAGTGATTTCTTTCTGCATGTCTGGTGCATTATGGGACTGAAGCTTTGAAGGAACCACTCATCCAGAAGCTGTCCTCAGATTTAGTGATAAAAGAAATCTGTCAGCCTTGTGGATGCCTGTCAAACACGACCTCAGTTTTTCTGCAAGTTATGCAAAACAAAGAATTCCTACCCGAGCGAGGGGTGCAGAGCTCAACCGCCCTTAATTAATCGCCTGCGTTTTAATATGTCCTGTTGTTGATGTCATTCATTTGCACTGTAACATTTCTGACATTTGCAGAGAGCCTCCAGGGACCCATAGGTCTCTTAACAATGCTGTTTCTGCAGGGTTATTTGTTTTATAGTTTTTGACTGACATTCCAATAACATGGAACATATTGTAAAGTGCACAAGCCTAGCAAACAGACCCTTCTTTTTCCCCAAAAAACATGGAATCCACCTTGTCAAGTCACATGCGAACCATAATTTGGACTAATAATTGCCAGACATCACCACAATGAAACATCAGTGTCTGAACTTTTTTGGGGCAAGCTGAATTTTAATGCATTTGGAAAAGGTTGGCCCAAGGCAACACTGCGGACACTGAGAGAAGGAAGGGAACATGTGGAAGCATTTTAGAAGTGATAAATGATTTGGAATCTGCTCTGTCCTCCAGAACAAAAATTAGGACTAACAGGTGTTAAATAGGACCTGCTGGTGCATTTTAATAGTAACATCCAAATCTTGGTACCAGATGCTGACAGCTGCAGTGATGTTGCCAAATAAGCTGTTTTAAAGATGCCATGCTTCAATGCCAGGGCCTTTACTCATATTTAAAGAAATAAAAGTGCCTGTCCCCCACTCAAACACCTGACTTTAACATCTCATCGTGAGTTTACTTCTCTCTTTAGTTTCTCATCCAAGGTGTGCCTGCAGGTGTGCCTGCAAGAGCCATTGCTTGTCCAGTCTGAACTACCTTGGACTAACAGTTCCCATCTGAGTGCCGGCTATGCCCTGCAGTCCCTTGGATGTTACCTCCTGCCCAGTGCCATGACCTCCCCTCCTTTCCTCAATTTCTTTTTTAAATTGATTAGCCATCTTCAAGCTGCTGGCCCTTTGGCAGAGCTCATTAACTCAACCCCAGCCTGAAAGCAGAGTCCTTGATCATGTTATAAGAAACACCAGGCTAAGTCACCCAGGTTTTAATTAATGTTTCACTAAAGTCCAGATATAAATGAGAAAATTCCAAATGTGCGCAATCATAACATGTCTGTTCTGAAAAATTGTGTTTTAGCTTCAGTTTTTGAAAATGCATTTAGCCCCAGTTTACTGTGTAGGCTTTCAATTGCCAGGCAAACGTTGTGATTTCAAAATCAAATATTCATACTTAGATGTGAATCAATTATATTATTCCGTGATGTGAAATGTACAGTTGGTGGCCTTCAATTTATATTTTCACTTTACTAATTTTAGTAGGCACTTGTATTTAACAATAGTTTTAAACATTCATTTATTGGAGGCCTTATGAATTTGACCTGTTCTACTGATCCTTTTTTTAATATGTTTTTTTTATTTGCACATGTAATTAGAATATGTAATGATTAAATATGTAAAACAATGTAAATAGATTACACCTTTAATGTGAATTGAAAAAAAACATCCAGGAGAACAGATTGTATTACGCATAAGAACACATAGAACATTCTTGATCATTTCAGGAATTGGTGCGCCTTTTGTTTTGTAGACTGTGGACCAGCTTTTTGCCACAAACATTGCAGCACTGAAATCTCATAACTAAGGAGCACTGTCACTCTGTGATGATGTGTGGATAATAGGGTCTTTGGTTTTCATCAATAAAATTTGAATACTGTACCTTTTAACAGACTTTTTGCAGTTACCGTTTTATAGATTTAAATGAGTATTAGCAGTGGCAGACTTTATTTTTGCCTGATAAATACAAATACAGTATGCTAAGGGCAGGCGCATTACTCATGACCGTGTTCATTCCCATATTCATTAGTGTTGCATAATAATGACCATATTTATGGAAGCAACAATAAGAGTATCCAACATGCCTGTTTGGTGGTATCACTAGTGTTTTTCAGGTAGGCAGCTGTAATTTCCTCTAAAGAATCATGCTTTATTTAAGGGAAAATATGCCAAATTCTAAAAAAAACAGCTGAGCCATCCATTTGAGTTCTTTCATTGCAGCTGTCCAAATAGTTATGGGAGGGTTCTTTAGCTGCTGAGGAAGAGCTAGTTAAATTACAGTACATTAATTTGTTTTCAGTTAATACATACGTGTATATATACTGTAAATAGTAGTGCTGTATTGCATTATCAGTACTTCTGGTCCATGTAATATTTTGTTGAATTAGAATAGATAAGGTAATCTGAGTAAAGTGACATCATCCTGAAACATGGCATGGTGCCCAGAAAAATCCTAACCCCATTTCCACTTAAAGATAGGTTTACCGTTGAATTAGCATTGCCAGAAAAGATTGCAAACTGTTATTATTCTGATGAGGCTCCACAGATGTTAAAAGAGCAGTTTTTTATTTTGTAAAAGGATATTAAAGTATAAAAAATAATGTTTATGCTCTGCAAAGTTCCAGGTTCCATAACTGTATTGTTTCGCCCTTCGTGCTTTATGGGAGTTTAATTGGCTATTCCATTAATAACATGGACAAACTAATTTACCAGAACCTGTCTTCTTTAAACTATGGGAACAAAGAGTGGGAGGATGGAAATCAATCTTTGCTTTGTACTGGAACTGCTGACCCGTTAATGCTTTGAAGATCGTTTCTTTCAGAAATTGTGAGGAGTTATTTAACTACAAACAGCAGCTACCTTCCCATTCCAGCTGCATAATCAAGCATAATAAGAACCTGCAAAGGTCCACTTAATGTATTTATAACACTGGAGACCACTAATCCTGTCATGACAAATGAAATCTAGGAAGAATGTGTAAGCCTGTGCATGGAGTGAGCATTTAACTCTATAACCACAGTGGCAAATACTGCCACTTCAGAAAAAATCACATGTGCTTCATATTTCTGCTTCAACTGCAGATTCACTGCTCCATTAAAAGCTATTTGGGAATTCTGGAAATAACTCAAATGGGCTGCATTTTTTGTTGCACTTTAGGGGTTCTATGCAAAACTGAGATTTTCATTTTTTTGTTTTAGGCATGGTGGTTAACCACCCATCACAAGGTCAGGGTCCTAGATTCGAATCCCGTCTCAGATATTTGTCTGTGTGGAGTTTGTTTGTTCTCTTGTGTTCAGAATGGTCTTCACTGGGTGCTTTGTTTCCTTCCAGGGACGGCATTGACAGGCAACTCTAAATCGCCTGTTTGACCTTGGCGGTGTGATAGACTGCAGTCCCATACAGGGAAAGCTCTCTAGCTCTCCTTGTTCCTTGTGATTCTGGGAGGTACTCCAGCTTATGTGACCCTCACCAAGATAAGTGGCTTTCTGATGATGGATACACATCTTAAGCATATGACCCAGAAGAGAGAGGTGCAACATCTTAAATAAATGTAAATTTTCAGAATGATCATTTATGTGATATGGTTTCATTAATTTATATTTTACAGGAAGATCCTGGGATTTTGCATAATCTAAAAACAAATTTAATTTTGATTGAAAACATGAAGTCTGCTGGCTGGGTATACACATGGAAATAAAAACACTGACCATAATGTCACCACTATCAATCATCCGTTGTGGTAGAAGTGTACAGTAGAATGCCTGTGATGCCAAAGGTTATTAAATTGCCTTTTCAGTTGGTAAGAATAAACAGTCAAACTAAAACTTCCTCATTTCCTTAAGTGCATTGATTTTGGAAATAGTGGACATTTTTGTTTCATATTCTAGGAAGGGCGATGTGTTTCAGTGTAATTTAAAGGTTAAAACATAAAATGCCACTGCTTATATTTATTAAAATGGTGTAAAAAATGCACATATCCAAATGCAGTATTTCAGTGGATAATAGTAAAAAAAATTGCAATGTTTGTCTTATTCTCATTTACTTCAAGTGCTCCTTCTCCTATATAGATTCCTGCAGCACATCCAGAGAAACAGCTTAACAATAAACATGCTTATTCTTTCATTTTTTCAACTATTGTTACATTAAATGTTTGTTATTTATTAAACCATTGGATTATATTCTAGTAATTGCCTCAAAAATGAATCTGAACAGTGATGGAAAACTGCAATTGTTTCTGTGAATGTGACAGAATTATTTTTTTATTTGTTTATAGAGTCGTGAGTGCCTTGCAAGTGTGCCTTCTCCTTTATGCCATGATCCCCTGCAATAACTTTAAAGTCTTTAAAAAATACATTTGTGTGGGGAAAAAAGAAAGGAAGGGGTTAAAATCTTTTAATGTTTTTTTTTACTTTATTTTGTCAAAACACATTTTTTTCCAGTTAAAGCATTAGAGCCCATTTAACAGTTCAAGCATATAATCAAATTTCAGTAATGAGTTATTAATTAAGCAGGGGCATCCATTTCTGTGCTAACAGCCTCATAAACAATTGACAGGAGATTTGTGAATTTTGACTTCCTGACACTATTAAAGAAATCAATATTAGGTTTTAGATGCGTCAATTTAGCTGGTTTCCCCTACTCCTTGCCAATCAGCTGTGTGGAATACTAATGAAGGAATTAAGAACTACATATTCTGCATGTGTGCCATCAAACAGATCTTTATCTGTAGGGAGCTGCAGTCTCATTTGCATGGCAGAAGACTGTGCTTTGTAGGTACAGATTTCACAATATGTCACTCATTATGTTTTTCTCTCTCTTTACCCAGCACCCCTTAGCCCCCCTCCAAAACTATGGAATACAATAACCCAGATTTTGCCGTCCTTTTATGTTGCTTTGTTGTAGCAATAAGACTTAAAAGGTGTTTAAAATGCTAGCTTTTGTGTCAGTCATTTTAACGCTTTCCCCATCTCTTCTAAGCACTATCCTGTACCTCGTGAGATTGTTCTACCAGTCCCATCTATTCCATTTTATCTGATTTTCAAGTGCTTTTCCCCTGTTTGATAAGTATCGTATTTTACAACATAAAATAGTTTCCATTTGCTTACTCAATGTTATTGCGTTTCAGTAGTGCAGTCAGTATTGCTCTAGTTTTGATGAGGCCTTGTACGAACATCTGTCCTGTGTAAGAGCAGTGGACTAAAGTCACCTCACATTCAGGGAATATGGAACATTTTTTCCTCAGATATTGAAGCTGTTTGTACACTTGTTAAGCGATCTCACTTTGCATGAGCTCATAAACATTTATCTGACAGAAGATAAGTATCAGTAATAATTGCTGGTATACCTACTATGTATTTTTATTTAGAAATACAGGTTTGCCTTGAGAGTATGCTGGGAACCAGTTTTGGCCAGACTGTTGGGTAGTTACGAAAAACCAAGAGTCAGATCAATAAAATGATTGCTGGTTACATAAGGAAATACACTTGCAGAAGATGTTTTGAAGAAACAAGGTGGCTTATAAGCTTTGTTGCAAAGTTCTACTATAAGAAGCATTACTCCAGTTAAACCTATAATCCAGTTTGGGATGAAGTTGACTCCCTGAATAATTTTGGAGAAACATACATGCGGATTCTTTAGGCACTGTGATTCTACACTAATTCCAAAAGAAAAACATCAGAGTCTGATGTGTCGGTTGGAGGACAGATTCAGTACACCTCTTTCCTGTAAATACCTGCCCAGCAACAGAGGTCACTGTTGTACCAACATCAGGGTCCCCAAGCCAGCTCTGTCCCACCCAGCCACCGAGACGCTTAGCCAGTTTGGCTGTACCCTTGAGGCCCCATGACCACGGATTTCGCCACAGGCAAGAATCCAATCAGTGATCTTCAGGCTGCAAGATTCAGACCTCAGGCAGGAGGCATCCAGTGGCCACCAGAAAATTTACATAGCCCTGTACAATGGTATGTATTATCAGCCTGACCATGCATCCGTGATGAAACAGGACAATGTGTGAAATAATCCAGCTGTTTAGAGTGCAGTTTATTAATAAATACAGCCCACCACCTCATACATTGTGTTTTGCTTAGAAAGGTGTAATGAAGGCTTTTGTAATCTTAGCTGAGCAAAATCTGTCTTTTCAGAATCACAGTACAGTATCTGCTTGTAACAACACTTACTATACCGGTCATTGTATCACTTGGTATGTACACCAAAATCTGCACTTTAATAACAAAAATGTTTTAGAATTTGTTGCCACTTTTTAGGTGCTGCTTGCTTCACATGCTCTCATTCTAAAGAATTTCTGTTCTGGGGGAGTCCGGTTGTATAGGGCAGCCTGACAAACCCTATATGTGTGTTTTGTCCATTTAATAATTCTCTCTTCCCCACAGACTACATCCCCTTTCCATATCTATAAAATTAGTAACATAAATTTCTGGCCAGGATTGTGGTTCATCCTGAATGTGATCTTCAGGTCGTTCTGACAAACTGAACTGAATTTTATTGCAATTAACTGGACTCAGATCCAGGCCTGTTTTATTTGCTGAATGTTTTAATCAACATATATATACACAATATATTGATCCTCACTTGATACAGAAAATGTCAGAGGTTTCTTTCTTTAATTTGATCTTTTTATGTGCATGACACACCTGGTTATTGCTAAAGCCATCGTACTGAAATGACAGAAACTTGTCAGTTGAAGCAGAATTGGTACTTTTCTGTGCTTTCAGTTCATTCTCTAATGCTCATTCTGATGAAAAGGGCAGTTATAGTATCTCTTTTCAATAACATCATGTCTGAGCAGATCAAAGAGCAGTTTTACTGTGGGCTCTTGTTGAGAGAGAATATTCTAATACAGATCATCTCGGGAAAGCCAGAGGAAAAAATTTAACACAGGATCAAGCTCATTAGATTTGAGGACTGTTCGTGGTGTGTGCATGGTGCCTTGCCTCAAGGGTAAAATATAGGAAATATGTAGGCTGGTGCTATTTTAAAGGTAGCAGTTTAAGTCTTATTAGTGTTTTATAAGTGACTAATTACTACAAACCTACCTATGAGAGCACCCATTCTTTGGGGAAAGAGTAATTCTTTTTGGCTATAGAACCCTCTTTCCTCTTTCTCATAGGCTGTTTGTTGAGAGGCCTAAATGTACAGGACTGTGATTTTTCTTTTGTATTAAAGTTGAGGTCACCAAACTCATTTCACTTATGACCTTCTCTAGACATGAAGCCAGGCATCCAGAGGTGAGAAGATTGAATTAACCTGCTTTACTCCCTAGACAGGTTTTTAGTTATAGAGGCACATTGAATTTCTTAAGTGAACTGCAGGGAATGTGCTGTGTGCCATGTTACACAAAAATAATGATGAACAGAGTCTGAGTATTTGCTTTGGGAAGACAGACAAATGAACTTCTCTCCATAATCCACAGTAATCATACCTTTCTTATGTTTAATGTTAATGTAGTGTAACATAATTGAACACAGTGTGTGTCATAAATATTACCCAACATTGCCTGAATCATACAGTAGCTTCAAAATGAATTTCAGTCTGAATTTCTGTTGTTTTTTGAAATTATCATGAATACAGGGATTGCTTCCCACCCTTTCCACCTTCATCACAACCCCTGTGCCCTTCCTGTCCACATATTCTTTTCTGTCCTCCTTGGAAAAACGTGTATAAATAGAATTTTGCATCACAGAAATAGTTAATTACCTTTAGTGACAGATTGGAGTTTTTGTTAGTTTGCCATGAAGTCATAACACAATAAAATGTAACCATTTTAATCCATAAACACAGTAATCTTTGTGTCAGACTGAGTTCTTTTGGTTCCAAACACTTTTTAGCAGTGGAAGTGAAGGCATAATAAAGGTTTCTTTATCTTTTGTTGTTTCATTCTATAAAAATCTATTATTTTTAATATATATATATAAATATTTTAATATTTAAATATTTTAAAAGTTGTCTTCAAAGTGAGTTTCCTTAGATAGGAATATATTACAAACACTAAGGTTGTCAAAAATATAATGTGTAGTTCATTTTGCTTAAGTTATAATATTCACAAAAAATTAACACTTTATTTTGATTTGAAAGTATGGTCAATAAAGTGACTTATTTAGGAAACAAAAAGAGATCACAGCTCAACAACTTTCAGTGGCACAACACACAACTATCTTTCTGGGCATGCATGCAAAACCATCTAAATATATGACTCCAGGTGGTTTTTAAGTAAAGCATTAGATAATTTAAATCCTTGGTTTTAAGTATTCTCTCAAACAAGAACCACTGCCAGTGGTTTACTTTTCCTGCTCATCAGTGCCAGAAGATGTCCATGCGCCAACAAAATATTTCCTCACATATCACAATATACAGTATGTTGTTTTAATAAATATTACCGGCAATATACCTGGCTTTTCTTATTTTTATTTTATTTGCTTCTTTGCAAATTTTTTTGTTAAGGAGCCACAGGGTATTGCTTTTAGTCTTATCTGGTAACACTTTATGCAGCCTACCACCTTAAGACAACGGGTTAGCTATAATGGTATCAACAAGGCCACTTTCACCTTTAGTGCAAGTAAGGGCCATGTCTGTAATAAATTGAAAAGATCTGTTCACTCCCTGAACTCTGAGTGGGTCATTTATATGCCCAGTGCTTTCTATGTAGTTCATCAATTCCCCAGTCCCTTTCTATGGATTTGATTTAATATACTCTTGGTCCCAGAGATAGGTGTACAAGCCATATTGGTAGCAGCCCTCTGTGATAAACAGCCTCTGGCATTGCAGGGATTAAGAACTGAGTCCACTGGGCTTGGTGCCACACTGGCTTATTATTCTTTCAATGACAACTTTTCTCTCAGTGTCTTGGGCTTCCTTTCAAATTGGAGTCGAAGAATATCTAACAAATATGTATAAACGTAAGAGTTTATGTTCTGTCACTATAAATAATGTTTTATATTCAATTGTTCAGGAATCTTCAAATGCAAATTAAGGAACAAATTGACTTATGTTTCACCAGATTAGGAATCTTTTTGGAAAAAAGGCCCTCCTGGGTGATTTTGTTTTTTACTGGGATACTTCAGTCAGCTCTGGAACAGTCAGATTAGAGTTGCCCAACCATCCGTTGTATTAATGTTGTGCCATATTGCTAGTCATCAGGTTATTTAATTTATTGTGCTTGAATAGGTTTCCTTTATTAAAGTAAACAGCCTCTCCCATTGCTTCAGCTCTGCAGACAGTGGTGACAACTGCTGTCTAAGAATATCTTATGTCACTGTTCAGATTGAAGTGATGTAGGTGACTGAATTGCAGTCTGTACCAAGACATTATTGGATTATAGGCATATGTTTTTATAGTGGTAACAAAGAGCAAGTTCGGTAACAATGTGACCATTTACTCTCAACAATTTACTTAGCTTTAAATACGTATTAAACTGTTTGAAGTCATTTCAAGGTTATGTAAACAAGAAGGAATCTGCAGCGTAATAAGTCAAAATCACATTCTTATACGACTGTGTTTTTTTAAGATGAATTGCAGAAACTGATACAATACATAGATTAAATTATTCACACAATTACAAGGCCTGCCTTTTTATAGTTATACAGCTAACAGTTGACACAAGTGGTGGCTGTATTAAATTTTTTTTCAGAATGTTATATACTGCCACAGAGTTTATATCCCTGGTAAGACAATCATGTGTACAAGAGGCTCAGAGCGAAGTGTATTTCTTGTATTCCTATAAACGAGGATTTTATTTCAGCAACTCAAAGCATTCTGTAACCCAAGCATGCCAGTTGGAACATTTTTTTGATTCTGCTGATCAAAACAAACACATCAACACAACAGGAAAAAAGAGGTAGCATGAACTGTCTACACAAACTGAAAAGGCCAAAATAATCTACAGAGTGATAAACAACGTAATAACAGTTTAGGCTGACAGAGAATACTAAGGAGTACAGATAATTAACATGCATTTAAAAAAATAGCACTCCATTAAAATGATTTCAATTAACAACATGCATGCATTTTTACTGCTCTGAAGAATTAAGCATCTCAATTTTAGCTGCGGATATCCTGCTGTACTCACACAGTCCAAGATTAGATGAACTGTTGCCATTGCATGAATTCTTATCTTTCTTAAAGATCAGTAACTTGCAGTCACTGAACTGCAACATTGGAAAAAGTTGAGCATCAGTAAAAGTTTGTTTCCGAAATACATTTTTCAGTGTCCTTCACGTAATTAGTTGCACATTACCATTCTGTGCCTTGAGGTCAGGATTAACACTATTTCAGAGAGTATGTCATACTGGCCCAGTGTTGCTAGAGAATATGTTTGCCTTCACCTTGAGGAGGAATTGTCAAGAGTGCAGTTCTAGTATAGTAATAGTATTTAATAATAGTTTCTTTTTCAAAATGTAAGGTATGGTGAACTAAATTTAATATATTTATGAGAGGTCATTTTACTAAATACCTCAATTAATTGATTACATTAGAATTGTAATTGTGCATGCACAATTACTCAGTCCTTGAGCACTGAAACACCATACAGTCATTGTGTTTCTATATTATATATATGTTAGAGAGCCTTAAGGGTTTATCTATGCCACTTCAGTCATTAGGCTTATTAAAATATTCTTTTTAGACATATAATTCATGCACTTATAACAATCTGTGCTTTAGAAATCCAACCCTGTCTGGTTTGATAAAAGTAAAACTGTGCTGGGCAAAAATTCCAGCATGATAATTCATCATGCTTTCCTGCTATGTCTTTGAGTGCAGGATTCATTCACACACAGGTATTCTGAAATTCTGTAGTGATCAGCTCCACAGAAAGACTTGAAAATTACATATTTATAAAAGAGAAACTGTGGAACAATACTATAAAGAAGAAGGAAATGGACAAGTGGGTTGAATCAAAGCAGAATTCAAGGTGTGGCACATCCCTCAAAAATATCTTTTGTGATTGCATGTAGCTTTCTTTGTATTTCTATTTTAAAGCTTGTTTTGTATGTAATTATTGTGAAAAAGACTTTTCTTCAACCTTAGAATACATCTCACAGAATAGACCTACGGTGCGTATAAAATAACTACTTTTCAGTGTGGAAATTAGTGTCAGATGTTAAAAATAATAGATAAGTAAATTAAGATTTCTTTAAAGAATGTTTATTCTGATTAGATTCCCCCATTTTAATTGTCAATTACTTATTTGTGAAGATCCCTAAACCCTGGATATTGTTTTTCCTGGCAGTATAGCACACCATAGCCACCAATTCTTTCTATAATCATATCAAACAGCAGTTTCTTATTAATTGAACTTAAGTTGGTGGCATTTAGAGTTACAGCTGAAGAGCTCAATAAGAACTCGGTAAGATTAGCTCTGTAAGGCACAAAGGGTGATTATAATTGTGATTAAAATTATATCTTATACAGTAAATTCAGTGATATTCATTATTTGTTTTGTCTCTGTTAAATTAGATTTTCAGCTTTTATTTCTTTATAAGAAAACTTCATGCCTGTACTTATTCCTCCCCTTAGAGTGCCATTTGACAAAGACAAACATAATAGCATTACAAAGCAATTTCATTGCACAAAAAAGCCTGTTCACTCAAAATGCTGCCTGCGGGTGACATTTCACCTTATAGCATTATTAAACCTGCTCATCATGTCTCTGAGCTCTTCTTTCCATTGAACAAAACACATCTTTGATTAACAACCTTGTCACTTACAAGCTGTCGTGTTTGGACAGCATTGTGAGACTTAACACTTTTATACGTGTCTGAATGCATAAAAAAGAGAGAGAAACAAGGCTATCCATTCTGTTTTAAGGCATTGCAGTAGTTGTGCATCTACTACCCTGGCTAACCCTCCCATGACATGAACAGAACTGCAGCATAATCAACTGCTTAGCCTTTGAAATGTTTCTGAAAATCAATCACGTGTGTGGGTAGCTTGCAACAAATGTGGGAAAGCTCATCAAG
The DNA here is from genome assembly GCF_055471065.1 of Atractosteus spatula. Taxonomy (NCBI): domain Eukaryota; kingdom Metazoa; phylum Chordata; class Actinopteri; order Semionotiformes; family Lepisosteidae; genus Atractosteus; species Atractosteus spatula. The sequence continues at coordinate 30,673,696 of NC_142710.1, read as the reverse complement.
TCAAGTCAGTAGTGTTGCTTCAAAAGTCTGGAGGAGTCAGGAAAAGCTTTAGAAGCGTATGGCCGTTGACACTGTGACCCCCTGTTAGAAACCATTTTTTGCTATTCATTACCCATTTGATTATGAGCTCCATGGACTTGCTAAGCAAATATGAGCTTCCTGTTCAGCATCTCTGTCCTCAGATAAATGGACATCAGTGTGAGATTACATACGGTTTTAAGGGGAACGTTTTAGCCCTTCTGTTGCATCACCTAGGAGAAAAAAAAACATCTGAGCATTCACAGCAGTGTCCATTAGAATAATGGCTTTAAAACAGTGCATTGGTTGCTAGCTCAAGTATCCTATCTATAGAGCTGGCAGAAAGTGATTCAGTGCAATCCTGTTCAAAATTGAAAGTAATGTTTTGAACTGTTTTAACTCTTTGGGAATAGGATATTGCAAAATAAATGTGTGACTGAAAAAACGTGAACGTGCTCAGGCACTAGATCTGAATGCTATTAAAAATTAACCTTGCATTTCAAAGAAGATGGTCAGGAAATGGGTACACTGAGTCTTCTGCATGGAATAATGGAAAGATATTTTCTTTCAGGGGGGCAGCAAATCCAGTGCTCCAAAAAAAACATTTCCATGCTATATTACATGAATATCTGCCCAACCATGATATTAGTTTTTGCAATGCATTCTTTAGTAAACAAATTTCACTTGTATTTCTCTCAAATTATTTTAATAAGGTTTTAGAGATAAATGGGATTTTGATCTTTGATACACTGCATATCACTTTTAATTTAAGCAGCAAGGATAATGCTCTTTGATTGCACTGTTTATATAAACAAATTCCAGTTAGCACAAATCTTGGGCTAACTAATTCTATTTTAGTCTAGGAGTAAGCACTAATCCTGCACTGTGAAACCAGCTGACATAGTAGCTGGTTTGTTTAAATAATGCAATTTACACTATGGCTTTTCTTTTAAAATCTTATCTTTACAGGTCTCTCAATAGATTTTTTTTTCTGAGGAAAAGGTAAGAGAGGACACTTTTTCTTCAAAATATAATATGCGTTCATTTGTAATATATTCACTAATCTAAAATTGGACAGTCATGGTAATTCCATTTCCAGCATTACACATTAGTGCCTAGGTTTCCTTCCAGGCTCACTTATTTAGTGGATTAAGCTAATTGTTCTAAAAGAAAGATTGTTCATTTCTTCAGTTTTTCATGTTTAATATGTTATCCGTCATGTTGCCAGAACCTGATATGATTGTACAGTTCTATAACCTTAATGGTTCGGTGCTTGTCATAACATGGCCATGATGACCTGCTGGTGGTTTCTGGCCTGCTTCCCAAGATAGTGGTTTCAACAACAACAATTTTTCTTGTAGCCTAGCCAAGCTCCATGGATATTCCAAATGACGGGATCCTCTTGAAATAGGATATTGGCAAAATTTGTGAGATTCTTTCCAAGGCTTGCTGTTTACCAGTGGTCATATTTTGCAGTTCTGCTCCACAACATGTTTCCTCAGTCAAGGTACTGCAGGAAATGCTCAGCGTTCTTGCCTTCAGGTCACTGCAGTGGGAAAACAAGCACAGCAGGGGGCAATTAAACCAAACACTGATATTGTGCTCAGATTGATTGTGGAGGATGAAAGGTGTGGGAGTGTAGGGTGGGATTTTGGAATGCGTCAGTGGCTGCGTACACATACTGTACAGTCCCAGGTAAAGTGCAAACAGATACTCCCATACACTGGTATTTTGTTGGCTACTTAGTCAAGTAAACATTTGCACTGCTTCTTACAAATATATTCACAGAAAAGGTCTACCATTATGCTTTGTCACTTTATTGCATGTTAAGGATTGGTATATTTATAGTTGTATTATACTGTACATGCTGTAGAATGGCTGTGTGTGCAACACTATGAATGTGGTTCATAATCACTACGTGAAAGACGTTTTTGAAACCTGGGTAAATTATGGGTTGAACTGCTTCAGTTTTTCAACTGCAGTTATGAATGAAGAGGACAAGGAAGCATATATTATCTACACTGCTGCCTTTTTTCTGTCCATCAGCAAAAATGATCAGTCCTCTTTACAAGCTGTTAATGTGTCTGCAGCTGCACGTTTTGGGGGTGTTTCAGAAAATGATGTTTCATTCAATGGTTTTCGGCCTATATAGTATTGAATATTTAGCCATGTTTCCTGCATAGTTTGAATTAGTATTTGTGTGTATATGCCATAGGTTTGCTTACATTTTTCATTGTTTTTTTGTAGTGCAAAACATGAAATGTTTTTCATAAATATAAAGTTTTATGATGTTGTTTTGGCTACAAGATGTATTTTACTTGTGCATAAAATATTTTGCATTGAAGGCAAATATAGCCACAAAAATCCCACACTTTAAAGATCTTGATAAAAAAATGTTTCATGGTCTGGCACAGGTCAAAACAAAGTAATAAGAATGTGAGAGGGATTCAACAAAATTAAATATCTTCTTTGTTAAATGTTTCAGAGGTAATATTGCTATACGTACAGTTCACGGTAGCCAGTTTGCTAGTATAAGGCTGAGAGCAGTCTCACACAGGGAGTTCTCACACTGTCCATCTCCATCAAGGTTTGAGAGATGGCATTATATCAGGGGAGCCTTCAACCTCTGTACTTACATCATAGGGACCGTAGGGGCCAACATTTCAAAAGCGTTGGGAGTGTTAGTTTAAAATGCATTTTTATTAACAAATCATTTCCCCCTCACACCATACATAAAAATAAAGCATTTATTGGCTTTTGGAACCTTTCTATCACAATAAATGCCAATTCAAAAATTCAAACTTTTCTCATTTTTTCAAATTAAAAAAAATCTAAATTTGTTTTTGCCCTTGCATTTTTACCGCTGGACTTTCGGAAAAAGACATTCGCTTCTCATTAAGATGAGCCACGTGAATGTCGGCAGAAGAGTCTGGCCTTACTTTAGTTCTGTTCCAGTGCTTCCTCCCCACCCACTAAGCTCATTAGAAGATTGCTTTCTGTTACTATCAGATCAGAAGCCAAATTAAGTGCAGATACTGGAGTTTGTGAGGGCTTTGTTGGGCTTGTTTTCCACATTACAAATGTAGCCATTTTGGAAATATTTAGCTCCTGTTAGGTTACTCACTTGTTGGGAGCCGCCATCCTGCTGTTTTCAGATCAAACATCAGTTGTTCATCGTCCATTGATAAATCGTTAACAAGTTTGGGCCATGCCATGCAGAGAAGCTGCAAACTCATTATAACCCAAGTCTCTGTAGGACCTCCAACAGGCCTTTTTAAAAAGGTACCATGCCTCACATCAAAATGCAGATTGGAAATCAGAAATGTCAGAGTTTGGAAATGTATACTTATTGCCTATGCTTTTAGCATTCTATGTTTAATATAATGTATTAAATGTTTTTAGGCAACGGTTACCTCTGTAGATCTATAAAAAGTATTGAGGTGCCATCAGAATTAGATCAGGCTATTCTCAGATGCTATCAATAGATTTCCTTGTTCCATGGTATATGGGTGTCACCACCATGAGCGTGTCTGTAATCTGTAGCTTGCAGCAAGCCTAGGTGATGGGTATAGTAAGGGAGTTATTTTTTCAGTAATTAAGCAGTCTCCCAAGGCTTGAAGCAGTGTTTTTTATAATTTTTAAAAAGTGAGTTTTTCTCAGAGTTCTTTTTTATCACATTTATTAATAGAAAGTAGACACAGTTAATGGTAATTAAATGGTAATTAAACTGTTAGTGAGGTAAGTACTGAAAAGTGTACAGTACTTTTTAGGTAGGCCTTTCAAAAACTATATCAATGGGTTATTGAATTGCCCAGCTATTTTTCTTACCTTCCAGGATGCCTAATTGCAAATATAGTACATTTATACAATTTGTGATTGTTGTTGTGAATTCGACAGGATATTCTTTGCAGTTAAGACAATATTGCAAAATATGAATACATACTATAGGGACTGATAATCTTGAAATGTCAAAAGTATGTTTTGAAATCTCAGAAGTATGTTTTTGAACTGGGTTAAGAAGAAGCATCGTTCTTTGTATTAATAAATTAAAGGAAGGTTTAAATGAATAACAGTTGATGTGTATTAGAATCTGTGATACTGGCCACTTGGAAAAACAATACAATTGTGAGGGTGCATATTCTTGAGAAGAACTTGTCTTTTGACCATAACCATTGTAATTAACTTACAGCAGCACATACTGTACTGTACTATTGAAATTGGCACCACAAAGCACAGGGCACTAAGTGACTCTGTGGTAGGCCTCAAGGTTAAATGTTAACCTAGAAAACACTGGTTCAGTACATCAGTGTCTCTAACAAGATAACTTGAACCAAATTAACTGCTGTTATTGGCTTTTATTTTTGAAACTGCAAACAACATTTCCAGTTTAATTTTAATGGTTTTGTAGGTTATTGGTTTTTACTTTAAGCAATAGCAATTATAGGTAATGCTACTTGGTATGTCAACTGTCAAAACTATCAACAGATCTTCGTTCTTCACTGGCTCCCACTGCTGCTTCTTCCTGTTGAGCCCATATAAATGCACTGAGGTTCTATCCTTGGGGTAAGCCTCCCAAATTGAGCACAAAGTCTCTCTAGCAACTCAGTAAAGTTTATTTTTGCTCTTACATTTCTGTACCTCACCACTGTCATAAGCTATTTTCTGCCTCAGTGCAAATCCTAATTGATCACACTCAATCTCAGCTTTGCTTTACATGGGAAGATGACATCATTTGATACTGGTATTTTGAGCAGTTTTGCAAGCTAATGTTTTGCTGCCTGTCCAAAAAACTCTGTCTAGACAAAGCATGTGTACACAGAAACACGCAGTGTATAAATGTTTAGACAGTCATTATTTTAATTAAACAATTCTAAGGTTGACTTACCTTTAGAAAAGTGTGCTTGTCATTGTTAAATTGTGCATCTATAACTCTAAGGCCTTTGCTTTCAGCATTCCAAGTCTTGCACAAAGAGCTGTTTCTAACTTGATTCCAACTTATTGCCTCCATACTTCACTGGAGGAAGTAAAAGGTACCTAGAAAATAGTGTAATTCATTTCATAGAAGCAACAAAATAAGCTCTGCTGTCATTCTACCCAGTTATACACTTATGTTTAGTGAGACCTGGCAGATTACTGTTTATTTGTTTTAGGTGATTTAGACCATACTTCTTTTGGGAATAATTATAGGAATTTTTGGAAGACATCTAAAAAGTATTTTGGCAAGGGTCCCCAGTGGTCCATCTTGCTAAAGCATTTTGTATTGGTCAACCATACATGCGTTGAATTATGCTTATGAAACGGTATTATGAGCACTGAATTGGAGCTTTACACGGGACCACCTCTCTTGAAAATAGCACTGAAAGATCTCCTGGTGTTTATTTGCCTCTTTGTGCTGTAGTATGTCCTATTTTCAAGATGCTATGTGAAGTATTGGGTTTTTTCTGGTTCAGCTAGTTGTATTGGATGATAGTAATACTTTTGCAATTTCTAGAGTTTTAGAAGTGGTCATTGTTGATTTCACAGTTTATCATTGCATATTACACTTTATTCTTTCATTGAGGTATTGTGTTGCCACATTGCTGTTTATAAAATATCACATATAATAATGTAATTCCAAAAAACTGCTTTCAGTCCTTCTTTGATCTTTGTTGTTTTGGTGAGATGTCAGCAGCAAGGCCGCAAACTGACACCAAAGTTGAATGACACCCAGCTTGTTGTGAGGTACTGAACTAGAACCAAGGTGTCCTAGAATAATTATCCAAGATCTCATTTTTATAATAGCCCAAAGAGGCCAAAATTATACACTCCCCTCTGCCTCTGTGATGACATACTCCTCTTTAAAAGGTTTTTAAAGTAAAAGCTTTAAAGAAAAGGTTATTTTGAAGCTTTTAACAAATCTTGTCTGTATCTCTATGTTGGATTTAAGTAATCACAAAAACACACCAAGCAGGATGTTGTCCAAGACCTAACGAGAACAGAATTATTGAGTAACAGGAAATTAAAAAATTCTTGCAATACCAGTCCACTACTCAAACTCATTCTGTGGTATCCCAGAATGCCCCCTCTCTGAACTCAAGCCATAGGGGTTTGGTTTTTTCAACACTAATTTGGATCTTTTTTACTAAGGGTCAAGATGATTGTATGAAAGCCATACTCTTGATATTGCTTTACTCACTTTGTCCTTTTTTACACTAGTCCCCATGTTTGATTAGTTTTGTTCACTAACTATTTTCTCTCCATTCCCCATGTCAGATTATTAATAATAGAATTTGAGATCAGACCCCTTTGAGAAAATAACGCAGTATGTTCTGTATTAAATCAATATGTGTGATCGCACTGAGGAATAGACCATTAAGTTAACAGCGTAGTTATGGATTTAAACAATCTGTGTAATATTTTGTGAATACTTGGTTTACATAATAGAAATGCTGTTGTAGATTTATGTAGTCTTTTTCATGAAAATAAGTTTTAAGCACACTTTAACATAAATGCAATATAGAGTATTGTATACTTCTGAGGTCCATACCTCTGTTAAGGTGCCTTTGATAATTTAGTCATAGCAGGTTGTAGTGCTGTCTTTAGGTGTTATGATTGGGATAGTTATATGTGCTTATTGTGAGAATGGGGTTCTTCACATACTTTACATAAACACACACTCATACAAATTAATCCAAAACTAGAAGAAAAGCAAGGCCAGTTCCTTTAAAGAACATTCAAACTGTGCCAGCCCTTATACAAAATGGACATTTCTGTAGACAAGCACATTAAGAAAAACTGTATCACAACTCAGAGCAGTATTAAATTGTCTTATTGCTGCAATATATGCATTTTAGCTCGTTACGTGTTCTCCTGCCCTTTAACAGACCATAAAGATTGTTATGCTAAATATTCCTTTCTCCCTCCAAAGAGGGAGACAAACACTTAATATGTGTTGTATCCTGTTTTTTTCTCCTTTTAAATGGAGATTTTTCTCTGAAAAGAGTGAGACAGCCCTTTTTTTTCTTTTCCACCACAAGGCAAGGTGAATGTGTACAAAGGGCATGAGACCCTCCCATTCTGTGTGCTGAGTCTGACATGGAGAGACCCTGCTCCTTAACTCCAAAAGCCCACGTTTCCCAGCTCACCTTTAAAAGACTAGATCTCAGATAAACATTTTCAAATGATATTGTTGTTGCAAGCACACATGAGAAAGAGGGCGTTTAGTGAAATAAAAGAATAAACTTGTAACTGAAAATGTAACTGAATAAAGGAGCAGCATTTCTGTTTAGGGTCCATAAACAAATACTACTTATTTTAAATAGCTCAGCATATGTTTATCATATACTGTATGGTAATGATGCTGATAAGCCGAATGAAGTGTTTTAATGAAAGTCTAAGGCCAATCAGTGCCAAGTGCCTAGCAGAAATACATTTGTGTTTTGGGTGATCGTGCTTTCTTAAATTAAATGTATATCTGTGTGTATTTAAAAACTGAAGCTGGCAGCTGAGAAAGAAAGGGAGCTTCTGTGAACGCCAGGCTCAGCAGCTGGCACTCCTGAAAGAGGCTGGCATTAGGGAGAAAGGAGATGATGCCAATCCCTGGGGAGAAAGAGGTGTTAACTTCTAATAGCTTTCTCTGCAATAGCCAAGCATCTGCAGCCCCACAAAAAGGGGGTTTTAAAAAATTAATAGAGCTGAATGTGCTTCACACTGAGGAGAAGGGCGGATTAATAAGCACATTAAGGGCAGCTTTGGATTGGAAATAATTATGGAAGCTGACAAGGAGCAGAGGTGGCATTGGTGGCTCTTTCAGGAATGCATTTTAAAAGCAGTTTAAAGAGCCTTCAGATGTTGGCATTATCTTGCGTGACCAAATTAGGGGCAAATGAGAAAAGTTTATCTGGCATTTTGGAGTATTGAAAGAGCTTAGTGTTATAAATTATACAGCGTGTGGGGGGGATAGGCAAAGAGAATTGTGGGTAAATCCTGTTAAAAAGAAACTTTTTGAAGGTCTTGGAAGATTAAATGGCAATTGCATTTTTTTTTAAGAAAGGACAGTGAAAAACTTTGGCCTGGAGATTACAGAAGTAAGTGCTTAAAACTATCATTTGAATTTTGTTAATGAAAATAAGAGTCTTGGTTGGCAAGGAATATTCTTAAACTGCTCACTATTTTGGGGCCATTAAAGAGGAAAAGAAGGAATAATTCAATCTATGATTTTTTTCAGGTCTTAATAGCAGAGAGAGTTTTCTTAATGCACTTAATCTTTTTTTTTTAAAGTAAACTGGCAGTATTTGTTTCTGTGAGAAAAATAAACTGATGAAGCCAAAAATGTCATCCATACTTATGTGCCGTTGAGTTTCTTTGTAGAAATTGCATGATGAGTCATAGGAAAGAAGTGCAGAAACAATGTGAAGAATGACCATCATATGACCGGAGCTCAGTACACATACTGCTGATCAATCAGGAGAGACAAGCCAATGTACTGTAGTGTGTTTGAGAGAAGTTGTAAAAGGTACAGGCTGAAAGAGCTAAGGTCTATTTTATAAAATGTGCTAGGGTAGTTTTGGTTTAATGCTGTGGGGTTATGGGTGTGCATCATTTTGCTCTTTGAGATTAAAATAAAATCTTGACATTATGCGAAAAACCTGCAACCCTTTGTAGAAAAAAGGCTAAAAAATATTTTAGCTTGACTTTAAACGGTAAACTTACTTTGGTCCCAATAGTTAAATGCAACTCCTACTACCAGCCCACAAAATGACTGAACCCTAACATATTGTAGTTACAGCAGTTGTTGCTTAATAGCGGAAACATGTGTTACCTAAGCTTTGTAAAAAATCAAAGGTTTATTATTCCTTTTTGTAAAGACCTTGTGGTAGGGATAAGCTTCCTTTGTGACTGAGAATACACCTCAAAGATTCCAGTCTTTATGAGCGCATACTGTTTGTGTTTTACCTCTCCTCCCATATAAGTACATAGCCTCAAGTCCACAATACTCAAAACCAGACAGGATATTTAACACATGTAAATACTTAAATATACCTGGATTTCCAGGTTCCCTCAATCAGAAGTATGTCACATTTTTCATTTTGTATACCATACTATTTATCTGTGTTCTAGAACTTGGGTAGTTCTAGTGCTGCTCTTTGTAATTTTTATTATAGGCAGCAAAAAACAGTTCCTATTAATGCACTGTGCCAGATGCAGTCATTTGGAGAAGGTATGCATGGTTTCTTATTTTGGGGGCTGAATTCAAAGCCAACTGTTCACTGTGACTTCCAGCAAGTACAATTGCTACATCAAGTGTGGGGGGCATAAAGTGAAATATGAGAGAGAGATACAAAAGTGCTCATCATGTGCCATAGGATTGCCATTGCTTTTAAACTTGCCATGTCTCCTAGCTGATCAAGTGAGAGAGGACGGAGTGCAGACCGGGTTTCTCTGGCAGGACTTTCCCAAGTGTCAAAGGGACACCACAGTATCTCCTGCGACCCCTCTTCGCCAGGGTCATCTCCCCTGCCCACTCCCGCTGCCTGCAGGACTTGCCCAGAGTCAGGCCATGTGTGTTTGTGTACACCTATCAGATTCTCTCTCTTCTGCTCATACAAAGAGTGATACAGATAGAAGATAAGTTCTAAAATACAAGTGGCGGGACTTTTATTGACCCGCTCCCCACCACCTCCTCGCCCAGAGGTAAGAGGAAACTGACTGGGGCAATTCAGAACAAATTGCTGTCACCTTTTGACTTCTAGTGATTTCCCCCTTGTGTGTGTTTCTGCCTTTGTATTACTGTATTATATTTGATAAAATAACAAAAATCAAACTGCACTTAGATTGAATATTAGGAGCTTCAAAACTGCTTGACAAACACTCTCATACTATACATTTTATGATCTCATCTTCAGGTTAATGTGGAATATGTTAGTGTACTTCAATATGTAATCTCTAGAACATAACTGCAATGTTGTTATTGGTAAGAGTTTTTGTGAAAGGGACTTTCTGTGACGGATCATAGGTAGAGTGCATTGTTCATCAGATTATGGCTGGCTATTGACTGACTGTAAACTACAGAATGGGTATTAGAGTGTAAAATAATAGAGCCTAAAACTATAGGCACATTGAACTGTTGTATGAAATAAATTTATCAATCTCAATTATCTCATCTTCTGATATAAGATATAAGACATTTTTAGAAAGAACTGTTAACTCTATATATTTTGATTGACTACAGTCATGTATTATGTATTACAGATCTGAGTCACTTAACATTTTCTAACCATAATGTATTTATAATGCTTAGTATATAGTATCTATACTAAATAAATCTATACCATTACCTATAAATGTGATATGAGTTTTTGTGTTCTGTGTTGTTGCATTTTCTACAGCATTGCATACTGTAGAAGAGTATTTATCCTTACATTATTCCAGGAGAGGAGAGTAAGTTACAGCCTTCTCTGAATTGTGCCTGTTACCCTTAATGAGCAGCCTGCTGAGATTTAACTTTAAAAATGATGTACCTGTGAATACAAAAACGCTTATTATATGGTTATAAACAGAACAATTAAAATAATCTCAACTTTGCTTCATGTTCTTTGGAAAGCATAATTAGTAAAAATATGTTATTGGTATTCTTAAATAAATTCTTTTTCAACAAATTATATTCAGATTGAACAAGATATTTGTCTTTACTAGCATAGCATAAATGTGTTGTTATTGCTTTTAGTTTCAGTAAATTAACTTACATTGGGGAAGCAGGCCAGTGCCTTGTGTTTAAGGCATTAAGCTCAGTATCAAATATCCTAAGACAATTTCTTAAGAGTTTAGCTGGAAAACTTTTAAGCAATTTTAAAATAAACATAAAGAAGCAATCCTTCCTGTGATTAGTCTGCCTCTGAGACTCACACAAATTGTTTAATTTCTATTATCAAAGTAAACAAATGAGGGCTGAGATAAATTGAAAGAAAATTGTCGCTAACTTAGTTGATGAATTATAAATGTTTTATGTGAAAGTTACATGGAGAGAGGGGTAAGGGTTTCTCAGTTTCATTAGAGAGCTTTTTGAATTGACTGGGTTTTGTGCACACCTATCATAACTCATCCGTTCGTTTTTAGGGACGTCACTGCGATCTTACAGGAGGAATGAGGCAACCTAATCATGGTTGACAGGGCATGTCAGCATGAGGTTGTGATCTTAGTGTGTGCCCATTAACCAATTGGATTTTAATGAGCTATAGCTGTGAAAAAGGCATGCTGGCTTCAGGTTTTTAATGAGGTGATGGTGATTCTCTATGACACACGTTGTAATGGCGATTTTCAGTTGCCTAATGATGCTGCTAATCCCTACAGCGACAGCACTGTTGAAGCAATTTGCACGTACTTACAGAGTGTGGTGAAATATCCTGGAAACACCTCTTGTTAACTAGAGCTGCCTCTCATGCCAGTTCGTCCAGACCGTACTTGGACTCTACAGGATGATCTGAAACTGAAATAATCCAATTTCTGGATGAAGACAAACTGAAGGTTTAATTATTCAGTTTTTCAATAACAGGTCTGCTGTGGTTAAAATATAAGGTTCAGCCAGAGAGCTAATTTAACAAGGAGATCTTGATATGTCACGATCACAGTTTCATCTGCCCAGAGTTTCAATCTTACTTTCACTGCTGAAATCACCTCTGTAATAATACAATTGTAATAATGCATTGAACAATTCTAACAGGAGCACCTATCTTTCACAATGCATTTATTGGTTCAACAATTTCAGTCCTGTTCTTCTCTGCTACACCTAAAATGCAGAGTATAGACCATGAACTGATTCACGTCTTGATCTTACCCCTAGCAGATCACCGAAATACTTTACCCACACCCTTTTTTGCTTGTCGGCCAGCATGCTCGTTTAATATAATATTGTGTTCAGTCTCCCAGTTTGAACTATAATTGTTTAAATCTGCCAGGATAAAGATGCTTGTTGATGTCTTGTCTTAATCCTTATTTCCCATCCTGCTTCTTTTTGTTCATTCACTACCTCCATTGTGTTATTTAATGCACTTAGTCTACCCTTTATTCCTCTGTGTAGCCCTAGTCTTCATCCTAACAATCCCATCCACTTAACACTTAAAACAGTTGCTTCCTTCTTGTTTCTTTTTCATTTGTTTTGAGTCTGTGTTTAGTGATGTAACCTTCTTATCCTCCATTCATTGTTGTCTGAGTTCAGCTGCATGGTTTTTGCTCTTATTCACTGGCCAAATCTCACCTCTATATTTTATACCTCACACCTAGGTTCCTAAATCTCTGTTGTATCCTATAGCAGTTTAGATAGTTCTTTGAATTTAGAGACCTGTGTGTTCAGTAGACCTTATGAGCTGGAATGCCAAAAGGAAAATGGTGTTTCTTACCTACCAAGCCATGACACATCTCTTATGACTTTCAGCAGCTTCACAGCTATAAAACATATGTCAAAACCAATTTCACTGCACTCCATAACTGTTATAACTCTACTTTTCATGGCACTGCTGTATATTAACCTCATTTCGTGCCATCTTGAAGACACAAAGTTAAATAAAACAGTATATGAGGTTTGAAGTGTACAATATTATCAAGCTGAATCCCTGTGTTTAACAAGTCACGCGTCTTATATTTTGTTGGTAATATTTACATAGCTGCTGTAACTACTAGAGTAAACTACTAGAAACATTTTTAATATCCTTTAAGATTACTTACTAAATTAGGATTTCCTGGTTTTGTAGCACACATATGGAAAAGGATTTTGAAACAGAAATAAATGTAGGCATGTGAATCTTAACCACTCTCCACAAAATGTTCCATGGTTTGATTTCGTTGAACCCAGTAGAATGTCATCACATCTCAGGCAGTCCACTTAACATACTCCGAATATTTACCTTACTGGATGTTTTTCTTACAATTGAGAAGAACTGTGGATGGGAAAATTAGTAACATTAATGAAATGCAGTGCTGTCTCTTTATATAGTTTACAATTATGAAATTTCTTAATTTTCTTTTGTATTTTAAATGATCAAATGATAAAAATGGAATATCTATTCAGATTAAATGAAAATTAGTTTTCTGTACTTCCCCTATAATTTCTGGGATGCGAGTTAACCTAGTTAGAATGTCTTTGAGGGGTGGGAGGAAATTCTAGCACTCAGCTAAAACCGTGCAAATGAGAATCAAAGTCTAGAATCAAACCCAATACCCAGACGCTTTAAGGCAGTATGTCACTGTGGACACAATACCTACCTTTAAATAAAAAAATAGCTCATGATAACTCTTTCTTGCTGTACAGTACTACATTTTCCTATGTTAAAAACCTGTATCAAAAAAGAATCATGTCATGCATTCTTGCTAGAGTTGTAAAATGTAGAAACTAGTATTTGTGATAAGGTCTTCTTACCAAAGGCAGTGTGTTCATATTGCATTTAAAAACAAATGCAGAGCAAAATGTTCCAATTTTTTCTGAGCAGATCTGTCAGTGTTTAAAATGGACAAAATCTATTTCTTGGGACCAGTAAACACAAACGTTTCTATTTTCAGGTTGTTAAAATAATTCAGTCAGCATATGTTTAATATGAACACTAATGTTTTGTTGTTTTTTTTTCGTAAACCCAACAACCATTACAATGCCCTATTATTATGATCTTAGAGGTAACTGATGAATAAGTCACTTAAATAATCCAATGTAATATGGGCTAAATTTGAACACAGAATTCGGCTGGATTTTATCCCTACTGGATAGCATGGAAAATTGTACTCATTTGCAGACCTGGGGGGAAAAACTTTGTACTGTATCATGAAGCCTACGCTGCCAATCAGTCTGATACAGCTTCTCCTGCACTACTGTGCTCAGGAGATAGGCAGTGTCATATATAAATGACGTGTGCTTTAGAAAGAAGTGTTGTATCACCTGACTATATACTTTCTGAATTAGAGATCTGCAAGCTGTGGGGACAAGTTAATTTAATGCAGAATTTTTATCTGCTGCCCTTTTAAAATAAAAAAACCTCATAATAACACTTCTTTTTTGTTTTCATGACAGCAGGCACTTAAATATTGCATGCATATTGGGAGGTAACACATCAGACACCATGAACCAAAAAGGAGTGAAATGTAATGAAGTTTTCATTAGTAGCTAATTCGTGCCATCCACAAGTTTCTTTCAACCCAAGTTTTTAATCCCTCTCTCCAAGACCCAGAAACAGATGTGCTGTGTTTCAGGAGTGGTCTATACTGCCAGCTGCAGCAGGATTTGCGCACAAACCAGTGTAGCTGGGGTGAGATGAAAGCAAAAAACAGACAGATCCTGTTCACCCTGACATCTTTATTGGGAATTTGCAAGCTTAGACTGAAGTCAGCTATGGAAGCTCTTCATCATCTGTCTGTGAAGGGTGACCTTTGACAGCATTAAGCTGTTAAACAATTGTTCCCCCTCTCTCTGTTATTAGAGCAAGTGTGCACATTGTCTTTGTAAGGTTCTTAGGAATGCTTTTCTGGGGTTTGATCTATAAAAATAAAAATGCATTGCTGTCCCCAGTGGACTAAATCTTCATCGATATTTAGAGCTGTATTAAGGCACTGCCTTTGCTGGCCTAGAGAGTCAACTACTCTCTCTGTCTCTTAGGCTGTTTCAGGACAGATAACATATAAAACTTTTTTGTAAGTAAAAATACATTTTCTTAGCCATAAGGCAGTGACCCTCGCTTAGATAAACAGACCGAAGATAGATGGGTGCGTGGATTTAGCTGTAAAAGCCGACATTTTTTGCTTATTTTATTTGTATTTATTTTTCTCCTTGTTTGGGGGTAGAATGTAAAAAAGCATATCAAATAAACATTTAATGTTAGGTTCAGATTGCAGCATTAAAAATTGTTACAAAAATTTGAAATACATTTGAAGATGTAGATTAGAAAATAGTAGTTTTAAAACTAGATGAATTCATATTTGTTTTTTCAGGCATGCACTGATTTATGTTCCTCTGTGTACTACATTTCAGCATGTGACTAGAATACACTTAATTTGTATGAAATGCTTTTCTGCTCATTTTACACTCTGACATACCTTCACGTGATACTTTTTTATATATTTTCCTTTGTGTAGTTAGAAAGGGGTTTCTTCTTTATTTCACTGCTCTTTTCAAGTCACATGCTGTGCAGCGCTTTGGCTGCTGTTACTGACACCTTTTAGTTTCAAGGTCAGTTTTGAGGTGTCAAGGTTTACACCTTGCAAACTTTCAGGGATCAGGAAATGTGTACCTGACACTCTGCTTGAGCTTTTCTTGATCAGTTCTCTTTAAAGTTAAAATTGTTTTTTCCTGTGAGTCTTCATCAGGGATGCTCTGGTTAAAAGATTTACTTTGTAATGACCAAAGAGATGTTTACAAATAGCCCACATATGAAATTTATTTACTATCTTGGCTAATAACTGTTCATGGTTAAACATTGAAAGATCAATTCAAGCAATACAGAGATTGCAGATGCAAAAAATTAAAATGTGACATTTTCCAATTTTACAACATTCCTAGAAAATCATATTACTTTGCACTGCTTTGACAACACTCTTGTCATCAACATCTAAAGAAAAAATCATATGCAGGCTCTATAAATGACTGAGGTTTGTGAATCTTTATTTAATTGCAGTCTTTTGTGGCTAGCATAACATCTTAGTAGAAGCTGCAAACAGCATTATAAAATTCATATATGTCTCCAAGTATTATTCCAAAAGACAAAGCAGGTACATAGATGTTCATAAAAGTAGACCTTGATGTACATAATGTAAGTTTAGAGTTATGGCTAGCGTGACATTTTGGATTAGGGTTAGATTATGGGTTATGATTAGAGTTTAGGTTAACATCATATGAATATTTTTATGGCTTTTATGTCTTTTGAGGGAAATAATTGTTAAGGATTCTGAATCTTATTGTGGTGTCATACTGCATGTAACCTAATATGCTGGCTGCATAAGACCACAATCAAATAAAGCATTACTGGTTTGAACTCATCCACAGAGTGCTTTCAAAAATGTGCTTGAACTCTCTTGTGACACATACAATATAATGCTGGATTTATATATCGAATAGGGTATCAAGGCAGCACAGAGGCACAGTGGTTAGTATTGCTGCCTCTCAGCGCTGGCTCTCTGAGTTCAATTCCAGACCTGGGGTGCTTTCTGTGTTCAGTTTGTATGTTCTCCTCATGTTTGTGTGAGTTTCCTCCTACAGTCCAAAAACATACTGGTAGGTTATTGGCTTCTGGAAAAATTAGCCCTAGTGCGAGTGTGTGTGTATCTGTGTTTGTGTCCATTGCGCTGCAAAGCACTGGCGTCCATTCTAGTTGTGCATCGCTGTCCTTGTGCCCGTTGCTTGCTGGGAAAGGCTCCGGCTCCCCCACAGCCCTGTAAAGAAAGAAGCAGTGAGGAAATGGATGGTTGGAAATATGATATCAATAAGATAATAAGTAGGAACTAAGTAAGACATTAAACTGGGAATAATTTAGGCATATAGAATTTGTACAAGATTTTCAACTCTCATAACTTTAAATAAGAAATAAATAGAAATGCATTTAGAAAGGAGGTTCACATAATATCTACAGTATATACTGTACTGATGCACAAAGAATTGCAGCACTTGGATATAATGGATTTCATTAAATAGTTTGTACATAATATTAATCTCCTCATTTGTAGCCTAATAAGGACCCTGTAGAGCTGAAACATGCTGCCTCTTTTCCTATGTGCAATTTCTTTTTTGGAACTTTTTACTCCAAAAGGGATTACCGGTCAAGCAAGTAATATTCATTTTAAAAAGCTTGTTGTATTGTGACCTGTTGGATGGATTTTCTGATGTTTGAAAGAAGTATGTCAAACAGAATCATAACAAAAATGCAAAAAATCAGACAGCAGTTTTCAGTTTGAAGGATAACACACTGTCGAAATGAAAATATTATTAGTTATGCGTTTGACTTCTCTGAGCATTAACACAGTCCAGGAAGCATTGAGGCACAGACCTCTGATTCAACTGTGGTGTCATGTTCCTGTGAAGCAATAGACAGCTGATAGAGGTTGTCTCCTCTTGATCACAGTAGCAAATTTGTCACACAACTATTTTATTGGAGTTTGATCAGTAGAAAAACCAGAGAACAGCAGAATCTTGGCATGATGTTCCTGCACATGTCGGAGTAGTGTGATTCTAGCAGTTGCATAGTCCTTCTAGAAGATCAAACACGATTAGCGTGAACAATGCAAGAGTCAGCATATCTGATGTCTCCAGATACCTAGTCTTATGTCGAGTCTGTCAAGGGCACTACTGTATATATTTGTGAGTAAAGCCACTCTCTCTGCAGTTACCTTAGATGGCCTCTGGCCCACAGAAAATGGTAGTTGAACGTTGCAGTCATTGTACACACGCACCAGTTATTTCTTGTCATTTCTGGAATTTCTCATGCTGTAGCCACTGCATTCTGAGAAATATATACAATGATTCTGATGGATGTGATGGACCTGGACTAGTGTGGTGAACCCCTGCCTACTAGATCTTCTTCCAGACCAGACCAATCTTCTTTGCTGGTTTCTGTGGACAAGCCTGCTGATTGTTAAACCAGGATGTCTCATTCTCAGCCAGCTTCTCTCACAGGCAAGTCACCTGGAGTGACCCTGTACATGGTGGTATCTTTCACTGTTTATTTGTCAATTAAAAATGTGTTTTTTATTGGAATGAAAGATCTTTTCCCTTTTTTTTCTTTTTTTCATTGTTGCAGTTTTAACAACACTGAAATACTATATAACTTTAAAATTATGAAATTATACCATATGATGTGGTCTTAATATTTTCTTGTCCCATGGAAGAATACTATGCACACAACCAACAAACCTTTCTATTTATAATTTAATATCTCAATAACATTGCAATAATAAGTTTATTGTGTTCTCAGTTTATTACACTTACCAGCTTATATTGTGAAATGGTTAGTCAGGATACTGAATGTAAAAACAAATATCTCATTTGGCTGAGTATACCATGTTGTCCCTCTTATCAATGAGAGATGGGCTCGAGAGGATACTCACTCTTAAGAAAGTTTTAACTTTCATCACCAACACACAGGTGTGAGTGATCTTTCATTCCTCTCCAGTGCCTTTCACTGCTATCTCGGAGTTTGATCAAGCTTGAATGTTCAGCCTCAGGTTGAGATTAACTCCCATTTGACAGACCAAAGGCGTCCCCTAACCCCTCCTTATCCCAACACACTCACACTTTCCACCCCATCTCACTGATCTACAAAAGCAAAGAAAATCAGGGCAGGTTAGAAGATCTTAAGTCACTACTAAACATCACTGAGCAGGATGACAGATCAGTATGTGTGGCCATTGTCCTTTCTCCTCTCTGTGCCTCTGGCCAAGATAGGAAACTCTCCTAACAAGTTAGAAAAAACATTCCAGTGATTGCTTGTTGAATTTGTGTTAATGGACTGTATTAACAGTCATTGATTTCATGTAAGTGAGAAACTTAGTACTAAGAAGGAAATGTGGTGGTTATATTGTTTTCTGAAAGGCATTTCTTCCAATATGAGAGAGTTTTGCCCAAAGCTCTTTCCAGAGTGAGAACTGCTCTTTGTTGTCTTGTGTTTGTAAAATGATTATTCATGTAATCCTTATAAGCCATTGCTAAATGAATTGGAATAATTATATGTTGTAACCCTTTCCTAAAAGATGGACTTGCAGATGACTTAGACAGTAGTCACATTTCTGCTTTTTTTTAACGAGTCTTCAAGTTAAAGAAGTCTGTACAAAATTGGTGTGGGTTAGGTATACCAGGTAAGCTCTATCTGAATCCTCAACATTTTACAGTGTAAGGCCTATTCTTTATATATGTTTTTAGTTTAATTGTCTCATGATATATATTTATATCTATATTTGACAATATCTTAAAATCCTAAGACCTTTTCATATTTCAATGCAATCATTTGTATAATTTAACTGCTGTAGTTTTCTATTGGTCATTCTGTTCACTATCCAAATTCCCTACATTGTGGCTTTGTGCTTCTGGCAATCAAAGTTGGAAAAATAACTATTTCCAATTTCTGGAAAGTGCACCACAAGGAGAGATACAAGTAGTTTGCTTCACAGGGAAGTTTTCCAAATAATCATTTCAATGACTTATGTGGTGATGCAAAATGGTGGTCCTATGGAAAAACAAACTGCTGAAATAGGGATGGCTTCCCTTTTTTCTGTAAAGATACATTTTACCTACAGTAATATATCTGTAACTTTATTTACCAGCAGACAGCATTTCTGCATATACTGTATATCGTCTGTTAGAGGATAATTACAATTCATTAACTTTAACTTCTATAAAGATGAATATAAAAATAACAAAGGTTTATTGTACGCATTTGTTTGTTGTGACATAAAAAAGACTTCCTTTCCTGGAGGAGTAATTTATAAAATACCGTCATCTTTGAAGAAGCTTTGTTTACACAGTAATTCCAATCAGCACTTAATGGCTTAAATTGCCTTGTTACATGAAAACCAGATGCATTTTGAATTGCACAGGTGAATTGTCATGTAGATTGAACTTTTATTAGTGCCCATAGGCATTCTTTTGCTTCAGATATGATCCTTGGGCTTAAAGCCGTAGGTTTTAAAATTCCACAGGGTCAGTCTAGTACTGAATTATTGCACAGAGCATGCTCATTTTAAACAAGACCATCCTGCCTGTTATTAAAAGGTTTTGTGGATGCTGTAAACAAAGACACTAATGTTGGATAACCGTTCATTTTCAGTGAGGAGCTTGGAGCCACAATGACCATTCTCAATTGCTTAATTATCTCTCTAATATGTATTAGCGCAGACTATTCTCTCAGGGATAATTATGTATCTTGTGTATGTACGCTTAATGAGGTTAAACTTAGTCTTTACACATAATAATGGAGTCTTGGTTCACTTGGTTGTTAAAAAAGGTGTCCACCTGAGGTATACTTCAGCTTAGCACTTACGAAATACCCTGAGGTAGAGCAAGTGTTTTTTTTCTTTTCATATTATACATCTCTGTTACAAACAAAAAAACATGAATCCTTATATTCCCATAATTTTAGAAGTAATAACTGTTTACTAGAAAGGAAAACAGTTTTATTTTTATGTGTGAAGTCTTGCATAAATATAAGATACAGTATTTTTACGTGGTACTAAATATTAGTGTTTACAGAGTACCATAAATTCATTTTGTTCAAGAATATTTGAATCCTTGTCTACACATCTTAATGCCACACTTGTAGTCCCCATGTTAGGCCTGTTGCCTATAGCAGAATTTTAGACTAAATTTCCTAAATAAAGTAACTTTAACAGCTCTACTGAAGGGCTTCAAAATGTGTACGGTTTATGGCACACTGCTTTGTGTAGTTATGCATCATGATAACAAAAGGTGTCACTTCTTTTTATTAAATTTCCTATGTAATATATTTTTTATCTTGAATATTATTTTCATTAATTATGATAACAGAAGGTTGGACCATTATAAAATAATGATCACAGATCCTTGGTGAATTTTCACATACTTTAAGAATGTATCATTCCTCACTCATCATTACACATATACCAGAAATATCACATAAATGCCCTTCCTCAGAGATCTGCTGCTTTTGAGACCCAGCTCTACTATACTGTCTCAGCTCAAAGGTAGGTGTTTATCTTGTGGTGTTCAGTCTGTTCCAAATAAATATGCAGTCACTGTGTAACTACAATATTTTTAAAACCATTTATTACCAGAACAGCAGGTAAAGGAGTGCATGCTTGGCACTGTGTTAGTCTATTTCCACTATAATGCCAGTGTATTTGATTTTAGACATTTATGTAGGATGTATTGTGCTTCAGCATTACAACTGAAATAGTTGTGCTACTATAATATAATAGGAGAGAGAAATGAGAGAGCAACATTTTATAAAACACATAAATGTTACCTGAGCTCTGACTTTTTTTTTTTCACAAAAGAAGGGTTTAATGAGGGCTATTGAGAAAAGCTGCAATTTATTCTGAAAAGTTACAGTGTTGTATCTAATGATCATATAGCCCAGCCCTCCACCCCCTTACCACCTTATCCCCAAGCCCACTTCTGAAGTTTTACGTGAGGGCTGGGAATGGAAGCCTCCTTATCTGTGACTGAAGGGATTTATTAGTGAGAAAAAGATAATTGCTACCCGTAGGCCACAAAGGACTGATTTACAACCACTAATATTTAGGATTCCATGAGCTGCTCTTCAGCCTCATTATTTTCAACCCCGCCTGCAGCAATAGAGCAAACCAAGTGGTCATTGTGGACATTAAGGAAAGAGGGTTCTGTAGATGTCAGCTGTTGCATTTTACATGCTTCCTATTAGAAGTGAGCTGACTGCAAGTAATTCATGTTTAGCTATTCTCATTTTAAGCCTGTTACAATGTTAACCCACGACTGAAAGCTAAAAGTTATCACCCAAAGTACTGTTTGCCATGCACATGTGTAGCAGTTTATAAACAGGGAGAGTATTTTGGAGTTATGGCAGATAAAAAAAGTGATCCATATAGCATTATAAGACTAATACAAACTGCTCAACAAGTCTTGGTATTGCAAAGGGTAGGGTAGAGTAAAGTGTCTCAGGGTTAATGATGATAATGGGACATTATTATTTATTAGAAATTAAAGAAAATGGTTTTTAAATTAATATTTCACTCAAATGTATACCAAGGAAGAAATTAATAACATGCCACAGAGTGAGGAAAAACAAATATCTGCAGTATTTTTAATAATATTAGCATAGAAGAGGCAGAACTGTTACAGGTACTAGAAACACTGAAGATAATTTTGACAGGGACTGATGGTATTGTACCAAATGAACATAAGGAAGAGATTTTAATATCCAGAAGCCACTAACTAAACTCTTCTAACAGTCCCTCAAGATAGGGATAGTACCCACTGTCTGGAAAATAGCTGATGTTCAATGCTTTCATGTGTAAAAAAAGGCACAAAACCTCATCAAATAATTACAGATGAGTCTTACTTCACTTACTCACACAGATATGGAAATTGTAATTAGAACTAAAATACTGGATAATCTGTATTAAGATTCTAGGAGGTAGTCATCTTAGATTTAGGAAAGGAGCAGTAGGTCTTGCTTTAATAACTCGGTCAAATTGATTTGAACAAGCAACAGCAGTAATGGAGTGAAAGACGTTCCTCATAAAAATGAATTAAATTGAATTGATCTCTTTATTCAAGTGTTTAAAATCCTCAAAAGCATTGACAAAATTAATTTAAATTCTTAAATTCAATTCTTCAGAATATCTTCATTGGTAAACATTCTTATGTTCTTTGAAACACTGCATGACTTTGTTTGTATTCTCATGAAACTTTGTCTCTTACAGGACTTCATGCATTTCCAGTTCAGTTATGAGGGAGACCTGCAGTACTATGAAGAGACTGTTCTGTAACAGTGTGTACTTCTGAAATATGGGAAGAGGCCCTTGTGAGACTAACATATAACTGTTTAATAAAAGAAGAATGTGTTGAATTTGGGACATCTAGTTATGTCCATTCAAAACATTGTTCACAAATTGTGGCCTGAAACTCACAAGATAAAAATCCCTGTATTTATAATGTATTTTTCTGATGTGATTTATTTGGACACTTTGTTCCTCATACACATGACCATCTTTAAAAAAAATTGGGCTTTCAGAGTAATATTAGTGAGGGATAATTTGAGATAAATATGTTTAATTGAGGGCAACTGAACTTCCCTTATCTGTTGTAAAAGGAAGGAATCTTAGGTAAAATGTGATAATTAGGATGAAGAAACCTTCATTATTAACCCTGAATTGCACAATATCCGTGCCTCAGTTCATTATACCAAGTGCAGAAATAATAATAGGCTACCCTCTCTTGCATGAACGCAGTATCAACATTATACTAGTCTGGACTGTGTTTAATAATTTACATTTTACATGCATCTCTTCAGTATTTCATATTTATCATATACAGTATGTCAAAGTCCAGCCTTCACAGTTATCATGTCAGTTGTGAACTGTAACTAAAAGTTGATTACGTTCATAAATCAAGGTGTGCTTCAGTATTCTCACTATTTTCTGATACAAATAAGCTATGACTTTTAATATTATATGTATAAATTGAGCATCTGTCAAAACTAGTTATATTTCTATGTGCATGATTTTCATATTTACGCATACACCAGCAATCATGATTTTCTGAACATCATTTTGGCTTTCATAACCTTGAAGAGGCACTTCCTGTAGCCTTTTAAAAGGTTCTTAATTTCTTCACAAGGGATATTCAACCCCTCCCCCATGTGCAACCTGTCCAGCCCCACCCTCCTAAGCTAACCGTAGCACTAAAAACTTAATAATGGTTCATCCAACCACTTCATGTGGTCTCTCTTGAGTTGGTAGTCTGTGAGTTGCTGTTTAACAGATTAAATTAGTTTTTATGATGCCATTGAACTTTGACACTAGACACCAGGTTCTTGAGGTTAACATTATATAGGAGTATTAGAAGCGTTATATCCAGATGATGCCAGAATTTCTCAATTGCTGCACATGAATGTGTGTTAGCCTCTTGCCTTGAACATCTTAGTGATCTCCTCCACAGTCAATACTGGGATGCCGTGTGAATTTTTTATAATTGTCATGAGAATTTTTAAGGTTAATACTTCAACCTTGACCTACCATTTAGTTAATTTATTAGTTTTGTGTTTTTTATTTTGTTGTTCTTAAGAGCCAGCCTAGACAGTGAAAGATGGGCTTTAAAGAGCCAAAAAGTTTAAAGTTTATTATTTAATTCAACTTTAAGGTTCCAGGACACCTTTTGTGCTAGGAAAAAGGTATTCTGTAAAATAATGTATTGGCATTTAAGAGTACTTATCTCATACATGTATCAAGAGATTGATATATTACCGTAGCCTTCATTTCTCATTCATTAATGTCTCCTTCTGTGGCACAGTGGTTAGCATTGTTGCAACGCTGGGGCCCTGGGTTGATTCCTGGGGTGCTATCTGCGTGGAGCTTGTATATTCTCCTCATGTTCACTTAGGTTTCATCCAGCTGCTCTGGTTTCTTTCCATAGTCCAAAGGCATGCTGGTAAGTTATTTGACGTGTTAAAAAATTGGCTCTGGTGAGGGTGTGTTTGTGTGTGCCCTGTGAACGACTGGCATCACATCCAGGGCGCATCTGGTGGCTCTGGCTTCCCCTACAACCCTGTACTCGATAATCAGATTAGAAAGTGAATGGATGGCTTATAAATTAACTTTACCTCCTCATGGAAATAGCAATTAAAGTCCTAAATGGACACATGAACACAATATGTCGAGCCTCTTTTGGTAAATAATGTTCTGTGTGGTTATCTGGCTTTTTATGTAGGCCTACATGTATAATCAATGTCATTTGTTCAGGACTGTGGTCATTAGTCTATTAACCAAAAGTGGATGAACATCTCTAGGAATCATAGAAAACATTAATCTTTCAGTGAAAGAATGTGCTGAGCATGTCACCAAAATATATAAAGTGAAGTATCTCCTCATCTCTCCCATTAAAGACATACAGGTTGAGAGAGCCTTAAAGTGCCTCTCTGCGGGTAAATTAAGTACTTTGAATTGAATTGAATAATGGTTGAGAACCAAGAAATACAGTATATTGATCATCATATACAATCACCTTTAGAGGTAGATGTTTATAATAGCAATTATTATTGCATTAGTAATGCTTTCCCTTTGAATTATACAGTGACAATAATAATAATTAAACCAATAAAAAGCATTGTGTACTGATCTGTTTGATGATAATGGCAAGCCTGAGGTATTTGTAGTTATTGGTTGTTTCTAACTCTTGCTCATAAAAAAATCTCCTAAGAAGTGACAATATCCAGGGATTAAAACCATGTACATTAAACGACTGTAGGGTGTACATGAACCCGATTTTGAATTTCCTCTTTGTTTTTAACGACCTGTTAAATATGTGTTGTACATCAATAAACTTTTGCACTGTTCAAATGCATCTCAAACATCCAAGTACAGTGCAGGAACTGTAGAAAGAATGATCCCTCAAAATATATTGAGAGATAATAAACAATCTAAACATAATCAAGGGGAGGCTGGAATGCTGGAGAAGCATCATCAATGATACAAATAGCACCATTTATATCAAACAGACCGTGGAGCAACTGACAGTGGGATTAAGGTTCCCCTCCACCAGCTTGTCCACTTCCTTCTTTACCTTTCCTTTGCTTTGCTGCAGTCAATTAGAAAGGGCATGATCTCTGCTGGCATACATGACCTCTAACCTCTCTGGTTTGAAGCCCTTTCAGCATGAGAGGTGCTCTCTACTAATTGCCCATCAGTCTGACAGTATCACCTTAATTATGTTTAATTAGCTTTTGTCTCTTCTTTATGGGACTAGGAGCTCAACATGGGAAAATTGGTCACTGTTTTAGAACCTTTTTCCACTTCTGACAAATTATTTTAGGCTACAGTCTGCAATCGCATTAAACACTTGGCTGGATTCAGGTATCTTTTAAACAGTTGGCTGGAGGATGTTCTTTATTGGTATGAAGGAAAATTGTGCTCACTCCATGTAGTCTAATACAGTTCATTGCCAACAAAGGTTATCCTATAATTAACCAATAATTCCATTGTTGTGTGTTTAACACTGTTGATATGATGGACAACTGGAAATGCTGCTGTATTAATTTGAATGCTTTATATATGTTTCACAAAGTCTTTTGGTCTCTTCATTCTATAGTTGGTGCCTTTATACAGGCAATGTATATAGGCTGCTATTGTTTTTATGGGAGTGGGTTGAGACAGTTCTTAGAAATAGCAGATTTTTATTCAAAATGTAATTATTTTTTAACTTCATTGGCATTTCTTACTAAACTTATTTTGGTTATCATTTGCCAAGTCACATATGGTTGTACAGTATATTGGCATGTCTTGTATAAACAGAATTTAAAATTTAACACCTCCAAAGGAAATGATGGGACTTGGATTCTGTTAATGATTCCCTAACTACTTGCTGCATATAATCAGTTAATAAAAACCACATAATGACTTCTTACTTGCAGTTACAGTTCTTATGGCTAATACCCCTCACATTCATAATAAAAATGTCTCATTTTCTTGTTTTCAGATCAAGTCATTTGCTTACTTTCTCACATCCTTTTCTGAAATGCATACTGTTGTCTAGACACTGGGTGCATAAACTTCAGATAATTTCACTTGCCTATCCAGAAGGAACATACTGTGCTGTGTCTGCATTAGCAGAAAGTAACAAGGCAAAATGTTTAGATCAAATTCCCGAGTATGACTGTCAAAAAATATACAGGTGACATAGAACCTAAAAATGAGAGGGTGTTTTTTTTTTTTTTTCTGCTAAGGGGTAGGGGTTGTTAATATGACTTTTCAAATATGAAAGCATATTTTTATAGAGATGGAATTGGCACAAGAGAGTTTTTCCAAGGTATGTTTGCATGTTCAAAATGTGAAACATTAGAACAGTTTCATAAATTATTATGTCCTTTATAATTTAACAAGATTTCTGGCTTTCAGTTGTTCATTGTTGAAGTAGTTAAGTTCAGAACAGGCACAGCATAACCAGTTTCATACAGCAGGAGCCCTGCAACAATCTAGAGCACTCAAAGTCCACTGTCACACTCCATAAATAAGAAGTGTACCGAGACATTTTAACCCAACATGATTGTTTTTATTTTAGGTTAATGAGTCAAGCATCCATTAAAAAGAAACTTCTTTTATTCTGAGAACTGAAGGTATATATTTTCTTTGCTTCGTGTAATTTTTTCGTTTTCAAAATATCCTTCCTGAAAGTAAAATTGACTATTTTTTTACACTGATTAAGGAAAATACTTGTTGCAAACAAACACAAGGGTCTGGATTCACATTTATCCCTGTGATAAGATCATGTCACACATCTTATTCTTATTTTTTTTTCCCCAGAAGATTGAAGTGTTAAAGTTTCAAACCTTTGCTAAAAGAGACACTATTATCACACACAAGCATTGAAAGGTCACCTATCACTTTCACAACGTTGTCAGCAGTAGTTGTTCTCTTATATCTCTGCTCTTTTCAAGAAAAAGAAAAGGACATTATATGGTGGCATGCAAAAGGGAATATATTATTTGGATTACAATTGCTGAACATTGTGTGGTTAAATTGACAGATTTAAAGGTGAGACACAAGTCAAAAGTCATCACTGGCTTAAGTACTAGATAATATCTGTCTATATGGAGACGTATCTCATGGAAATTGCCTAGTTCTAAGGAAAAAAAATGCCTACTGAAGCCAGAGTCAAGCAGATGTTTCTCAGCCTTAATGGTTATACCCATGCAAATAAAAGTCAGCTTGAACTTCCCTAAGACTTATACAGTTTCACCCTTCAACACCAGCAGCAAAAAGGGAATTGGAAAAATGAAAAAATCCAGATCTATCAAAGAGGAATCACTCTGTCAGAGTGCTCTCTACTCACTTCACAACACAAACACTCGCAACAGACTGCAAAAGTCAACAGATAGAGTAGGCTTGGAAAAAATAAGATGTTAAAGGAAGATGTTAATAATAAATGTGATAAAGAGAACGGAAAATGGAAATAATTTGGTTACATAGGTAGAAGGATGGATCACCGAGGCGATAATGAAACAGATCCTACGAAGAATGAGAAGACCAACAGCAAGGTCTTTAAAAGATGGGAACATGAGAAAGACATTGGCAGGAGCCATAAGATGTAAAGAGCTCTAGGCTCACTAACTCTAGGCTCTGGTAAGGCCTTCATCCAGCACTGATGAATTCATGATGAAGATGATGTGTCTCTACAAACCCATTTCCTGGAATTCAGGCATTTTTTTAAGGTAAAGGTTTTTACTAAGGAAAAAATATTTTTTATAATCAACCCTAAGACTTGATTACTTCAATGTAATTACTAAACTACATTGGAAGAACCCCTATGTTTTTCAATACTAATGTTGTAAGATCTTTTTTCCTTTCCACATTTCTTATACTTTGTTTTGGAGACACATGTTTTAAATATCTTGGAAAATTCAACTTAAAAGGCTCGGAACCCAGAAAAGTGTTCCAAAGAGTAGGCGTGCCACTGCATTCCTTGAGTTAATATAGAAAACGTCAAGAATACTTTGAAATGTTGAATGAATGTATGAATAGCTGTAATAAATAAGAAATGACTGTAAGAGACATATCGTCTCCTCACTTGGCTATAGAGGGATTTGGATTGAATCATTTCTCGTGGAACATGGGGCTTCATTGTTTTGAGTGTTATGGTCTCTTACAATTATATTACCCCCACTGACAATGATTTGGCTCATTGGGAATTAAATTCAGAAATAAGAGCATTATTTCAGATAGTTCAGGTTTGTAACAGATTAACTGTAAGTCAGTTTATACGCATGCATTTTTAACCAATGGGGTTGGCATTCTTTTGTAGGTAGTCTTTTACTAAAAAAAGAATGAAAGGATAGTATAAATTAGCCTCCACACTGAAACTACCCTTTCTGTCAACAGCTGTGCAACCAGGCTTGACATGAGTCCGTGTCGTGAATGTACTTTCTGTTTTTGGCTTTCTCAAAACATACTTCATAGTTTTTCCGAATTTTATTTTTGCATAAAAGGATATAAAAAGTGGAAGATTTTTTTAATTTAAAATACACTGTTAGTAGTTTGTACTGTTGTAGACTGTTTACAGTATGTCTACAAAACCTGATCATCGAAAAAAATGTTTTGCTTATACCTGCAACATACTGTATTCAGAAATGTGTTATCAGAAAAATTATAGATTTTTTACAGAAGGAGCATTCACAATCTATGTCCTTACAACACTGAGGGTGTGTTTTCTCGATGTACTGAGTCCGCAGAAGAAGGGCAACAAGTGCTGAAGTGAGGCCCCAAGACTTGAACAGTACAACACCGTTTGCCATCAAGTCACTGCAAGTGGAATTCTGTAGCGACGAGACACTCCTTGTCCAAGTCTAGTTCACATCTTGGTATGAATCATGAATGACCAGTTAATCACCAATATGACAAAAATATTTAAATTTTATCCACAATTGACATGTGATAAGCTTCTTTACATACGCAATGTATGAAGCAGAAGAAATGTGGTCCATCTTGCTGCAGTAATTCAGTCTTCAGTGGGTTTTTCTGGGTAGATCAAAAACATTCCTTGAAAGAGCTCAATGAATTGGATTCAGTAAACGGCTTGGTAGTTTGTTCCACACCTCCACTATGTGAAAGATGTTCGAAAATAATTCTGCTGCCACTTAATTTTATTTGTATCCCATGGTCCTAATTTCTGAGCGGAGCATAGTGTAATGGTTTGGATTAACATATTTAATTCCTGTCACTGTTTTGAATACCTCAATAATATCTTTCCAAGGTCTTAAGAGCATTAAGCTAAAAGCTTTGCGTTCATTTCAGTGTTATGTTTGGGTTCTTTTTAAATATTCAAATATTGTAAGACTGTACAGTGATATTTTTAGTTTGGAACCACTGATATTGGTAGTTAAAATGA
Organism: Atractosteus spatula; assembly: GCF_055471065.1. Taxonomy (NCBI): domain Eukaryota; kingdom Metazoa; phylum Chordata; class Actinopteri; order Semionotiformes; family Lepisosteidae; genus Atractosteus; species Atractosteus spatula. Next base: position 30,644,127 of record NC_142710.1, on the reverse strand, counting down.
AAATGTTTTCAGAAAATTGAAAATCACAGAGTCACAGTCAGTAGGTGGAAGAACCAACAGATTATTTATGAATACAGGATGTTTTTTTTTTAACTCAAGCACAGAAGATCAATCTGAAATGAAAATCGCTACTGATAAAATGTGTCATGGTTGATCTACTGTAGTGGACTTTATTAAAAACTAGATAATATATAAATATGTGGAATTTTCACATGGTGATTTATTATTTTATTATTTTATTGAATTATTTTATTACATAGGTGATCTGAATATTTTGTGTACTTGAAAAGTCATAGATATTCAATACTTGAATTTGATACTAAATGCCCATTTAAAAAGCAATCAAGGTTGAAGATAATTCACACCCTGCCTATCAGTGACTGTTTCCTTTTTAGAATTCCCTAAACCAAAGCAGCCTGCAGGAACTGCATGCCTGTCTTTACCATGTGTTTACAAATTGATTTATTGTCTTATTAGACTCAATATTGTTAAATAAAGCCACTGTGGCCACAATGAACTAGTACTGTAATATTTTCCTATACTGATGTGCAAAAGAAACAGCACTTTTACATATACCACACATCAACTAAAATCACTCAAAATATGAACAAGGGTACAGATCATAGAATTGTGATAGATGAGTTAGAATTGTGAATATCTTCGAATGAAAAACCTACAAAGTTAGCATCAGAAATGAGTTACTGTACCCGAGTATTAACACAGTCCTGGTAGAGTCCTGATCAGACTCTGGAAACTGATGTTCCACAGTCTTCCTGTGCAGCTGCAGCCCAGTGGAGATGGTTGAATGGCCATGGTGGTCTTTTCTTAAAGGCATTGGCGAGTTGATCCCAAGATACTCTGTTGAACTTTGGTCAGGAAAAATGCTGAACACAGCAAGACCTTGACATTGTCTTCTTGCTATTATAATCCTAGCACTCTGTCATTCTTCATTTTACTGCAGGAAAATGAACAGCTCAGATTGTCTTGCAGAAACAGTATAACTGTGGGCTCAAGAGCATTGTCAGTGTATTGCAGAGAAACAAGGCTGGCCTCACTTTTCACCAGAGGGATTCTTGGGTTAAAGGAGACATTTCCATTGTCCCACTGGTTCACTATAACAATGCAACAATAAGCATAGCATTGGCCACAAAATCTTCTCATCTGTTTTCTGTTAGGTCTATAAATGGCAAAATGGCATTAACCATTGAAAGTATCACTTCACTACTCTTTTTGCTGCCATCTTAGGTTTACTATGGCCCACAACAATCAGTTGAGTTTCACTGATTTCTCAAAAGATTTTTATCTCATGTTCTTCTTTTAATAATTCAGGATGTTGCCCAATTAGACTTGCTAACATGTTTTGTAATCATTTTGCTTACATTTTGTTATGTAATCATTTTGACATGGTTTCATGTTTCATAAATAAAAATTATGTTTTATTACACTTAATTAATATTTGCTTGATATTTTCATTAGCAAGAATAACTATGAATCAACAAAAAAAGCCAGCAGTGTGGTTTCAGCAACCCCATGTGCAATGTGCATATTTCAGTACTTATATTGTACTGGTAGAGAGATTGGTAATTGAATTGGAACCACTTCAATGTCTAGATTGGGGGGTTTTCAGCCTTTTGCATGGAATCTCTCACAATAGGGACACCAAATTTAAATATTAAACCAAACTGAAGCCTATTATTTCTGGTGTCTCTGGAGATCTCCTGGACACAGTCAGTGTCACTGGTCTACTTTTAGTTTGTTTTATACACCTTTTTTGGAATTGGTATCAGCAATTTTCCAGTCAGAGTGATAGTACCTGTGTTGAGGGTATGAGAAGTATTTTTTTTCACATTGTACTGGAAGTAAGAAACTTTAATAGCACCTAAAAAAGTGCTATTTCTTTTAATTGAAATGCTCTTCACCTAACAATGCTCCATAGTGCTGTATAGCTTTTCACTCATACTCAAAATTGTATTTATTCCTGTAAATTTTAAAGTTTGTGGATTGTGCTTACCACAGCATAACAGATTTTTACTCATGTGAGACCCCAGTTACCACGGATGCTAAACCCAGCAGTGAGTACCTCTTAAATTATCATGAGCACATTTTCGGTGCCATGACATGTTGAAGCTTTACACAAGCTCAATGGCAGTGTGTTTTCATTTATCTCTGAGCTAGCTCTCTGCACAAGTACCTTTAGCAAAAATTCTTTTGTAAGAGAAAAATACCTACTTTTGAGTGCTGTGTACTGGAACAAAAAGGTCATGCTATGTTTGATTGTATGCCACAGTTACACTTAAAAAAAATGTTTAATAATAAAAAGTCCCTTTTTTGTGTCATAACTACATTTGTTGGGGTTTTTTTTGAGGTTATGATAATATGTACTTCCATCTTAGAGTTAAGTGAATGTTTTCATTGACTGTTTGACAGTATTTTAATGTACTGAGCATCAAATCAATGTCACTGTGAATGTAAGATTTAGATGTTTTTGGTGTCATTGTGATTAATTTGTCGTTGCTGTCTGCTCCAACCGTGATAATAATAATAATAATAATAATAATAATAACTTACACTTATATAGTGCTTTTCTGGAAACTCCACTCAAAGCACTTTACAGGTAATGGGGACTCTCCTCCTCCACCACCAATGTGCAGCGCCCACATGATACACCTCTTGTGACCTTGACTGTTGCATGACCACCAGATAATCTTGTCAATGAGAGAGGTGATTGGGCACAGGAGATGAGGTGTATAACCCATTGAATATCAAACCAGGTTAAAAAGAGTCATCAAGGCAACAATGCCAACATACCTTCATTGTTGTTGAGGCTGGACTTAGTAATTTCTTACCTGGTATGATGTTACAGCCAAACATAGTCTGTTAATGGATGGTAGGCTGTGATGTGGCACACCATAAGTCACAACACGTCAGTATGATTGATCAAAGGTCAGTACGCATAGTTCTCTCCAGTAGTGTCTAGAACTCCACTCCTCTTAATAATAATAATAATAATAATAATAATAACATCACTTTATTAACCCTTTACAATTTCTTGCATTAGGAATTATCTTTTCACACACCCCAGCTTGCTCTCCATGAGAGGCACAGACACACAGACAGGGAGAGAGCCTGGGGTCAGAGCACAGGGTCTGCCATTGTACAGCACCCCTGGAGCAGTTGGGGTTAAGGGCCTTGCTCAGGAGCCCAACGGAGTAGGATTCCTCTGCCGGCTGCAGGATTTGAACCGGCAACCTTCCAGCCACAGACACAGATCCTTAGCCACAGAGCACCGCTCTGCCCACCCTCTTGTGGTGGTTGATAGCAACCTAACTGCAGGACACTACGTTGATCAAGTCCTGTGGCCCTGCCTGCTGCCGTTCCTACAGGGTTATCCTAACGTGACAACATTCCAGCAGGACAAGGTACATCCTCACGTTTCTCATGTACAGTAGTTACTTCCTTGCAAAAAGGTGATAGTGATGCTGTGACTTTCCTACTCAACAGACATATGCCCTATTGAACATTTCTGGGATGAACTGGGACTATGTATAACATCTAGGGCTCAGATACCAGTAAACAGAAACATTCTTGTTCCATCTCAAGGAGAGGAATAGGACAAAATCCTATGAGACCACCTGCACCCTGATGTAAAGCATGTATCGCATATTGCGGCTTGTATTAATTCACGTAGTGTCCACACACATTACTGTCCTGTGCCTTTCACAGTAGATCCCCTGTGGATGACAAATGTTACGTAGGGTATTTAATTGACCTATTGCATGCTTGTTCAATAATATATAAGTATGCTTGCTAAAAAAAGATCCCGATTAATAACTTTGTGGATTGATTTCCTTTTTTAAAATTTTTTAACATGTATTTTTCTTTAAGTTCTTCTAGTCTGGAAATTTTAAAATGGTGCCATTCTCAAAGAATCCCCAAATCTGACATTAGTGGATCATCTGTTGAAATTGTATCATAATGTTCCTATCATAAGCTACTGCATACGCATGCAATACAACACTTAGTATTTGTAAATGATACATTAACTTTTCCATAACATACTTGTAATGATGCTAGCCAAAACTAAATACTACAAGAAGTGGAAACTATAACAATCTTATTGAATGGGATATATTTAGTACAGAGGTTGTTTATTTAATTTGGGGAATGAATTAAGGATTTTTAAAACAGTCTTGCCTCTGTGGTATTTTATCAGGTGTACAGCTCAGCCATCTGTTGCACATTAGTGCTTTGAAAGGAATGTCAGTGAAGACGTACTTTGTATGAAGTGTTTCTCTATTTAGTATTGTTTAAATGAAGGGAAGGCCATTTGTTTTGTGGAGGTAGAGGGCACCAGGTGGAGCTGTGCATTATATGAAAAACAATATTAGAATTGATGTGGTGCCTCCATGTGTGAGTGTGTGTATGCCCTGCAGTGGCCTGATGTCTTGTACAGAATGTAGTCCTGCCTTGCAACTGTGCCTACCAGGTTAGGCACCAGATCACTATGACTCTTTAAAGATAAAGCTGTTACTGAAAATGGATTGATGTATTTAATGTTTTCATGCCCTTGGAAAGCCAAGATAGATTCAGTGTTTTAATAGGTACTATAATCAACCAGATTACATTTAGCTGAAAAGTACTCTTTCATACTTTGCTGCCAAGATGTTAAAGATGCAGTAAACCAGAAAAGTGGTTTTGTGAAACAAACATATTGCACTAAAAACAAATGCAATATGAATCTTTAACGGTAAAACTGCAGTTTTTTCTTGAGTTTTTCTAGTCTTCCTATTTTGCATTCTTCATCTTCAATTGACATTTGTTAGATAACTGTGTGAAAATGAAATCCCCACCCTTGTCCTTTGCCGATCGTGTGAATAAAGAACTCTCTGCATCTGAAATAAACACAGCGAACGCTCCTTAAACACAGCAAATGCTCCTTAAACGCTTCAAAGCTTAAATGTTCTCAGTGCCTCACACTGAATTCAAATGGTAGCTACAAATATTTGGAATGCAATTAATTTTTAATTGTGATCTGAAAGTGAACAGTTGTGGAGGAAAAAAAAATAATTCAGCAAGTCAGCTAGGAAATAAAACATAAATACACAATCCTACAAATACAAAGACGTACATGCTTTATGTAATTTTCCTTAAGTGGTTAATAAATACATTTTGTCGCAGAAACCATTTGAGGAATAAAATGGTTATTTTTATTTTTCTAAACTTGTGATAGTTGTCAACCTTAATTTATTTTCACAGTATGCTGAAAACACACTTTCAAGAATGCACACACAGATATTAAATTAGTCTACATGTATTAGTCCATTTATAATATATTGCTTCTATATTTAGAATATTAGAATATTAGTACATTAAAATTGTATGTTAACATTTTAAGCCCTAAGCTAAAGTTTTGGTTTTATTAAATAGTTGCTGATTTGTTTTACTAATTCTAGTTTGCCATTCACACACAGACCAAATTATATTTGCAACTTAAATTACAAAATTAAGCAGGCTTTAGGTTGTTTGGTTTCTGATCACTGAAGAAACTTATGAAAACAAATAAGCATCCAGGCAGTATATTATTCCTTATACAAATTTTCACTATTCTTAAGTAACCAGGTTGTGAAATACTGACATTGTCTTTTTTAAAATAAACCTTCCATAACAACATTTTAGTTATAAATGTCATGTTACTTTTTTGTATTTTGTGCTTTAACTTGCAGTAAATACTAATACATACTTTGAATTCAGATGCGTCTCCAAAACTAAAACAAGTTGACATACAGTACTTTGAAGAAAGGTTTGAAGGAAAGTCTTCTCTGAAAGAACGGATTGAACAGCTGTACAAAGGTCTTCCACTTCACTTTCGCACAGAAATCTGTGCACTTTTGGTGCCTTTCCATTTCTTGACATACTGCCATTCGCCCCTTAATTCACAACTATGGTCGCTCTAGCTGGATTTGGTATCATAAAAACAAACCAATAATAACAGAAATGTCCCCTATTGTGTAATGTAATGAATGTCTGAAATGATTTTGTATTCGTTTTTAATAGAAGCTGCTTATCACCAACATGGTTTTTATAGTGGAATATCTGGAGTACGATATCGCAGTGAACTATGCAAAACTGGAAATCTTTAAAAAATATTTTTTTTGTCATTTGTACTGTGCAGGTATTGATCCGATAACTACTAACAAAACTGATACTTACGTGACGTATCTTAATTTGAATATTGATAATAAAAAGATGCATTATTCTTTCTGGAAAGACAATCCCAACACTACTGTAACTCTGCCAATACAAATAAGCTACGCTTCCTTTATGGAAAAACGGCGTAACCTGTATACTGTATATACTTCTGTTTCCCTGGTAAAAGTAACTCCCACAGTGAACGGTAGACCTGCTTCAATACAGATTCATATTTCATTCCAAATCTTGTTGAGGAATATTCAGCCCAAATTAGGAGCCGCATTAAAATTAAATGAAATATTTTCTAATAAAGTTATTATTTATTAAACTAAAGGAATTTTAAAGTTGTAATTTGCCAATAAATATGCTGTCTCATTATGATATTGTGACCGTTTTGGATGCGTACTATACAGTAGGTATATACTGTACTTTGTCCAGACTGCTTTATTACAGTCTAACTCAGATAACTCAGATTAGTATGTAAGATAAATTAGTTGGATATACCTTGTTTTCTACTTCAACATTAAGGTTAAGGATCTGAGCAAGCGTGCGAACATATATAATGTAGTACGTCAAATAATGTTTTAAGTTGGAGATGAGCGCTTTACAGAAAAAGCAGGCAAATGCATATACGAATTGTGACAATGTCGACATGTTCCTATACACAGATATTTGTGTGTTGTTTTCTTCTGCTACTTTTACATAATTTGAGTTGTACAGCTGAAATACATAAAGTCTATATCTTATAATAGTGTTCATTGGTATCTTTTCGTTATAACAGGCTGAATAGCACTCTGTTAAACAGAGTACATAACTGTGGTTGTGCAACATTACTTTTTGGTTCATCATTTCTGAAGTGAAAGAATGTTGCTACAAACCACAGGCCACTGAGGCTGGTAAAAGTAAGTCACTTTTCACATTCACAGCTCTCATTAAATATGTGTGTTTACATCGTGATTTCCTGTAATAAACACCTTTGCAGTCCGACCTCCGGGGAAATGTGCTATGACATTCCTTCATATAAAATATTTAGGCATGTGGCCCACATCACTGGGCAGCGAACTAAGCACTCAACGTTTCAGAGATGTATTCGGATTTTGGCACAGTTATTAATATGTAAAGCATTTACCGAGGCAACAAAGCCGACTAATTTAATACAGATGCGGTGTAATGTCCCTATTGCAATCCTAGAAAAAAATAACATCGGCTGAATGGGCGAAATACAGCACTCTTTGCTCGGTTGTTATTTTATGAGAACGCAGACACATGTCTGTGTACACTGAATAATGAATACATATAACTGATTCTGTAAAGGTCATTAAAGTGCTGTCTTGACCTGTCTCTTGATTATTCATTAAAATATAATGACATTTAACCGTGTCTTGTTAAAGAACAATATTATTAAATATTTTTTCAATGGAGGAAATCTCAACTTGGAGTTTACACATGGTACAAAACATGTAACCATTTCCCTTTTCTGAGTATACTGCATATCCATTCTTTGTAATAGGGAAGATTAACACAAAGAGTTTTGAGTTTTAGCCTTTAAGAGTCATTAAATAAAATGTAGACGTGATTATAGTCTTGAGTTCATGCTTCAGTTCTAACACAAGAGTGACATAATACATTTATTTTTAAAATTTTAGTTCATAGCCTTATATTCCATGAGGTCTTTTAAAATTTGGATCTGCTATCCGGGTTAAACACAATTTGAACGCTTTATGTGAAAGACTGTTAGAGAACCTCCAGAAGTTATTAAAGTCTTGGCAACTGTCCAATTGAACAACTTCAAAAGATTACTTATTTAAAAACAAATAAAGATTGAAATTACACAAGCAAAACATCGTTAATCTTTCTGAAATCACCTTAGTCAGGATTTCGTTACATTTAAGTGTTGCTACAATTAAATTATGAAAATGTATTCTTTGTAATCTCTAAAAACATCTCTACAAACCATTATATCGTATATCTTATGTCGAACTATGACAGAGTTGCAATACATTCAGTCATTGAATGGTTTGGGAAGGGATAAATGTAATTTCAGTTAATAATTTACAGCCTATTAAAAACGTTATTTACATATATATGAGTAAAACCAATAACAGGTACTCGGTAATCTGCTAAACATTCCTGACGCTGTATATTTTGATCGTAACTCTGTGCCATACAAGAACTTCATTACAGACAGCATGTTAAGCAGATACAATCCCTGTAGAATGTACCCTGCTCAGAAGCAGATACTTGCTATTCAGCTGTACCTAATATGAACTATAACCTACGAACAAAAACATAAATACTATTAATAATATACCTTTCGTGAAATTTAGTGTAGTTGCGAAATGTTTCAAATTGTTAAATAAACCATAATTGTTATTGTAATGCGTTCTTTGAATGAGGTAACGTGAATATGAATTGAAGTGCACATACAGGACTTGCTGAAACTAGACGTACATTAACGTTGTTAGACTTCTGTGCCTTCAAACATCATCATAATCTGCAACAAATCATTTCATTGTTTTATTGTTGTATCTCCTATTGAGCTGCAGGCGCACTCGCCTGAGTACAGCGCTTCCTGTTGTAGTCAAAACAGGCAGAGGTCAATAGACGTGTCAATTTGCAGGTGCTAAAAGCGTTTGTCTTTTACCTGTGCCTGGAGTAGGCGTGAGCGATCCCAACGTCAGTAGCACACTAGCGCTTCTGTCTCCATAATTGGAATACGCCGCACTTATTTATGGTAGTGATTTTAAATGTGCTACCAAAGAATTATGCGCGGGCCATACACAATGATATTCCCTGCTAACGTGAATTTCTACATTACATTTTGATACATTTTGAAAGGTAACAGTTTAAAAAGGATACTGAATTGTTGTTGCCATCCCATATAAATCTAGTTCTCAAGATGTGAAGATCTGCATGTGAGTCTAAGACCAGAAATTACACAAAACACTAAGGTCTACTTGTATAGTTATATTGTTTCCTCGCTTTATGGCTGCTGCTGTTTCATATAACCACTTTGTAGAAGTACTTTAAAAGAAGACAGTATTTAGTAAGCCAAGCTTATGCAAGGGTATTTGAAGTACAGTAATTAAACATATGCTAGAAGAAAGATTTTATTGCGAACAAAACTGCCCCCGCTACTATAAACTACTGATTTGAATGGATTCATTTTAATACAGTAATTAACTAGGTCACGTGTGTTGTTTTAACATGCCACGTCACACATATTAAGCAAATATGTAGTTTCATGTATATCCCCTTTTATTTCTCTTGAAATCCATCAAATTGCGCTGTTCCATTTTAAGAAGCTTCTGTCATAAAATCATTAAGCAAAAGTATTCTAGAAAGGTATCAGTGTTCCGTCCTTGAGTTTGCATTGACGCAGTAACCTGGCCGCCCTTTAGCCAAAGTATGTCCTAGTATGACAATTGTTGCTGTTATTAGCCGAAGCAGTTGCAGTAAATTACAAACTGAATTTAAATGCAGGGTTGCCAATCGGTTTGTGACGTGTTTGTTTGTATGTCATCCTATTAAGGAAAACTGCGGGGGCGCAAAGGCCTGTTTAAGGTTAGGCAGCCTCATGTTCACGTTTCATACCCGAATGATACTAAAACTACCTGTGTTTCTTTCTGCCCGTGATTTAGGTATTTTTGAGTTTCCTCTTTTTCGCAGAGACTGACTTCTAAACGCTTTCTTTCTTAATTAGGCTTTTCAAATGCTTATTTTAATTAGTTCTATTCTCGTCATAAGGCTGATTTACGACTGTTTTCCATTTCGTTTTCATTTCCTAACAGACACCATCAATCATAAGATTGCAAGGTTTCAAAATCACACCTTTCACCATTTGATCTGTTTTACATTACTTGACGCTAGTTATCTTACTTCATAAACATAATTGTCTTGCTATGTAAAATACTGTACTTCATATGTCAAAAACAGCGAAGTTAGTCTGGCGGCCTACTGTCCATCTCTTTTCTGAGAGACACCTTAATCTTACACTGACACTTACATCTTTTTTTATAAACCTTAGACATGCGGGACGGTTTAACACGAATATACAACAGAAAATTGGCTGCATTAGACCTCTGACCGTATAATGTTTCCTGCCTACTGACCTTTATCAGGTGTCGTCATCAGATGTCTTTATTATTTGTAGGTTGCTCACAATTGTTCTGATTTTGTGAGATTTGTTTTTTTGATGTTTCGCAAAGCACGTCATGAAAAAAAACATAATACGTGACTATAACTTTTCCCAATAACTAAAATATAAACTTACAAGCGAACTGTAAAATCTACTGGGCATTTTTCATAAAGCAACGTTGTGAAAAGGTGTAAATGTCGTCCACTATCAAACAAACATCTTTTGTTATATCTTAATTAAAAAACATGAACTGTACAGAGGTGAAAATATCCTTAAATTAAATCTTCTATTTAAACACGGGATGCTTTTATGCTTTAAGTGATGATATTTTTACCTGATGTATCATCATTATTAATAACAAATGTGTTCCACTGAGAGTGCTGACCTTAAGGTTCGACTTCAATCAAGATTGCAACTTATTCTGAATGTAAGATTATCAGTTAAGGCTGGTCACAGAGAAGTACGTCACTGCTTGTCAGAAAACTCCGTCGAGTGTCCTCATGCAGTTCCGTCATCCGATCCATAATTTACACACGGGCAAAACCATAAGACCTCTAACCCTTCTTAGGCACTCTCTACATGCTGTATGTATCTTTGGCGAGCCGTCATTGATGTTACATAGGGAAGAAGGAAGTAGTCGATTCAATAGAGGGAAAAAAACTATTTCATATTAAATAAGTACAATCTATTTCTATAGACCTATCAGTATAAACTTGAATTCAGAGTTATTATTATAACTTCCACAAAATTCATCGCGGTGTCATTTAATGAGCGTTCGCCTTTTCTCCGCTTAAAGGAGTCGCAAGGCGCTGAGTTGAACAAAGCAATTTCAGCCCTGTGTATAGTATTTCATCCGTAAAGCTTTGATCCTAGATATTAGGTTAGGGATTCGGAGTTTATAATTAGTGGGAAAATGATATGAATGTTTCATAATTCATTATAATACGAAATAATTTCGAATTATGACGACGATGATGATGATGTTGATAAAGATTCAAGCACTTCCAACTTATGTCTATTAGCGCTATTCAGTATGCCAAAATATGTCTTAAACTAATAGAAATTAGATTAAACTATTAGTCATGTGTTTATGTATCGATCTCACCAAGGCATATAAAATTAAGAACCACGATTTCCACGACGCTTTGCCTGTAGCCGCCCGGTAACTAACCTCCAGATTCGGCCTAGTGTTTCAAGGCCGCTTTGAGCGCAGGATTTTTGGATTGGACAGCGGATTAAGTGCGAATCGCAATTACCAAATGATATAATGTATCAAACCTAATTATCTTGAATTTTAGGATTTCTTCAAGACGTAGAAGCAGACATTCAATTTAGGCAGTTTGGACTTTAGATTGATCGTTTATTTTTTTTTAAACTAACATATTTCTTTGATTACGTACACATAAAATGTGGATTTATTGCTTTCTTAAGAAAGAGTGAATGAAGTTTTTTCCTAATAAGTTTTTTTTTCCAGATAGAACTACTAGAAGGCATTGCCTTGTATCTCTGAAGTTTTATGGCCTCGTGTCCTCGTTCAAGCTTGTGCTGAGATAACAACTACAGTAAGAATGCATGCAATAAAATCAATATTTTCTGTTGCATGACAGTGAAAAATAAAAGAAGCACATTCAGCATGTAACATAAATGAAACAACATATGGAATATTGTTTAACATTAGACAATGAATATAGTTAACGGTAGACTGTATTATTACCAAGCTGTGAAAAACATACAAAACACATTTTAGCCATTAAAAAGAACAGTAATCCTAAAAGTAGGTTGTTGTTTTTTTCTTATTCATTGTCTTTATCAATGCTACATGTGATAAATGTGAAGGGAACGGGTAGGTGATTAGATACAGTTCCGTTCTCCGGACTGTTTAATATGAAAGACGGAGCCTGTTTTGCCCAGAATTCCAGCGTAATTCATAGTGCCGAAGCCTGTAAAGCAGAGGGCATAACGGCATTCGCTTGAAAAATGTCTGCTTGCTAATGCAAAATCTCATAAATAACTAATTTATCCGCATTATTATTATTATTATTATTATTATTATTATTATTATTATTATCATGATGATGTATCTATTATCACCGCAGGTTTATTACTTTACGCAGTTCAAATGATATGGTATTTGGTAAATGACGGTTTAAAAGCAGCCAAACCAATGTCAGAGCAAAATACAAAGGATGACTTATAAAAAAAAAAGCTCTCAACTACTTTGAGTGCAAGGGTCCAATCATAAAACGAAAGGGGAGGGGGGGATTTCTGCATTAATTAGTAAAAAAGGTTATGGTCTTTAATTATTCAACTATATGCGCTTATAACCCCCTACAGTCTAGACCAGTAGTCTCCCTGTTTCGCATTTCACATCTTTGAATCGCGCGTATCGTTTACTTCAATAAATTCACCAACACTGATATGCTTTAATCAAGAGTTTCTTTTAAAATATTGAACATTATATTATATACATTACTAAGCTGCGGGTCTGAGTACGTTAATAATAAAAGTTGCCATTTTACTTCAGACATGCCTATCATTATCAGAGCAATTCTTACCTCTGCCCGGGCAAAGAATGTACCAAATTAACTGTAGTGTAGTGTCTGTGGCTATTTGGTGTGAATAAGCTGTCCTGTTTGGAACTGCACATAACACTATAGTTAGATAATTACCAAAGCAAATTTCAAAGTCATGCTTTTTAAGTATTTTTTTTTAATCTGGTAAAACAATGATAGACTTTGTAGTCCCTTTCTAAGGTAAAGGTTGCAAAGAAAAGCATCAGCAATTTGCTACATTTAATACTAATTTGTTATACTGTATAGAAAATACTACCATTAAATATATCTTCATTTTATTGGTCAGCTACCCGTTATGATCTAATTGATTAGAAAAACGAACACATTAATAAGGTCTTCTGGAGAAAAACTGTCGCATTGAATATTTTGGGAGGTTTCAAAAAGGCTTCCCCTTCGTAAATAATACACAAAGTGAGAAACTCAATCCAAGATACTAGAATGTTTAATTCATCATTATGCGAGCTAATTGGAGGGTGATTATATGGTAATTGCTCATTAGCGGTGTATATTTATCGCTGTACCTTATGTCAAGGCCATGGGAATTGTGTAGAGTTTGTTCTCTCATTTCAAGGATCAGTTTCAGAAGCAATTGGTGAAACGGGCTAGATCAAGTTCTTTTCTTGACGTCAGGTTCCGCCAGCAGGACCGGAGATCTAAGCTATAAATATTAGCTCAAAAAGCGTGGACTGGGTGGGAGCCGGTAGTCTACGTGCTGTGGGGGTGATGTAGAGGATGCCGTGAGCGCTGTGTATTAGAGAAAGGGAAACGTTTGGGCACGCTCTAAGATCAAAGACTTAAGGAAGCAGTCGTGAAAGACAAGAAAGAAAACTTTCAGGAAGAGGAGAACTAGGAGAAAATGATGTTTTGTTCTCGCTTAGGTTACTGACCCTAATAACATTCTGTAATGGTTATCTAATAAACAAGGATATTGTTGTCAGGGGTATGTACAGTATATTTCTCTATCCGTAAGAGGTCTACACCCGAAATATTACATGGCTTTCATTACAGAATATTTAAATCGCAGGATAAATTAATCTTCTTAGATATAATCTTAATATAAGATTATATATATGATATGAAGGGGTATTTAACAGAAGACAAAAAGATTGAGAAATTATGAACGGGGAAACGTCTTGTTATGCGCTTTCAAATACCATGTTGCTGATTTTTTAAATCAGCACTAATGTTTTACTTTCAACTTTGTAAAAGTTCGGGTCGTCTTAGTGAATACTTGAAGGGTTTAAACATTGAAATCCCAGATATTTATTTATCCTTCTCAATAAAGATACGAGAGATTTCTCCCACCTGGTCAAATTCGAAATGTTCAAATTAGCTTTTGTTTGTAGTGTTCAGAACGACACGCCTCACTTTTGTGGTTATTTCAAAGAGAACAATTAACGGAGAGGCTAGACGATTAATAGTTTCCCAGTCTGTAAGCGTGACAGAGTTAAACCGTTTTAGCTATTAAGAATGTCCCGCCAGGACAAGGTATCGCGCAGAGCAGGGTTAGATCTCGGGTCACTGGGTTCTCAATACGCCCATTTCCAACGCGCAGCGGGATTGTTTGGAGAAGTAAATCAATTGATAGATGAGGTCTAAGTCATTACTAAACTCTGATAAAGTAAGTAAAGGGTATAGGAAATGAGAGGGCACTGGTACATTCAGCTTACCTATCTACAGAAAATCGATCTATGAAAACGATCTGACAGAGACGCTTTACACGGTACAGGTTTTCTTCTAACTCCCTGGTCCACGTTTGTGCGACAAAATCCCGAAGACTTCGCGTCAACTTGCTGAACCGTAAATTCATTCCAGCTGCTTTCTGTGGATTATAAATACGATTTCATATTCAGGTACATCATCACGTATGTCAAACAGATCGCAACGAATCCGTTCTCTATAACTAAAACCTAGTTTCAAACAGCAACCACCCTCATAGATCATTTCTTTTATTTGCTCACTCATAAAAATTTGTGTTCGAACTGGGAACAGTGGAATCAACAAATATCACAACAATGTGTTTTTGTTAACAAATGTCTATTTGGGGACAGAAGTATTACAAATATGTTGTATCATATTGTTGTTCATTGTTGTTCAAACAATTGTTCTTGTTTGGCAGTATATTGCGTCATTTAAACAACAAAGTGCACTGTTGCTTTTTGAATACTGCACGAATGCAGCAACAACAGTTTTACAGAAGAGTAGAGGTTTTGAAAAACGTTGCCTAGGTTTCTACAACGTATAAGCGTCTAAGGAACCCCGCAATAAAAGTGCAACTATACACACGATTCTTGTTCGATTTTTTTTTTTGGGGGGGGGGGGGGGTGCGATATGGGTAAACGGATTGTGAATCTTTGCTACTACATTGCCTTATAGCAGAGATAACACATGCCAAAATTAATGTGTCAGTTTATCTGAAATATAGTTTCATAGTTTATCATTTAATTTTTGGAAGTACCGGAGTACTCTAGCACATGTGTAGCAGGCAGGACTCACGCACTGTACACTGCGCAGCGAGCTGTACGTCGCGTTGTGTTACTTTTAGCATTGAAATACTGTATCAAAGGAATTAAAATACAGATTTTTTGTTACTGGTACGTGTAAAATAGTCATATCAAATGCAAAATAGATCGAAAGCAATAAATCAGCCCAGAAATATGCTACTAAATGTTTTGGTTTCAAAGTACCCAGGGAGAATTTAGGTAGGCAAATAAAATAAAAACTGTTCAATCGAGGGTGTGGTGTACAGTCACACAGAACATCACACTAGAATATTTCAGTTGAAGACAAAGAAAAATATGCCTTTTATTGTTGTAGCCAATTAAATACATAAGATGCAAAACAGGATATAGACGCATCCAAATGAAGAAGAAAAAAATTAATAAACTAAACGAAACGCTAATGAGGGGGCTGTCCCGTCTATTGAGGAAGAGAGAGGGGAGAAAGTGCGCCAAATTTGTTTGCAGTGGATCAAGGCTCGCCGCCTTTGCTGCACTTTCTTTATCTTAATTCCAACTTGAAAAGATATAATTATCTAGTTTGAACAGAGCCGCTATCAAATCCTTCTTTAGGCAGGGAAGGGAAAAGCTAGAGTGGATTGCAGCGCTCTGAGCTGCTTGGTGTAGCCCGAGATAGGAGTAATGAAGTTGTGGAGTCCTGAGATACAAAGGGCATTAACCTCATTAGCATGAAACCTTTTCTTCTAACTATTGTGGGACCCTTTCAGCCTCCTAATCCCCCTATTTCAAAGCTGGGTTTGTAATAAAGCTTTTAGGGGTTTTTCAAAGCTAATGGTATTCTCTGAAGATTTTTATTGCCGTTATAGCGCACAGACCGCTTTAAAATTTCCCCCATGGTTGTATGTTTAGCTCATGTACGAAAGAAAATCCAAAAGCAAAGAAAAAAGCATCTTAATAAAACTGAAAAACAATTGAGAAAAATACTTTGCTACTGAAAAAATATTTAAATTGGATTTGATTTGGTATCTTTAGGTAACGTTCAACTGAGGGAATATTATAACCATGGCACTTATTTTTTTTTTACAATAATGTAAATATGTCTTTATGTATACGCACGTGTACAATTCGCATGTATAGTATGCACATAGACTGCCACATGCTTGATAGCTGTTGTACTGTTGACTGTGTTCTAAACGCAAATGTTCTAGAGCACTTTGCTCCTTTGCATGCTTTGTCTTTTGCAGGAAACACGTCAAAAAACAGAAATTGTAGTTTCATCGAATTTCGACGTTAGATAATAGGCTGCTGTAAATACCAGTTGTTAGGTTTCCTTTGTTTCAGTGTTCTTTTGCGTCTGGGGTATAATTGTTATTACGTGGTGCGTGATTTATTCCCTAGTATCTTTTAAGGTATACGTGCAAGATAGAAGTTACATACTTTATAAGAAACGAAATCGTTGTGAAGTTCGTGGCTTGGCTCAGTGTAGTCAACGTGGATTGTAAGTATTACCGCAACTTCCCCAAAATAGGGAATGTCCTCCCTATTTTTAATAAGATTAGTACTTTTTGAACCAGTGCACCATGTTGCTAGTGTGTGTGTGTCTGAGATTGCGTATTGTGTTTTCAACTTGTCAGAGACCTCCTCCTGCGCTATGTGTAGGCTGCTTTAATACATTTTAAATAGTTAAATTGTTAACTGAGGGAAGAATGGATGTTTTGCTTATAACGCAACACTTTGCAGTTGACAGTGAAATACAAGTATGATGGCGAAGTCATTCTGTTCTATGAATCTAACTGATTCGCGATTACATTTTTTAAAAATCTATTTACAAATAATGTTAAAATGTTAAATTGAAGAACCAGCGCTTGCATGCATATCCCAATCAAGGCAGTCAAATACACGACTTCAAACAAAGCTTCTATTTTTGCTGCACATTGTAACCTTCCCTTATCACATCGTAAGGGGTAGTCAGATTGTCCTAAATTATGTCCAACCAAGCCCCCCTGGATCCATGGATTAAGAGATTAAAGCGAACCACTGGGCAATGCATCCCCTTTCCCCCTCATATTACTCGTATGATAATTGCCTAAACTGATTTGCACTTTCACAAAAGCTCGCAGGACTCTTTGTAGCTTGAACAGAGCAGACGTTGCTCCTCTATCAATGGAAATAAAACTGATTAATGCCGTCTATCAGGATAAGAAGCAAATGAAGCATGAAAAAACAACCACTTGCCCCAGAAAACCGAGCTTTTTATACCCGAGAACTGGTAACAGCATTCTTTAAACGTTACATTTTTTACCATTTCTGTTTAATCGCCATTTATTTTCACTCTGATGTATAATCCCTGCGTTGAAAAAAGCATACAAATATCTCAAAATAATCTGATAATAAACTCCATTGCCGCGAGAAAGCTACTTTAATCCACATTTACTTATAATTAACTGCACTAATGGCTATTATCAAATAACATGGAGGATAAAGGGAAATAAATGCAGTCGTGTCTGCGCTACCTAAATAGTAGATTCAAAAAAGAGAAAGAATCAGTGGATATCTGTTCATTTCTGTAGTTTTCCTCAAATGCCCACAGGAATTACTCCGAATTGCATGTAATATTTGCTTTTCTAAAAGAAGTGTTAAACGTAAAGCCTTGTCTCTCGATCAACTTTATTCTAAAAAAATAAACCTCTAATCTGGAATAAAAAATCCATAATCTTACTCTGAGCAGCATATTGATAAAACTTTATTGACAAAATATTGACAATGACATACTTCTTGGAAGTATACTTTGTGTTAAAATTGTAGCAAACTTAACACAAAACACAAAAATATTTACATTCTGGTAAAAGAGGACTTAACAGAAACATCGTTAACTTTTAGTACCTCTATACATGGAATACGCTCAGTGCTTGAGATCTTGCTGCCCGTATGGCCGTCAAAAATTACATTTAGTCCTTCGTGGCAACTTATAGAGGGGCAAGTCCTGCCAATAACAATGTCGCACCAAGGTTACGGAGACATGGTAAAGCTTTAGGTTAAAGGGGAACGTCCTGAATACTTTAATTTATAGGACTCGATTTGTGGTGTATTATAGTAAACTTTCAAAAAGTTTTATTTTAAAAAACACTATAACGCAGCACTGCTACTTCATATTGCTTTCACAATCACTTTGACACGAGAAGTAATTCATAGACTGCACACTGTGGTAAAAAAAGGAAGAAGCACACATAACGTCTCTTTTGAACATAAAATTAAATTTTAAAACAACCTCCTTTAAAAAAAATTAAAAAATCGTTCTGCTACCATGCAATTCAAGTTTAGTTTACAAAAACAGGTGTGAGTTTTGGTTTCTGTGTGAAGCGTTCATCTTTAGTTTAGAATAAAAAAAATCTCAGAAGTGCAAATGTCCGATGTGAACTGGAGTTTTGTAGGTGGTGTTTGGTGGTGGTGTGGGGGGTATGGGGGGCTTGGTGTTTAAGTGGACTGCGTAAAATGTAATACCTGTCAATCATCTCGCCTTGGTGCTTTGAATTTGATTGACAGTTCCATGCCAGGGTTCTGCCAGCAGTGCCACAGTTTGGACCTCTCTCACCCTCAGCTGCCGTTTCCCAAAGAATAGTATTTTTGATGGTAGTCTTTACCCTTTAATTCTGCAACACAGCACTCTTGCTCGTGTTATCCTTCACGCCGCTGTCCCCAGGTTCTGATAACCAGTCTTTAATCGTCCGAAGTGACGTCAATTTCCTCGGGGCTCGACTGCTTGGTCGCAAGCCTCCACCGATTGATGTGATGGGTCCCCTTCTTTTTCTGTTGGGAATCTGAGCCTTCCTCTTCCAATTTCTGTCGTTTAAATTTCGTTCTTCTGTTCTGAAACCACACTTTTACCTGATGAGAGAAAAAAAAACACATTGACATTTCAGTGTGAACTGTATCGGTGTTAAGGACATTGAAAAAGGTTAAATTACTCTAAAAAGTGTTCGGGTGCAACGCTTGTCCACGACTGCAGATTGAGAATGCTATTATCGTACCGTGAAAAGCACTGCGAATGTGTTGTATTTGTGTTTAATAGCAGGATATTTATTACTTAGCTTCCCTCCCCTAACATACAAAAACACAGACACGTGTGTTGGAGAGGGCGCTGGTTGTGAAACTGCGTGATCGATTTGGTCTCTTTTACTGACATTAGCACATTCGCTTCTGAGCTTTAAAACTATTGTTCACCATTGCTTCCTCTCTCTAAGAGACCGTTTTCCCATTTGAGAAGTCAATGATACTTATCACAAAATGGTGGATTAGTTTTCAGAAAAAAACACTGGAGTTAAAACATCTAGAATACGAAAGCAATAAACAGAAACACAAACAGCTCAAACGAAACGTTTGTTTCTGGTTCACCTGTACTAAATCCACAGAGACCACCACGTATAATCTGTCCTTTGTAATGTACTCGGCGAGTGCATTAAATACATAACCCTACTTCTGTGTCAGGTAGTGGGCTCACCTGATCTACCTTTAGCAGGTTGAATTCCAAATTAAGGTTGTATCCTTTTGATGATTAAAACCCATTACGTTCCACGTTATATATCAAATGTAAATAGAAACGCACACGCCAGGGCAATTAAAATCGGCAATATTTTATATTTTGTACCACAAGTAAGAATACTTTAAAGGATGTTAAAATCTTATAGGTTGTCCAAAGAAAGTACAAAATTAAAAGGGTTTGGCATATTTCTTATTGGAATTCACTTATCTAATTTTAAAACATTATTCATATTATACAAAAGTCTGTGATCTGAGAGGCTGGTCTAGAATAAAGATACGTTTAATTTGCTTTCACACTCCTAATTGAAGGGGATGCCAGTTCATTTCTCTAGACTGATTTCCAAAAGGACCTCGTTTGTAAAAGAGCTAGGGCTGACACTGGGACAAAAGACCCCGACCGGTCTACAACCAACCAGCACAAAGACCACCTTAAATACAGCTCGCCGGGGGGAAATTAATTCTGACCGCTCCCTGCTTTAAAATATCTCCTAGAAAACCGACACAACCTTTTTTTGCCTCAAAGACCCTTTCAAAAACAATGACATCAAAACCAAGTTTGCCCCAAAAAAGGGGGTTACAACATAATCCCGTGCAAAATAAAATAAAAAACAACAGAAAGATCATACGAGAGAGAAGATTACAGACGGGTCATTCATCATTAGAAACTTCTGTCTCTGACATGTAAAAACTCATACAAATATGGATCAACTGACCCGGATCTATCTTTGTCTAATTAGGGACTGACAATTTCACTCAACGAATAACGAAATATTTAATAATACTAATAACAATAACAATAATAATAATAATAATAACGTGATCAATGAAATATTTAATAGGTTGTGTATTAAAGTTTTGTTTTCTAAAATCTAGATTTTATGTTTTAGTTACACAAAATATATATTTTTTTATTTTTCCTTTAAATCGAATCTTAACATTAGCTTTTAAATTAAAATTAAAAAAAATATATTTTGTGCATTCTAGATCGGCATTGAAATTTCGAGTTTTAACTCGACTGCGCAGAAGAGACGAGGTCTCTTTGCGGCAATTCCGCGGCCTGTCCACAGCTTTTCAATGAAGTAATCTTTCAACAGCCTAAATCTGTAGAGTGCATCATACAAAGAAAACGAACCAAAAAAACATCAAGAAATTGGTTGTGTACACTTGCAATATCTACTATTCTAATATTGTGAATCAGGTCTTCTTTAAGGTATTCTGTAAAAGCCGCGAGACAATTTTCTCTTTCGACTTAATCAACATTAGTATATCAAAAACATTTTAGTATATCGTTAGGGAGGGTATACCTGTATATACACGTTTCGTTTTGCGCTCCGCGAAATATTTTCTTACCTGAGTTTCTGTGAGACTAAGGCTGTGTGCAAGTTGTTTTCTTTCTGCACCGACAACATAGTGATTTTTTTCAAAAGCGTGCTCCAGCCGCAGTAGCTGAGAAGGAGAGAACGCTGTCCGAATCCGTTTGGGTTTTCTGGCCAGTGCATTATGTAAAAGGAAGCTTTCCGGGCTTGTTTCGTTCCCTGTATAGCAACAAGAAAGATAGCAATTAGGTTTCCTTTTCTTTCAGACTGACAACATTCAATTCCACTTTTAAGTGATAGCCTGTGATTACACTGTCTTTGACTTACAGCCTCTTTTATTTCCCGATTCACAAAACAAAGACTAAAATCGACTGCATTAAGAAATGCGCGCACACGTATGCACACAAAAGGTTAATTAAAAATAACCAGCTTTTTCCCCTTGGTAAACTGCACCACCGCCGCAGTTAATATATATATATTATTTTCCGCTAGTCAAAGGTGGTATTTCGTATCCAATCGATGAAATGTTGTTTTTCATCGGTAGAACCCTGCATTTGGAAAATATGAATTTTAATAATTGGATTTAGATAATTTAAAATTAAAATGATCTGTATACATTTGTTCATTTTTTTAAAGTTGTTAGTCTAAATATATATTTAGCCACTCAACGTGCCAGCGACTTGTGTTCATACATAATATGGCTTATATATATCTTTGGAGTGACAGCTGAGGTGCGCTTACCTTCATTAACGGTGCCAAACTGAACTCAAAAGCGCACAACGAATTTACAAGGTTGGTCTGTACCTTTTACTTTCACCAAGGGAGTTTGCTACAAATACGTATAGAAGTAAAACGAAGGGCTGGTCTCGTTTTGAACACGCATACCCGTTTATAAAAATATTAGAACATTTTAAAGATGTCTGCAAGGGCCATAGTAAATTTATACAAGGTTTGCATTATTATTGATGCTATTATGACAGTGATGGTACTGGTGTAGATGAGTAGGTTCTGAAATATTTTAGACTTAAGCTCAGGTGCTTTACAATTCAAGTGTCAGTGTTAACTTAAATAGTTTTGTTATACTTTACTTCAAAGTGTTAAATTGATGTATTTCATAGAATAATATTTGACATCCGATTAGCCTGAACGCATGAACTTCAAAAAAGCAAAAGTGCAAAGAATGTTTAAACTGTGCAGATCTTACGTTTCATTATTACAGTTAAAGTAATTATTACTACTTTTGAATTACAATAAAGACTACAATTTCAGTCGGAAGGGAAAAAAACACTACCCCAAAAAACACTTATTTTTATTTTATTTTTGTTTTTATTTTAGAATATTAACATCTAGTTAAAAACGCTACTTATATTAATAACATTTGCATGGATCATTCTGAGCTTTTAATTAAAAGTAAATCGAATTTCTTTTAAATGGAACAGAAATGTAAACTTTCGTTTAATAGATTTTCTGTTACCATTGTCGTCTTGTAGATGATCTTCAAACGAATAATGTTTCTACTTTACAAACCAAAAACATAGTATACACATCAATACGATTACAGGCAATTCAAAGGGATATTTTCTTTTAAATATTTGAGAATATCTGCGGCCTTTCTGTTCGACGTTCTTTCATATTTAATAAAACCGACTTCAAATAAATTAAAATCCTAAAATAGAGTCCAGATGAAAATGGAAGTTAAACCCACTACTTAATGTATGCGGCCCTACTAACAGTAACATGCCACAAGATGTGTTTCGCAATAAAGACGCAGAACCTTATACTTCCCCACACTAATGAACTTAATAAGTTAAAATGAACTTGGAATCTAAAGTTTAGGACTGCCTTCAATACAATTTTCCCCAGATCACATTCCTTGTCCTTTCTTAAAAATATATTTAGCACTTAAAATAACCAGAAATAACACAATCGTTTTTAGTACTTTTTCTCGACTTTCAAAAAAGGCCTGGTGAAAATGTTTTCATTAAATGTTAATTATATATGTACAACTTAAATTAAGACTTCTTTTGGCCTAAAATATGATTTCTTTTAATGTTTGAAGTTTAAATCTTTCATGGCACGCGTTCAAACACAATCATAGCACATTCTTGTCCACATATACTTGATACGTTAAAGCTATATTGAAAAGAGAACAGAATAAACACAGTCCTACCTTGAAATCTATGTCCCAGATATCTATATCTATGTATTAGCCACGGATAGAAAGTTGAGGGGTCCCTTTGCTGACTGGCAAAAAGTGGGTGAGGGCTGTGAGAGGAAGAAAGGGGGTGAGCAGCCAAAGCGTGCGGAGGGGGCACGGGATGAACCGGGACTGCGGAGTTTGGAGGATGTGAAACCGCCTCAGCGAACACCAAGTCCGGATTAGAGTAGACGCCCCTGCCGCTGGAATGGAAGCCGTTCAAAAACGGGTTCATCTGGGTTGAATTTGCATAGCTGAGGGCTGCTGGTCTGATGGGCTCCTCGGATCTCGAAGCCGGCAGTGGATTATCCTTCGCTACCAACGATTCTATCGTAAAACACCTCTTCGGTGTTGGTTGAAACATGGTTTACCAGTCTAAAGATCCCCCAGCGCAAGTCTCAAAAACAGGCAATCTCGTTAAAAATACTCCACGCAAGATGAAAGTTTCTGCTGTGATTAAGTAAGGAAAGCAACAGAAAGCAGGTAGAAGGGTAAAAGTCTTCAGAAAGGTGGTCGACTAGTCCACAGACAATCCATGGATGTGATCAGTTCTTCTCCAGTTGTGCAAACGATTTGTTAGTTCATGAGCCTAATTAGTGCTGGAATCACATAAACAGCTTCCTCTGAAGCCTGTAATGGCTTGATGATTGGTCGCTATTACTCGCCTTAAGGTTGAGGGAAGACTCTTGACTAAGTGCGTCAAAAGGAACGCTGAGCACGGAGAGGCGGATTCAAGGAAAACGGAATGGATTCGTTCAGAACCAGACCTACAACAATTTACATACACGGCAGAGCCAGTAGAAAACCAGGAGCGATTTCATCAAGTTTAAGTGCATATACATTAATGAGGGTATGCTATGATCCAGTTTCTATTTTTAATCTTTTAAAGGTAAAGGTTTTAATGAGCGATCATTTAAGAAGAGGATGCTTATATGGATTTAAAATTTTACATGGTGCTCCAAAAGGTATTTTATGTCTTATGAAAACAGCTGGTCAAAAGAAAAGGAAGGTAGATTTATATTTACTTAAGGAACTTGTTATGCTTGGCATTTCTTGGGGTTTGTATATTACATAGCACAGCGTGTTATCATTTTTACAGTTGTTTTGGCGCGTTGTCTAACTTGTTTCAGCCTTTTTAATTTTTATTTTTATTTTGAGACAAACCCCGGTACCGCTTATTCTGATGTTTTAATACCACTTTGTTTCCAATTTTTTCTTTCTCTCTCTCCGCGTTTTCTAGTTCTCCGACCATTTTGGGATTAATTTGGGGGTGAAGACTCCTGTGTTTCTATTGGCCGGAGCGCTGGGAAGAGGCTGATTAGATCCACACAGCGTTTGCTGCTGTTTGTTTGTTGGTAGTTAAGAATCTATTATCCATTCATCAGTCATTCAATTTTGCTAAATTACATTGCTTATACGTGTAGCACTTGAAGGTATTTTCTGCCTTTATAATTCTAAAATAAAGTTTGCCTATTGGCAGAGAAACTGTATATAACTGTACATAATTCACAGGAGGTGTCGTTGTGTGGGTATGTACACACATGTATAAGATGTTTACGTAGAGACGTGAATAATGAAATGCACATTATCACACCCTTTAAGATTATGTTAGCTTTTAAGTTATTGTGTTTCACGACATAACTGTCCACTCAGGGACAGAGTATCACAGTTCGGAATTTTCTAAAAAGGACTTATTGTTCAAAATCTCCCATATTAAAAGCAACACGAAATCATATTGAATCATATACGTAATGTCGCCCATAAGGCAAGAGACATGAACGCAATTTAATTTTGTAATTTTGAACACTATTTTGTGTAAAATTAGTTTAGGAAATGAAAGGTAATGGACACGGATACGTTTTCAGTACCTATAGTTGAGACATTAGAGCAATGAAGCAGTTCTTTTTAAAAGCAAATCCACCAGAATTGAGTTGCTACATAAACCTTGGGATATTGTGAGACGTGCTAAAATGCCCAGTTAATACCATGTGTTTTGAAGAGAGAAAAAGTTAGCGACATGTTAAATTCAATATGTGGTCATTGGGCATTAGATATTCTCGACTGAACGTCACTGCGTAATGAAGGTCTGGTGCAATGCTTAGAATTCAGATTCAGTTTTTAAATTATTGGGCCTGTGACTCCAATTATAATGTTTAATTCAAAAACGGTCTCTGCTGAGCCGTCCACACAACACATTACCCGGATACACCTACATAGTAAGTCGTTTGGACACTAACCCTCGTGCAACTATACCAGTAACTTTACATTTCAAACATTGTTTTGGAATAAAAAATAAAACAAGTCATTTTCAGCAAATATGTCATTTAAAATTCTTAACTTTAGTACAGTCACTTCGGACAATAACCGTGATTAGAAAAAAAACATTTGCTTTAGATAGGTTGCGGAAAACGCTTGTTCGAAAACTATTTTCATACCAAAAGCAACGGGTTACTATTAGCCCTAAAAAAAATCAAAGATTCAAATATTATTTTTCTGATTTGCATGTATTCAGTTTTTAAATGGTAGCTGTAGAAGCAAACGTATTTTTGATACAATACAGTAAATGCGTGTATGTTGATATTTGTTAATCTATCACCACCACAAATACTACTACTACTACTACTACTAACAACAGCAAACTCCAATATAATATTTAACACGGTTAACACACTGGGAAAGGCTTGTCTAAACTCACGTGGAAACTGAGCTGTGTGGTAAATATGCGAATCCGGTACTGTTTCCAATACCAATTTACCCTGGAAACGACACAGTCTCGGAATACTGTACAAACAGGATCGAGACCATGAAAACTAATTAAAATTAGAGGTCTGCAAAGGACAGGAATTAGCAGTTATTGGAGAACAATTAGTCACTTAAATACACAATTCATTGCATTATATTAGCTTTAAATTATCATAAATAGATTTCAGTGTGTTGTGAAAAAATGGTAATTCATGCGTCCTGTTGTAACCTTTGCTAAAGTGCAAAAACTGTCACAGTTTACTGAGCAGGTGGCGTGTTCTTGAATAATGAAAACCGGTTAACTATTTATAAAGCGAGAACATACGTGACTAAAGTTTAACCACTGCTTAAACTAAATCACGCTTTTGCGTAAACGTACTAAGATGTTACCTGAAACAACTCGCCCGCATACACTTTATTTAAACATTTTATATAACTTTATCAGAAAACTAGGGTTTGCTTTGCATATTTCATTTTAGACTATTTTAATGCATATAGATGATTACACAGAAACTAAACATTTTTATATTCTAAGACGGGAAAAAATAAAACATGAAAGCATCAGTCTTTACACACTAAAACTTTGAACGGGTTATGGAGAAATAAGCCTAGTCGCCAAAATGAAATTAATTTAAAAGAACTTCGCTTTTTGGAGTTCTGGGAGTTACTACCCCTACACGAACCTAGCTTTTACGGAATGGTACATAAACCTCACTTTTTATTTACTTTTGTCTGCTTGTTTCATTTAACGAGTATTTCTAGGTAATTAATTGACAACGAGAAGAAAGAAATATTTGTAAAATTAGGACCGTTGTAAAATTTGTAGTTGATGATGATGATCATGATGAAAATTATGAAACTGTGCATTTTAAACAAAGTAAAAAGAATCGGGTTTGTCATTTTGTTACTCATGTTACTCGTGTTTGGTTGCTGAAAATGTTTCGATATATTTTAGCTACCAAAACATCTTGTTTTATAAAACTACATCTTTGATGCTTTTAAGACAGACTTATTAGAATAATCATGACCCCTTATTTAACATAGATTATATTGGCTAATACTGTATATCTACAGAATTGTAGTGATAGCAGTAGATAGTAGAAGATATATAGACTGTTGCAAAAGGTACAGACCAGTCTTTTTCTGTATTGCTTATTGACTGTGCGTCGTGCTATCTTTTCTCTTAAACGGGAAATAACACCGCATATGGTTTATTGAAATATGATTAATGAATCAGTGTATTTAAAAATAACATATCTGAAGTATCATGAAAATAATATTAATATGTAAAACGAGCACAGGCCTGAAGGAGTGAAACAGTAAGAAGTACTTGCTATTTGGGCCGAATTAAATTTTGACAACTACAGTATACTAGCGCCCTCATGTGGACACCTAACTAAAGTGACAGATTGTGTTTATTATTATTAAGACAAGTGACCACAATTATGCTCTTTGCAAAATAATAGTGCACTGAAGATCGGAGACAGCTCTTGTAGAATTTATCATGTCAAAATACTTGCGTTTTATATTCCACTGATGTATAACTCAATTTAAAATAGTTGTGTGTTTTTAATCTTTGTATACTGTACGTGAATCGATTTAACTTGACTCAAAACCGCCAAACAAGAAATATAGGCCTAAAATACGTCGCTTACGCTAAAATGCATATAACACTGGAAAAAAACACGTTTTGAGTTAAATGCACGTAGGAAATGTTGACATAATTCTGGGTTAAACAACGTTAAACCCACAGGTGATGCTTTTGAAAAATAAAGTGCTGTCCTCCTTTGAATGTAATTCAGTAGCAATGTTCTTGTTGAATCTCAATCATCTGTAAAATGTGGTTACATATTTAAATTTCTGTTTTAACAACATATCACTTATAATCGATAAAACTCATCGGTGTCTATCTATAATCTACAATCTATATACAGCCTATATATACAGTAGTCCCTATATAGTCTATAGTTAGATTTTTAAAAGCAGTTATGAAAATTATACCAGTATAAAGTTTTGTGAGGATGTTGCACGTGGTTCATAACTCTATGAGGTGATGAGCGCAATGAAACTTGGGATTCGCAAGGAACCCTTATGTCTGGAGTATAACAGAGATAATCTAATGTTTTAAAAATGTAAGGAAGTTGTGTACCACTTAAAAATAAAGTGCCACAAAAATTAACAGATGTTGCAAATATATACCCGAGTACATTTTGTATTGCATAATAATTTAATCTAATAATAACAAATCTTAGATTTCTTTTTTCTGACTGTACTGTAAGACAACCGATGCTCAGCAGATCCTATACTTTAACACAGCAAATCTTCTATAGGGCAGCATTTAGAATTTAGCATATATATCTGCATGTAATTGTCCTTAACCTTTCTGTGTAGGTTCTATAAATTAATTTAATAATTTCGGTATTGGAGAGATTATTATGTTTCCAAACTGATGGAACGCAACTCATTCAGTCTCTCTGGTCTGCTGCCTTAGCTGCTACTTCGTAGGCTGTTAATTTACAGCAATAAACATAAAACAACATAACCCAGAACAAAACTTTTCAGCTGTCCTTCAAGAAGAGTGGCGTTTGTTTCAACAAACATAGATGACCAGTGGGAATGAAAGATATGTAAGGTCATGTATAATTTATATGCAGCCTTATAATTAGTCAATTACGAAATTTACAAGAGCCATGTTTAACTGTTTATTGGTTTTACATATCCTGGGGTAAAACAGCGTTCTCGGCATAAAGTACAGTTTGGTGTACTTCTTGGAAATCTACGCGCTATGACACTGAGTATCGTACAAGTGTAAGTTCTTCATTTTTTAGTATAAAAACTGCGTTTTGGTGTGTGTACTGTTTGTATGTATATGGATGTTACTATAGCTTCGGGTTTTCGTTTTTCACGTCGTTTGACATAGATGGAGATAGACAAGTTGGTTTGAGAAGTTTACCCTGTTTGAGTGAGCAGATGAGATAGCCAAAATTGAATACATAAAAAAGATGAAGATCTTAAACTGTTGTTTGCGAAACCGTAGTGTTCTACTGTACGGCCTTGGAACACAAGTCTGTACTACTTAGGCCAGTATGCGTTTTGCAGGAGTTATTTCTTTACAGTAGGTATTAGATTCGGGAGCTGCATAAGATTACAAATTGCAAAGAAATAAGTAGAATTCAGTTCCACTATGAAAAGTAAAAAACGCACTGTTTCACACCTGATAGCTCAGCTGCTAAAACTCTTTTATCTTAACAGTCATCGGGTTGTTAACATACTTGTTCTTGTTTTAAAATAGGCGACTTTTTTCCGTTATCGGACAGCTACTTACTCCTGATGAGAGTGTAATCTAGTAATCCGGAGCCTATCGTAAAGCACAAAACGGGATTACAGTTTGAATAGGATACCAGTCCACCGCTGGGCACAAAAAAACCCGAAAAGACCACTGAGAGAACATGCAAACACCATGAAGAAGACGCCCCGGACAGTTCAGTCTTAGGATGCAAGAGTTGAGAAGAGATGCTAACAAAGCTAACAAAATCTTTTTGGCTCATATAATCTTGAGAACATTTTTTAAACATATTCATTATTCTAAATGTACTTTTCAGGCTACTTTAAACTCCTTGCTGCGATAATTTTGTATAGAGTTAAAGCAAATTCAATGTCTTATAAAAACTTCAGGTTTAATATTTTAAGCGAGAGGATATTCTACATTTGTATGGAATTATATAAATAACTTAAGACTTTCTTTTGAAAATATAAGAACAAAGATGGAGGCAATAAAATTATGTCAAGACTGTAGATTTTTATTATTACCAAAGAAACACTGTACAGTATAAACATGAAAACGCTAAAAGCTAAGCACAGCGTTACCCGTTTGGTCTTCTGTGATTACATCGATCTGATGTAAATGATCGACATTACTTCAATAGATAAAGTTATCAAATGTATATCGTTATCTCCATTACTACAACATACAGTAAGTGTCTTAAGGATCTTTATAGATCTATTATATCTAAATGTAAACAGAAGGCGAACTGCAGACAGACGCGGCGCTGTTCGCAGATGTTGCTATAATTTTATATGCCTCATATATATGAGAGAAATATAACAAGCAGTAAGGGTTTTCCAACAGATACGCATGCCTTCGAATTCATTTTGACAAATGGAAAATTACCTCTATGGCTGTTAAGGATGATTTACTTTTATAGCGCAGGATACGTAACAGCTAAAATAAATCTTGAACTGCTAAAATGAACTTGGCGTTTTGTTAATATATTGCGTAATACGTAATACGAAAATGTACTGTTTCGCCTTTTTAAAACGAAGACAGTACAATTTTACACAATGGTACAGTTTAGTTTTATATAGTGCCTTATCACGCGAAAGTGTTCCCAGATAACTGTACATGATAAAAAAAACGTTTATGAGAAAAATACATTTCGGTTATATTATACACCAAAGCAAAATCGCAAAATGCTTTCAGTTTAAAGTTGTAAGAATCCTACTAAGAATCCTAGCAGACTAAGCCTCAACTGAATCACGTCCAGTAGATACCCTAGAACAACCAACAAATCTGTATTTTATCACACTTTCAAAACAGTCGGTAGCACACAAAATATCTCCTGCAAATACGACTAAATTTGCTAAATTGTAACGATAAAATGCATCAAGGTGTAAATCATGTTACAATATTATGTATAATAAATAATTGTCACACATTTTAGGAAGATGCTTTGTGGCCAAACCACTGCGGTATTGGTCTATAAATAGAACAAATAAACAATATTAATATGCGATAAAATGTGTAATATAAATATATTGTTTGTCCCGTCTCTTGATCCTTGTCTATTTTTTCTAATCAGTTTAGCATAGTTATGTAACACCAGTTACAGATTCTGTCACAGTTCTTACCAGCTACTGTACCATATCATTGTGGAATGATTTGTAAAAACCCATCTTCTTTAGTACTGTATTTCAAACACAACACATGAGTGATGTACAGTCACAGCCATAAAACTCGGAACAGTACTTGGACCACTCTAGTTCCTTTTGCTCAAGAGTTGCCTTTGAGTGAGAACACCAGCTTTCCTTTCTGCTGTGAGCTGATCGATTGAACTTAACAATTGGTACACATTTGTTTTAAGAGTAACTTCCAACATGTTAGAGTGGATGATCTTGCTTAATTTCGTGTCCCTCAACTGGTTTTATCAACTCTGATTTTTAGGGCTGACGTTTTGTAGGTCCATGTCATCTTTCAATATGCTAGTAATTTAAGGGATATATTGTTTATTGAGGACATACATATTTTAGAGAATGATAAAAAAATGTTATTGTCATAAGGCCTGTTATCATGTACTCAAAGCACAATAACAGAAATGGAAATCATATACACTTTTGTTAAAAGTGATTCATGTGCCCTACTTTTTTTTGACTGCCTCTGGTATACTACAGCACTTCTTTTTGAGAAGATTGTGCATGTTTCTTTTAAAAAAAACCACAGGAGAATTTTTAATTGTTCTACAGAAAAGTGTCTGATAATATCGTTATTTAAATCTAAAAAGGAAACTTACAAATGTTAACAGGAGCACAGGGAGACTCAAAGTAGTTTCTTCAGTTTGGAGCGATATTGATAGTATACAGTGCTCATTCATAACACCCAATTGTAATAAGAGCAGAAGACCTTGTAGTAACAAGTAGTTAATAGACTTTGTAGCATCTGCCTGGTTCAGACTAGACACATTTTTACTCCCTTCCTCTCTCTCTCCCTTTGGACACTTCCGAACTAGAAGAGGTAAGACACATCTTGTAAGCAAAAAAACACCATCAGCACTGAAGATGCATTTGATTTAGTCTCTAATTCAGTTCTTTGTTGTCTGTTGCATTATAAAAGCAATGTACCAAGTGCCTTCTGTCCTATAGGAATTCAGACAGTTCAGAATTATCTAGCGAGGGTGTGTGTACTAAAGTACTGGGCTTTCAAGTTTCTGTCCGCTATACCAAGTCAGGGATCAACCTTGAATGGTCCGAAAACAATATTGAATACTTAGAAATAAAAAGACAGCCCATTTCACATGCAAGGAGGTCAAATGTGATAACATTTCGAATAAGAACAAAAGGTGTCTGTGTATTAAACATGCCAAGTTTAATTTTCACGTTTTGCACGCATATGTCGGCTGAAGCTGTGCAAAGCTCGGTGAGCACCTGTTAAAAGAAACCCCTGCTGAGACAATTTATCTCCACCATGAGGAAAATAACTGAACAATATACTAATACTAATACTAATAATTTTAATAAGTTGTGTAAAGAATAGCCCTATAACACGGGATTAATTCACAACAGTCACTCGTGGTATTTTAATTATTTCAATGAAGGAGGAGAGGCACGATAAACTCTCTCATGTTTTCGTTGTGCGAAACATACTTTATAATTGTTCTCCGAAACTTAAGAACGGGACTCATGTGAAAGGACCAGGAAGATCCAGTTTCGTAGCGATCCTCTGGAGGATTAGGTCGTATGAAAAACATAAAATGTTTTTTTTCCTGAAGTGTTTTATGACAAATAGGTGCCAGTTTGCTAATTTCTGAACGGTATAACTTTCAAATCAGATGTGAAGAACGACTTTAACACGCACAGCATCAGTAAATAACAGGTCTATGAACTGTAGCCCAGTGCATTTTAACTTTCATTTATGTATTTCTCTTAAAAAACTAATTATTTTACCTTGAACTTCTCAGGAGTATAGGTCATTATCTGAGACTCATAGTATATTGCTCATGTTCATGTTGTGTTATAGTGCTGTAACAGTTGAGCACTGAAGGGTATCACAAAAATAACAATATTTCAACTATAAAATACATTAAAAGATTGATTTTCTCAATTTTTAATATGGCCATTTGTATGAAAAGGTAGTGCAAATTATTATACAATACTTTTGCTATTGCAATGCTAAACACTTACTTAAAAATGCTAAACTAATGCATTCATTCAATAGCAAAGCGAATGCATCCATGATGATGCTATTGTATGTCCGTTGTGTTTCTTTGGAGTTCTGAAGAAAGATCGGACGTTTTCATATACCACACATGGTTTTAAAGCATTCCACTGATAACGACACATAATATAGCAGAAGAATAAGAAGTCTCCTTTTATTAGACTATTTATTTCCATTAAAACGCATTTTTTTAACTATATAATATTGCTTATTTATCAATTGTTATGCGCTCTTTTGTGTCTGATAACTTTCATTCATTCTAAAAGATGTTAGATCTATCGTTTAGATCTACCTAACGTTTACGTAGAAACGACCATTGCAGTCCCAATGATGGGGTCAGCCCTATAACTGGAATACAGCGCCAATTGAAGGCACAGGTAGACATTTTGAAAAGAATAATGATCCGACTATTTACTAGACTTTTAATCTAAAATATTATGTTATATATTATACTATATTATGCTATATTGTGTTCAGTTCCTGAAAAATAATTTGCCAGTTAATCCGCTTCTACATTAGCACGACAGAAAACAATGGTGATATTGACATTAACGATAACAGCGCAGTATCAGTAGCCTAGTAACAGTCTTTTAATTTTAACATTTCTATCTCAATTATGTTTTCTTTTTTGATAAATCTATATCCTTTGTCACTTCCTTCACAAATTCCGAAATCTTGTTGCTTTACGATATAATTTTATGAATAATCCATACAGCACAAATAGAACTAAGGGATACAGTATTACTGTGATTGTTAATACTAATTTCAACAAAATAATAGATTTCTGATTGAAAGTCTTATGTTACCGCAGGCATGATATCTGTTACTTTTCAAAGGTTTGAACATATTTTTTCTTTGTAATTGTCGAGTATTTTTTAATAGGTTATCTCAAATCATCCTTTACTGTGTTATATAAAATAATTGCATTATAAAATAAAGTTCTTAAACAGTTTAAAGTTTGTTTTAATAAGTAAGGTGCTCGCGACACTTATTAGCCACAACTGAGGGTTTAATGAGGAATTGAAGTGAAGCACTAAAGTTTGCTAGATAAATTCATCTTTAAAAGTACGTACGGATTCCCGTTGAAACGGCAAAGAAATATGCCTACTGTACCACTAAGTGGAATCAAAGTTTTGTGTTGATTGATCATTCCATGTTTATGATAAATGCAGTCTATAAAATCTAGGTAGATGTTAACTGATCTTTAAAATTATATATTGCCTATAATCGTATGGAAAACAGGAGGATTGTATTTTATTCAGCTCTACTTTTCGGACACTCGCAACACACGAATCGTTCCTCTCTGAACTGGTTTGAAAGATTAGCAGTTAGTATAATTCCTAATGTTACTTAAGAAAGAAAGGAAAGAAAGTCTAGGAATACATTCTACATCTGTCTATCTTAAATGCCATTGGAGTTCAGCTCAAATCCCTAACTCTTTTATATAGTCTTATTCTTTTTGATTCCACAAAGACACATTTTCTAACTTTGTGACTAAGTTTTGGTCTCTGCTGTCTCGAAAAATACTTTCTAATTTCCGAGTTAATTTCAGAATTTAAGGTACTGTCTTATCTTGCCTGTTTGACCTTTATTGCGTCGTGATACTAAGATCCACAAATAAATACAATCATTCATTAAGCAATACAAGCACACAGATATCCTTATACAACATGCGGCGCAAGTCTGCCATTTGTTACAATTAGCAGCTTCGCCTTCCACCTGGTGATATTACAGCAGTTAAAAGGCATGACTGTGTAATAATATATTTAAACACACATGAATGTTTGCACCCCTAAAAGAAACATGTGGTCTCAATAACGAAAGGGTTATGGCAAGCACGTGTTACCTTTTCGGTGACCTCGCTTGTCTTGCTCATTTCTTTCAAAGAATGTTTGGGTCGACTAGGAATTTATTACCGTCATAGAAAATGGAAATCAATGAAACGTCGGAGCTTTGGGGTTCACGAAGCGGTGTACTACTAGTCTGTTTTACAGTAAAATGGAGTACGTGTGACAATTTTAGTAACACATTTTGAATTATATCCATCTGAGATCTCTAAACATTGGAACCCTGGCGGAGCCGCCGGAGTATAGCTCGCTTTACTTCTTAATTCAATTGAAGGCGCGTGGCAGAATAAAGATGTTACTCTTTGGTTATGGTAGTAAAGAAGAATATGGATCGTTTATCTCAAATTCTTTATAAAACCCCGCCACACAGTATTATTACAGAATTTCCAATAGTTCCAATCAATAAAGTCTTATCTAGTTGGCGAAGAAATGTTAGAGTGCTTCTGCAAGCCTATTCCAAACCTAGACTTGAATATCAGTTCTACAATGCGTAAATTAGATTTTGGATTTAGAATTGTTTTTAAGGTTAACTTTCAATGAACGGTTGGGTATGACTATTTTGTTTCTCCAAAAATGATTCAATACAAAAATCTATTCTTATTGTACAGCGGCCATCACTACACCTGCTTTATTTCCTTGTCGGCTGCAAACTGGACTTGTGCTCGTGTGACTTTCTCATTTGGACCCAAACCGATACAGATGCAGTTGTTTATCGTTCCATGTTAATAGAAAATGGTAAATTTGTTGAACTTTCACTCTTCCCTTAAGTACTAAAGACTTAGCCTTCTTAGAGCAACACATCACCCATTTACAACAGCAAATTATTACGAAAATATACGGTGGCAGATTAAACTATATTGTACATACAGTAGCTTAGACAACGAGCTTATAGACCTAAACGATTTCCAGATAATATCGATCAATATGATAAACGTAATCACAACAGAGAACACGTATTATTAGTTTATAGCCTAGTTATTTCCACTGGCTGGATGTACAGTATATAGTAGGTTGATTGCATGGAGTCGAGAGTAAATACTTATTGTGCCACCAGAGCGGCATTCAGTTTTGAATGTTTTGAAGGCTTATAACTCCTATATATGAGGTTATTTTATAGCAAAAAAAAAGTTTTTTGTTTGCCTTTTACAATCGGAATCAAATTGCAATATTAGCTTTCCTGTAAGTCTATTTCTCAAAACTTTCATCATACAATAACTCGAACCTCACTCTATTGTCGCTATTGTCTATTGTATCGAAACTTCTATTGAACTCCGGCGTGAGCTTCAGTGTTGAAATATTCGTGCTTTTTAGAATGCGGTGCAGAATGTTTTGGGGCTGCAGGGTAGTTGGATCAATAAGTCGAATTGCGCCTCGTCTTATTTCTCTCCTTTGAAAGCAGCGAACACGTCACTCGCCCAAAAGCTTTCCGGCAATACTGAGCGGTGCGCTTCAGTGAAGTGCTCACAGTGCCCCTTCAGTTAAGTCTTCAGTTAAGTACTTACTGTACAGTGGCGCACTGCTTC
Organism: Atractosteus spatula; assembly: GCF_055471065.1. Lineage (NCBI taxonomy): Eukaryota > Metazoa > Chordata > Actinopteri > Semionotiformes > Lepisosteidae > Atractosteus > Atractosteus spatula. Next base: position 30,607,616 of record NC_142710.1, on the reverse strand, counting down.
ATGAGAGTATAGCGCCGGTTAAAGGCGCTTACACCTGCCCTCACCCATACACTGGGAGAGACGCTTGTCGTGTTGATTGCACCTCACTGAGAACTTCATGTTCTGTTTAATTTTCCTTTTCTGTTAAGTCATTGATATTTCGAATGATCTATCCGCGCAAGTAAATTAGTTTTCGTTACTGCTAGCAAAATGAAATGGAGAAGAGGTGGCTTGGTCTGTGCTTTCTGAGCCTGTTAGTACAACGTTATGGCTCAACATACATTTATCCTGCACGTTTTCTCATTCTGCTTTAAGGAAATCTTTACAGGAGTAGTTTCCGACACGTTGTCAAGAATTCAAGGAAGATAAACCAGAAGAAAAACACTTCTTTATATTAAAAATGTTTAATATGTATGATAAGCCAATACGGGTTCTATTTTAACCGGTTTCTTTTGCTGATAGCTGATATTCATAGCTACGCATCTTGCTAAACTACATAATGTGCCAAGCCGCCTCTTGATTTCCAATGTGGAGAAGCTGCCCAATGACAACTGCAGCGAAACCACATGCTTCTGAAACAGTTGCATTTATTTTAAACCCTCTTTCTTTTTAACAGTTTTTTTTTCTGTTCAGCTTCAGATATTAACATTTTAGTAAGATCGATGGCGCCTGTTTGGCTCTCTTCTACAATTTAAAAGTCTCCATACTTTGGTGAGTTGATATTGCGTCCCTCAAACTCTTGGATGCAGATGCTGAGGTTCATTAATATTCCTGATATCTGTGTTTTACACAATCATAGATGTTTCGGAACAATTTCTTTTTCGTCACTTGCCTCTGTGCTTCTTTCATGTATAGTAATTATTAACATCTGTTTTCTGTCCCACTGCTTCGAGTTTTTTTCTTTTCCTTTTTCTCCCAAAAAGTCGTTCAGCCCGCAGCCCAAGCAGCACAATGGGGCCAGCTGTTTAATTTCGCCCTGAGCAAGCACTTCCTGCGCTGCGTATTTTATCTTCTCTCCTGTGTCCAATTTAGGGCTGTGTTGGGCCACAGCCATACAAAGTTCCAGTTAAAAACACTTCTTCGGTGATCGCAAGAATATTTGAATACCCTATTAACTATAACTGCAGTCGTAAGTGTAGTTCTATAATGATTTGTATAAAATATAACCTGCCGTTAATTGTAGCCTGGATTTAAGATGTTAGATCTGCCCCGTCTCATCCACACAGTATTCGACGAAGTTCTTAGTATTTCTTAGTAGAAGCACCTGGCAAAGTAAATCAGATACGTGTTAATGTTATATATAAACTTATATAATGACTGAATACGTATGTTATTTATGTTATTTGGTGTTTTCTATCACGTGTTTATTAGTGAACATGATTTTAAACCGCTTGCAGATTATCAAAAGGATAAACGTTTCTTGAATTATGTCCTTTATATTGCGTGTATTTATAAACAGAATGTGATGAAATATTTCGGAATAACAAAGTTTCTCCTAAACAGCCATAGATTAAACTCGGTAATCAAAGACGTCCTGATGAGTTTTAATCATTACGTCCACCATCTATCATATAAGACAAATGAGAATAAGTTTCATGATGTACTTTTATTAATTTCAACGTTTATATTGGGACATTCTCTGTGACATTTTCAAGTAAGCCCGTTAAGTTTTGCAAGGAACTGTTACAGTAGGTTAATTCGGAAAAACTCATCTTCCGCGCCTCCCCCAGTAAGATTATCATATTGCGGCGCCTTCAACATTACCCTTAGCTGTGTCACTCTCTGACGATCAAACGTTTTAAGCACAGTTTAAGACCTTTCTTATAAAGAACTACAATTGATTATATGTTGTTTCCTATATGTATGGTTTGTACTTGAGTTTTCCACTGTTACAACGATATGACGAGATAATATTACAAGATAATTTGATTTAATTTGTAGTATTTGCATATATTTTGTTTACACAGTTCCAGAAATATTATTTTTAATATCCACAATTCAAAATGTCATAAATCTTACGCCAAGTCACCTGTGATTAACAACATATTATTTAGTCGTACCGAAGAGGTGCGCAAAAACTAATCAAACTGATCCGAGTCATTGCCCTGTGTTTATAAATTCTTAAGAATCGATTAAATATAGCAAATCGATCCACAGTGCGTAGAAATTGTACTTTAATTGCAAGTATTGAACTTAATTATGTAAAGATACAATTTGTAAATTACATAACAAATTAGGTAAATACTTTTGAAGTGTTTTGATATTTTTTCTTATTTGAAAGAACAAATAACTGATAACTTCCAGCCACCAACCCTATTCATGGTAAGACGGATATCTGCATACTTTCCATTATAATAATATTAGCATTGAGTGGGACCTACCTCATTCTGGCCAATACATGGGGAACTGATGGGAATTATGAAGTAAAAAACCAATGGTCTACTTTGAACTTCAAAATCCAGAATTCTGATGATCTTAGTGCTGTGTTACACAGTTAATTGCGCACAGACCATCAATGGCTGTAACTATTAATTGGCTTTCATATGCGACGAAACACCTTTGCAGTAGAAGCAAGTGCTCGCAGAAATTCCATTTGTCTTTTGAAAAGGTCAAACAAAGTTTACATTTGATGACCTAAGATGTAAGAGATAGACTTTACAAAGCGAAACGTATTCAGATCGATGGGACTAATCCAGTTTAAGAGTTCATAACCTTCAGCGTGGGAATTGAGAAAGCAAACTATCTGACTTCATGGGAGCCCTACCTCAGGCTATTCAAAAAACCTTTAACCAGTAAACTAAGTGGATTTTCCCTTTTAAACACGGTCGACAATAGCAAGGGCATTCCAAAAGGCTCAAGTGAATTAGACTGTAGGAAGCTGCCGAGAGACCGTTATTTAAATTTACTTTTAATGCGTATCAGAAATGGATTTGAAGTGACAAAAACTTGAGGCTTATCTTAACATAATTATCACTTTGAGGACTAAGTAAGTGTAGGTATATGAAGTGTTACCAAGCCTTATTTTGACAGACAAGATGCTTTTTTAAAGAGATTAGGCATTTATCTGTAACATAATCTGAACTGCAAACCTGGACAAGACTTCTGTTCCGTTTTTTTCTATTGAAAAGAAAAGTAATCCTACCGAAGTATATCACTATTTTGGGGTATTTGCAGCTCTAAGAGTATAGTGATTTGAAGCAGACGGTTGTATGCAAGATGAGGAAGACTTTAGCATGTTTGTTCTAATATTGTTGTTAATCTGCTATTAAACACTCTTATTTTAAGAGAATCACCTTGGTTCCAAGAAAATCAAAGGTTCAGTGAAGACTTTCTAGAAACTGGGTCGAAAACAACACTTCAATTTGCCCAGCAAAACTTGACAATTGAAACTTCTAGTCAGCATCTCAGTTTATTTTAAAATAGTCCTGCCGTTGTTGCTACAGAAGATGGCATGATGTGGAGTGTTGACTTTAGGACCAGAGAGGATGGATAAATCATGACCCCTAAGAGCTAAGCGCTAGGAAATGCCCCGACCTTCTAATAGCCCATAGAATAAAGCAAATATTGCATGATTTATATACCTCCATAAAGTATTAATTGAAGTGGGAAAAAAACTATTAGTCGTACAATATTTAAGCTTTAAATGAAGTCTTCCAACTACGCATATTATGTAAACTTTCTAGTTACCTGAATGTAGCAGTAAATATATTCGTTGAATAAGACTCGCGTCTCTTTAAGTCTCTGTCGTCCCTTTAAATAACATGCTTTGGTTTCGTAAAAGTGGCGACACGACACGATATCCAGCTCCAAAAAACCGACTTACAACACTAAAGTCTGTTGAAAAGAGAAGGTAACTCGGTATCGGCTTGCGATAAGATAGTTCGGAATCATAAAAGTTTAGTGTAACTTCTATGCACAATGAAATAGAAAATATATAAATCCGAACCACAGTCAAAACTGTGAGTATCGAAGTTAAAAGCAAGTCAGCAATCCAAGTTTTTTTTTTCAATTGTAAATTCAGTAAGTCTTTAATTTAACATTGTTAATAAAAACATTACATCGAAAATGACAGATCAATTATACGGGAAAAAATATTGTGTAAAAATTCTCGGGCTGATATCTTTTGAAACATAAGTCTGTTTTTGCAGATCTGTTATATAATGGGTCCCCTGTGAATATCTAAGTAAGTTACCTTAATCAGGTTACCTGAGCACTTGGGAGATGCAGAAAGGCGCCGAAAAGATAAGCACCCGGGAGCTCCTTGCAGTATTAATAGGCTTATAAATAATGAAGGGCTTTTTGGTGCTATATGGAAATATGTAATAATTTGTTTTCAAGAAATTGCTTTTAGCAGAACATGAAACCATAAAATACAATATACAAAAGTAACCAAATTTCTGTTTCTGTTTTAATATTCTGTGTTTTTTAAACGGAGCTCGAAGTCGTAAATACAGCAGCATTCCAGGAAATCTACAATATTGACATCGCTTTGTACTTCTTTGTAAACAAGCTATTCCTTTTATGCTTACCTCTTTTAGCTAGTAGCATCTCTCATTTATCTCTCTTTTATTTTTAATTCAAATTTGTAGTAGAAATTGGAATTCTGCCCCAAACATAACATGGTGTATATCTCCATCTTGTGGGCACTTGTTGAAATACACTTAACAGAGAAGGTACAATAGTAATCTCTTGGACAGATCCTCATATTACACTGTCCAAGAGATTACTATTGTACCTTCTCTGTTAAGTATACTATAGTCGAAGCCAGCCCCAATTTACCGAGCTATAGTTTTGTAAAACCAGTGTACTAAGATGGCTGTGAATATATGAATACATCATTATCAAATTGTTAATATTCCACAATCAAATGCCACTTTACCACCATGAGGACTGATTGAATTGACGTTTAATGTTATTTCTTGTCTAAAAAGTGTTGTCTGTATTGAAACTCAAACTAGTTTTTAGACAGTGCTAAACTGTAAAATAGGGTTTCAGCTGAGTTTGGGTTAGAGTTATGAAAAATAAATCTTTGAGTTCAGCTAGTGTCACAATTGTGTTATAAATATTTAAATTATCAGATTTGGACCTAATGTGAGTTTCCTGCTTTTACGCGCGATATTAAATCTACTCTAAATAAAAAGTCCTCAAAAGTTGATGTGAAACCGAAATGAATCATTGTTAAAACAAGAATAATACTTTAATGAAATGAGTCTAAAATTGAGCTGAAGTAATCAAAATGTTAATATTGTATAGTTCAAATGTTTTGTGAACCTTTCGATTTCGGATTAAATTTTCCAGGTTGTTAAGTAATATTTCTTTAGGAGGTATTTTCTGTTGAGATGGTGTTTGGATTGAGCTAGCGTTAAGGTTAGGAAAACCATAAAACATAAAGTTTAACCAGTATTAAATTTGTGTTTCAGATGCTTAAATTAAGATTGAGTGATGTTTGTAGCTTGCTTGAAAGTTTGCCTTAGACCCCACTTGAGGTTCTTGCTGTTATTAGATATGATACTAAATTTATTCTAAAAATCAAGCCCTCAAAATACTTACAGCGTAAGATGAAAAGTTATCTCTGTTAAAGCCTAAATGTTTACTTTGATGGAGATCTGACTACAAGTATCCCCAAAATATTCCTAAAACTCTGCAAATGATGTCTAAACCCATAACCTTATTACACTTTTACCATTGTGTTTAAATGTATTATACTAATTATGCCATATATTAATATATTATAATTAGTTATGCATCACAATAAATGTATACACATAATCGACTTGGAATGATACATCCAAGTCCAAGAAAACTGTGCTCCATTAAAACTCACTTTAGACCTTTTGGAGCTGAGTTCATTCAAAGAAAACTTTTTGTTTGCTAGTAACTGCAAAATTCCAAAAATATATATGTGGTTCTGTTATGACAAGATATGTGCATCCTATGGAATGGAACTGCATTATTATCCAAACAATTCTTATCCAAAATATGATCTGATGGTGATGATGAATGCTGTATAGACAGCACAAACTAGAAAAGCAGAAAACCTTGTAAACCTATCGGGCTTACAAGAAAAAGTGTCACTGCAAATGACAACCAACCCTGTAGGGTCTGTAGTAAGTTGTTAAGATCTGGACAATGTGATATCAATGAGACAGGGTTCCAAGCACAGCTCACCATCCAAGGTGGGTACAAATACTTTCAATCTTAAATAATCTGCTTTTGGTGTCTGGGTTTTGGTGGTGTTTAATTTGTATAAATCAGTTTTAAATTATTGTGTATTTTAGACAATCAGTGTCCTTTTCAATAGACAAGTGATACTTCTAGTTAATAACTTTAATAATTATATTTTAATGTTTCATTAATTCATAATTCAGCTCCCCTGAGTATAACATTCTCATTCTGATTTGAACTTTATTCAAGTGCTGCGCCTCTGCCAACATAATAACTACAGAGGAGTTCATTTCAAGCCATGTTCTTTGTAAAACAGCTGACATTTGTCAGGAAATGGTGAGAGATTCTGAAACTCAAGCTCAATTTGCTGATATGAAAGTGCAATTTAATAAAATTTGAGATAACACCTTTCAGCACTAGAAGGCACAGATCATGGACAATAAATCACCTTAACACAGCCTGTGAAAATACTTTTCCTCCCTTTTATATATTATCTTGTGGGCTGCAAGCTTTTGTGCACCATAGCCTCTACATTTCTTCATACACTTGATGAACTGTAACTAAAAGTACTTTTAACAAAGAAAAAGCAGGTATACATCATTTTTAAAAACATTTATGAATTAAAAAGTGTTCCTGGACTGAATCCAGAGCAGCAACGCTTTTTGTAAAATAGTGATACAAATTTACAGTATTCTAAATGGTGTCATAACAGTACACTGCGCCATTTTAACAAAATTCCCCTGGATTATATTCTTTTCTTAATTACATAACCTAACATTGTGTGTGTCTGTTTATCAATTGCCTACATTGTTGGTACGATGAAAATTAAGTGTCAACATAACCACCTAAGTCTTGTTAAGTGGAGATCCATGTTAGAAATGAAGAAGAATGGTGGTTCTAATATAGATTCCTGTCATACTAATTACATCTTCTCAGTTGGAGCGTCAATCCATTATATAGTAAGTTTTATGTTCACATTCATTAACCAGAAATGAGATGCTATTCAAAAGCCATTGACACAACTCTCCTAACGGTAGCTCAAGACATATTAGGTACCCATGGGCTGGAATCTTGCCAATGTGGGACCTACAATATGTTTAAGGTTATGGTAATAATTATTTGAACTAAACTAGAGGATCACATATATGGAAATAAGATCTGAGAGAATAGCCAACTTGAACTTAGAAAAGGTATGTCTTGCCTGACCGACCTGTTACAGTTCTTTGAACAAGCAAGAATAGTAATGGATACACACAGAGCATATGATATGATGTGTTTAGATTTTCGGAAAGCTTTTGATAAAATCACTCATAAAAGATTAATTCTGTAATAATTCTAATAAGTTAACACTCTAGATGCAGCTCATGAAATTCTAAAAGATTTAGATAAAAGTTGAGACTAGGAAAACACCCAGCAGACAATGTTTAATGTAGACAAGTGCAGGGTTTTGCAAGCAGGTAGTAAAAATGTGAAATATAAATATAAAAATGGGAAACACTGAGGTAGAAGAGGCTACCTATTGAAATACTTATGAAAATACTTATGCTGAAACATTATTTACATCTTCTAGACAATGTTGGGGAAGAAATAAAAAAAGAAAATAAAATGTTAAGTTATATGGTAAAAAAACATAGAATCTAAATCAAAGTATGCTGCATTAAAATTGTATAATACACCAGTAAGGCTCCATTCAGAATATTGTGTATTCTATGATATTATTGCTTTGGATTCAGTCCCAAGAACAGGAACCAGACAGGTTGAAACAGCTGAACCTTTTTAGTCTTTAACAGTAAAGAGTATGAGGTGACCTGATACAAGTACTCAACATTTTAAGGGATTTGACAAAGTCATCCCAGCAGACTTCTTCAAAACGACCAGTGAAACATGAACCAGAGGACAGATGGAAACTATGTGGCAGTGCACCTATAACTGAGAACATGGGGGATATCCTTATGTCTTGTTTCTCGTACACGTATAGTGTAGAAATTAACAACCCAGGACGACGATGTGACACTCGAACAAACTCTTTATTTCACCTGTAACTCCGAACCCGTTAGCTCCTATATTCACTATAACCTGTGACCCTGAGTAAACGTTATTCCCCGCTCAGCCCTCCACCAATCAACATGCAGTTTCACTGCTGACGCACACAAATATTACACCTTACACACAATTTTGGGGGAGTACAGGTTAAGCTATCCAGCCATGTTGTTGAAGCCGATACCCTGGCTTCCTTCAGAAACAAAGGGCTGAGATCCTTGGATCAATAACTGTAGTGACTAACTAAAAACATGATTCAGATGGGCCAAATGCTCTCTGCTTGTTCATTATCATTATTATATTCTTAGTAACTAGTATACGAGGATGAGGATATCCTCAGAATTATGTGTTTGTCAGCCAATCTGGTTCTTACTTGCTTTCCAGGCCCAAAGCACTTGCATGAAAACTGGAGCATTGCAGGTAAGACATAAAAATCTTTCACATGACTTTGCATACCTGGCAAGCCAAAGGATTCCCTGTTACGTGAGTAACTGTCAAATGCAAGCCCAGCTAACCTATGTTGTACTGAAAAAAAAAGATATTTCAAATGGGTCCTTGATATAACCACCTGGGAACTCAATTTTCAAATTTCATTTGATTCATTGTTATTACTTTACTAATCATTCATTAACATATCATACAGTGGCATATAACTTATATAAAGAGGTCAGAAAATCAAACCACTACTTTGTGTCTTCACTGTAGGAAGGATGTATATTTTAGAGCCTCAGCTGGAGCATGCACAATTTCCTCCAAGCTGTGTTAATAAAATAGCATATTGGCATCAGTACAACGAGGCAGTTTTGTATGATACAACACTGGAAATGAAAGGGTCTCCAGGAGCTGAATAATAATTTCTGATAGTCTTTCCACTCCAAGCTACATATACAACTAAAAAGAATATAATAGATGTTTGTAATATTTGTGTTCCCTTCATATACAGTAAGTGCTATTTATCCCATGCTCCATACATGCCAAGCACATACCTTTCCTTTTCTGCATAGACTTCATTTCAACAGACTGGTGAGACTGAGTGAGTATAATCTTTATGTTCTATGATATGTAAATTTACAAATCAACATTTGTGTGTCACACCCTGTTGCCTGTTCTGTTGTTGTGTCCCTCAGTAGAAATAAGTGATTTTCTGCTTATGAATGGATGGACATTATGTGGGCTTGCCTACCTCACTACATACCATTATGGTAATAGCTAGCCAAATCCATTATGGTATTAGCTATTAGCAGTATAAGGTATCGGCGTGGTCTGTGTCATCGTATGGGAAATCCAGTCACCTTTGTTGCACCACATCAGTGCCTGTTCCTCAGGGAATTATGAATTAATGAGGCATGTGCAATCTTTCCCCATGAATCAATTCACCAGGTTGGAAGCATTACCTCCCCACATGTGGCTCTTAAGCAAATGGCTTTCTTGAAACACGGGAGCCTGCTAAAGTGTTGGACTTTTCCATTGTGTGATCCTAAAGTCTAAGTGTATTTGACTCTGAAGGAAAAGGCCTTTTCTAAATGCTGTTTTTGAGGTAGGTCCCCATGTTCTTGAAACAAGATTGAAAGGCACCAGGTATTGTGGGAATGGTCCACCAGCCACCTCACATGGAGTGTTTTAATGCCTTGGAAGCTCCGCTGTGTGTATTTCAAGGCAGATAATTGTTTTCTGTGCACTTTCGCTGAGATTAACAGAAAAAATGTTCATAACCTTATGTCCTTCAGATGTGGGACCACCATCCTTGAAGCAGACACTGCTCTAGGCATGATGGCATTTATTCATTATGCAATTTCACATACCGGGATTTGCTTGAGCTTTGATATTGGGTACAGCATTGGTAATAGCCGTTGCTCCCAGCAGCCTGAGAATTTTGAGTGTCTAACTCAATCCTGACTCCTTTCAGGAGATGGTGTGGTTCCAAGGGCACATGTAGACTGTCATATCTGCACACATTTAAAGAGAGATTTACAAACTTCCAATCAAGTGGGCACTTAGGCTTGGAAAACACATTGATATACTTTTCTCTCTTGGGGAGCCAGACCTTCAGCAGGGACCACACATTTCATTGGTAAACAGCAGTGCCTGTGACATGTTAAAAGATGAACTGTTTGAAGGTTGGGGGTCAGAGGAGTCTGACTATGTTTTCTCCTTCCCTCGTGTGCCATCTCAGGAACTATAGCCGTGAGCCTCGATGTGAAAAACGTATAATTGGCTATTCCGAATTGGGTGGGTACAATATAAAATGGCAACTCTGAATTAAAAAAAGCAAGTCGTTCCTCATCCTTTCCAGCCAACAGTTATTTTGCACAAGTAATTCCAGGTCACAGACAAGCTGTGCATTCTGGTATAAGGGTAGGTGTTAACCAGGTTTTCATTATTCCTGGAATGAGGTATACTGTACATTCATTTAACAAGACAAGAACAGAAACAGTATGGTTGGTTGATTTTACATCCCACTGCCTCTTTTTTTCACCTCTCCACTCTTAACTGGAAGAGGAAGTAATACAAAATATAAACCCAACAATACAAGTACACAGTGCTAAGCATGTAGGGTGTCCACTTAGTGCACAGTCGCTGGAAATAAGGGTACTGTACAATTAAATTAAACAAGACATATATATGTATAAAGATAATGCATTTTTACTAACATCTGCTATACTGAAAAGATCAGTGTGACAGCGGAGCAGGGAATATCACAAAATTGATTTTAAGAACATTTGTAAAGGATTTGCATGGATGCCTGAACTTAATGTTAAACAGAATTAAGATTAAGAACAGAATTAAAATTTAAAATACGACTTTGCTTTTGAGTAATAAAAAGACAGAATTATTGGTGCCTTGTTTGTTTTTTCCTGGAGATCAATGTAAGTCATGTTGGTGAATGTAAGTTAAATGTAAGTGAATGCAGGAGAAAGTAAGAGACAACCTTTGGAGTATAGTGCACAAGGGTGAAACTAACAGTTCAGAGTAACCTTTCTAGGATTCCTAGGTGTCAGCAGTGGTCTGTGTCTGTACCAGCAGTTCTGAAACCCCATGAATGGAACAAGGAGCCTAAGAAAGTTTATTTTGACAGCACCATAGGGAAATCAGCTCGGTTAATTACATGGATGTGACAGCACAGGAGAGGGGGGAGATCCTGGTTCTAGACCTCAAGCTGTAATATTGTTACAAAGAGGTACACTTGAAGATTCTGATATGAAATAACTGCTATTGCACAAAGCCTGAGGTTTGTTTTTATATTCGTAGACATGCTTCTGTGGACACCTACTGTATGAGAGGGCTCTCAGATATTTTAAATACAGAATGAAAAGAATTGCCTGTTTTTCAGCATTATCATCTCAAAGACAGAAATAATCATAGCAGTGTTAAAAGGTGTGGAGACCACCGGGTTCGGTACTGAATGGAGCACGCCGACACAGCTCTAGAGTGCGGTGGTAACACATTTATTGACCACATGCTTGTACAGGGTTACACGCAAGGACATTGCATGGACAGTCTTACACAACGTTCTCACACAAGAGGAAAAAGGGGAAAGAGGCCACGTCACAGCCCCCGCCCCCTTATATACCGTCTGGTCCCACTGGTCCCGCCACCCAGGCGCTGTTCCTAGCCCGCCTTGCGCACGCATAGGTAAAGAGTCCCGCGTGGGCACTACAGTGTTTTTAAATGATTAGATTTTTCCCATCCCTAAAGCAATTTATTCCTGGTCAGGTCATGATCAGGTACCCAATGAAACTACACCCTGGACAGAACACCATTCCTGTGTAGAATATATTTAACATAATTCAACTGTTTTCTCAACCAGACAATACTATTTCTCTAGGTTCTCTTCTGCAGATGCTTGAAATGTTGCAGTTGATTCAGTATAAAGTCACCACGGAATGTTTTTTGGCCAAAACACATTGCACTTCAATAGAAGTATGGCCTTTTCCTGTCTAACCAAATAATTAACAAATTACATCTTGACAAGTACAATGAAAGGCTGAAGAGGACATCTTGTAGGTATATAAAGGCTTAGCCTGCAGTCTGAATGAGAATGTTTGCTGCTTAAGTCACTTAGGAGCCCCTTCAAAATTCTTTAATAATGGGACCCAAGTCTTTAATGACAAATTCTGTATCTGAAGACAGAACTGTACAACATGTATTTATCATTGTGTGATCATTATAGCTATTATTTAAACAGTAAGTGGAAACCTAATGAATGTTTTAGTTATTACTTTTATTTCATACAAAGTTTGTGATTTTACCTTATGTAATTGGTTTTGTGATTCGGTAGAGTTAAGGCATCATAAAAGAACAAATCTCTAAAGTACCCCTAGAGATATGCATTGCCCTAGTTGACAATCTTTGACAGTGCATATTTTAGTTATAGTACAACAAACAAACAACGTTTTGTTTAAAAGGATATATCTGCCTAAAGATACAAACAGCGGATAAGATGAGAATGTCATGTGGTGTTCTGTGTAAAAGAATCCAAAGATACCACCAGAATGGGTGTCCAAACAAAATATTTTTAAAAGCCTCCTTCAGCCTATACTTTACAAAGAGTATCACTGTTGAAACATAACTGGGTGGTTAGACCAGCAGATTGCTGACTGCTGAATGCTGTGCAGTGACTCTCCCGGTTTTCGATGAGACTCTACCCACCAGTGAACAAAGACCTGAAAGCTAAAGTTTTTTTATATTTTATATAACATAGGTATAGCTAAAATATTACTCTGTTAGAAGAGATCCCTCTAGATCTGTGACCCAAAACTAGACACAGCTTGTTTTCTGCATTAACAGTGAAAGGACTCTGCAGGGTAATAAAAATAACTATTCCCTGGACAGTGTACTGGAATGGCAGTTTCAATAACATTTGGCATTTCTGCTTTATAGTCTTTTATACTATTTCCCTTTGAATCATTTTAAGTGCATTGTAACATTTCGTTTCTGGTCAATGACATGGTAGAGGTGTAGCATGGCCAAGTTTGAAAGACTGCATACAGCAGGCTCTTCATCCACACATTAACGTCCATTCAGTTTACACAGTTGTGTGACTAAAATGATGTGATTGTTTTTAGTAACGTGTTGTTCTTTACCTAGTAAAAATTCTGCTAATTCCCTCCGTATTATGAATGTCAGAATAAATAAGCTGTTCTTAATTTCACTGATGTGCTGTGATTGTTTTTTTCATAAACCCCAGAAGTGTCTTTGATTGGGGTTAACATTTGTGATAACACCCTTAGAGTGCTGAAACATACTGTAAGTGAACCCTAAGCAGTTATGAAGTCAAATATAAGAAAACCTAATTAACATTTTTGCTCCAGTTGGAAGCACTGGTAATTAAAACACAATTGAATGCCACACTACAGCAATGGAAACACAACATTAGTTGTGAAGCCAAAGCATTTTATCAAATTATCTTTAAAACAAAACCAGATCAGTACAATTAAAGAACAACCTCTGCTTGCACAGATGGAAGGCTTACTTTTATCTTCCCTTAACATGTTATTTCAAACTCACATGGCAGACAATGCTAAATTATCTACAACAACCAATGTTAGAAAAATGAGGTTTTGAAACTGCACACTTAATAGACCCCTTCCATGGCTCTCTTGCTCATTTTACATTGCTAGCAGCATAACTGTCCAATATTCTTCTGTCTACATTAGACGTTTTTGTTCTGAAAATATTAAACACAACTTTAGTTTCCTTGCTGCCAGGTTTTTACAGGAAACTACAAGCAGCCTCCAATTGGAACCCCACACCTCTTGTAAATAACTCGATGTGTCACCCAATACAGTGATAAATAAAATCCTACTGCTGAGGAACAGATTGTGACTTTGCAAATCCGTACTTGACTGAGCTCCACAGCTCGGGGTCATGCACTCTACAGCAGACATCGTCACCACGCACGGCTCTTTTGTGGTGACGCGAGGCACGTCGGCCCAATCAGTGAAGGAGCCTGCATTCCCAGGAAAGAAGCAGATGATATGGCAGCTTTGTGAGCGTCCAGGTGGAACTTGCTTTCTTTAAACACGGCAGTTCGGGGATCATGGAGGCGTTTTAAAATGAACACAGCAACAAGGCGAGCTGGGTTAAGATGATTTACCTAATATTTATTTCGGCTTTTCTGGGGGCCATTGCTACTTTGCTGTTACAGTTCTTGTTATTGTACCGGAGAAGCCCCGAACCCACAGCTAGGACAGTGCAATATGTCAAAACAGTGCCCGATCCCGCATTGAAGGATTACTTTAATAACAAACATGCCGAATCTGGGCAGCAGCAGCCAGAAAACGCGGCATCCAAACAACAAGACGGCATTGCTCTTTCCAGGCAGCAGGAAGGAGCGCTTCCCAGCAGTAGTCCTAAACAGCCGCCGCGGCAGCAGGACGATTCTGCCCACACTTCCAAACCCGAGACGTGCAATTTTCTCAATGCAATATTTTTGTTCCTGTTCAGAGAGCTACGAGACACCCCTTTGGTTAGACACTGGGTCACCAAAAAGATCAAGGTAGAGTTCGAGGAGCTGCTCCTGACCAAGACAGCAGGGCGGCTGTTAGAGGGACTTAGTCTTCGGGACATTTCTTTGGGCAATTCGTTGCCCGTCTTCAAGACAGCGAAACTTATGAAGCCCGTGTCTTGCAATGAAGATGGCATGCCGGAGGACCTTAATTTCGAGGTGGATCTGGAATATAACGGCGGGTTCCACCTGGCTATCGACGTAGACCTTGTCTTTGGAAAATCCGCCTACCTGTTCGTCAAGATGACCCGGGTGGTCGGGCGGCTGAGGCTGCAGTTCACCCGCTTGCCCTTCACCCACTGGTCGTTCTCGTTCCTCGAAGACCCGCTGATCGATTTCGAGGTGAAGTCGCAGTTCGAAGGCAGACCGCTGCCCCAGCTCACCTCCATCATTGTGAACCAGCTGAAGCGAGTCATCAAAAAGAAGCACACTTTACCAAATTATAAAATCAGGTAAACGTGCCCCTTTGCTTCCTACCGTAGGGGGGGTTGTCAGCTGTCTCTTTCGTCAGTCCCTTTAGCCTTACTGGGATTTCTTTGGTGTTTTATTTGCTAGCACAGCGACAGTTTTAAGAATTGATATTGCAGAAAAGATGCTGTCGGTAATGCACGTCAACGGTGGGGTTATTTTGCACTTGGGTCTACAGCTCGGTAAAGAGCGATTAATTGTATTTTAGAAGCATCGTAAAACGTCTGAATTTCTAATGTAGTGTAACAGATTTTTACTTATGCATATGATTTTATTCACACCTGTATCTATCAATCTCTTAATATAAACAGTGCAGTATTTTATATAGCTATGGAGAATGTTTTAATCTCTACATAGGCGATGACACATACTGCGGCTGTTCATAGCTCAGTAGTATTTGTCACTTTGTAATGCAGCTAGGCTAAAAAGTCGATTCTTTTTTTTGTACTGCATCATAATCGTCCGGCCTTTTAAGAAATATATGGGAACAGAACAGAGACACATCTAAACTTTTAAGGGCCTGAAACTGGAACGGAAAACCTGTCCAGCCCCCAAAACCTCAAGCTGCCAGCCTTTCATGGTTTAAAAGGCAGTGAAGTTGTCCGAATATTCAATTTAAGAATAAAGCACGCATGCGGTGCGAACTTTCTTTCGTCAGTTCAGTGCACAAAAACGTGCTTAACTGGCTCTTGTCGCAGGATTAAAGGAATGGTCGGAATCAGAGCACCTGTTGTCTTTACATGTAAGATTTCAGGTGATTACTTTGTGGAAACCCCTGAGTGGAGGAACAGAACGTGACTTCTTGCCTTTTACTATTTACAGTCTCCTACAAACAAAGGAGTGTCGAAGTAGAAGGTTTGCACATTCTCAGGGCTTAAGAAAAGAAAGGCCAGGACAGGAAATCTTTCAGAAAACCTGTTTTCAAGTTTTATTTTTTGAAAGGTACATGGAACAGTAAGAGTGTTGTTCTTTACATCTTGCTCTAGAGGAAGGTAACCAACTTTAGTGTTTTTGCCTTACTGTACTGAAGTAAGATAGCTTCAGTTATCATTATGGTGAGGGTTCATTTTAAAGTTTTGGTACTGTTGGCTAATGCAGATGTTCTTCAGTGTGATAAACATAAACTATCCAGTGCTGTATTAATATCTGTTTTTTTCCTATTGAGACACAAAGTTGGAAAGTACATAGTTGACACCGCTTTTTAAGGATACTTAGATTTACTCAAAGCAGTTTTTTGTGGACATTTCCAGTTTTCCTGTTTCAAAACAGGGTGTAATAAAAATTTTATCAATGTTGCCCATAGTCTTACATTTCCTCTGTCAGTTTTGTGGAGATTTGCTAGATTAAACTCTGCCCCTTGTCCCAAGAAAATCATATAACCACTGTTGCAGGAGAGAAAACGTGGGAGACTAATGTCTTTTGATTGTTGTCAGCATATGTGGTGGCAAGATTAATATAGATACTAGTTCTAGATACTTTCAGTATGTTTGGAGTGTCAGTTTCATAACTGTTCAGAAATGCAGAATATGTACCATTTTACATTTTTTTAAGTTTGAAGGGAATAAGCTGTTCATTTAACTATTGAATTACAGTGAATAAAACATAACAGTAAAGACAGAATAGTTCACTTAAAACAAATATGTAATTACAGATTGTGTTGTAATGTATACAAGCAGCTATTATTGAGTCTTTGCTCAAAAAACACAGAACGGGAAGGAGAAAGAATACTCTGTGTTTGCTTTTTGTCTCGACTTTAAAATAATAGAGGTTTCAGGTGGTTGAAATTGTGGCAGTAGGACTGTCCACTAAGGTACAGCACTCATAACACATCATCCCCTCTTGATAAGCATTGCCCTGCTGCCAGACAGGATTGAATTCCATATTTTGTTGACTGTGTTTAAGGCTGCTCACCACTCTAGGTCTTAACATTTGCAGCATCCTTTGGAATGATAGACCCATCTTTCACAACACATTGAGATCAGTAAGTACTGAGTGGACTCCAGTCAGGAAGAGTGTGGGCTTCAGGTTCTTATACAGTACATCTTGCTTTTGGACCTACTGTACATTCTTGACAGCTTGAGAAATACTCCCACAGCTGAACCTTTTAAGTCAAATCTTAAACTACATTTATTATCGTGATCTTATTAATAAGATGGATTGACCAGTGACCTAATGGCATTTCTAATAGTTTTTTATTGTGTAGCACTCTGGGGTGCCATTCTTGAAAAGCACTTTATAGGTCCATATTGTATTTTTAAGGCAGTAGCAGAGAAGGATGGAGATTTACATTTAGCACAGGAAACCTGCAGCACATGTAATACTTGAGTGGACTGGAGCTGGAGGCTGTTAACTAAAGTTAAATTTTAAAATGTATCAACAGACCTACATTACAGCCTTATGCTTTTTTCCAAATTTGCCTAAAATATGTTTTGTATTACAGGTCTGACTGACACAGGACAGTACAGTATCTGTTTGAACATTACATTGCATTGCAGAAAGGCAATATTACTGAAAGGCAATACTACTGAAGCTTCTTCCTTAGTTTCACAGCTAAGTTAAGAACTCAAATCAAAATGAAAGGCATCCTTAGGATATACGTAGGATGTTTCCAAAGCATATACAGTCATAGACTGTATACAGTTTAGGTATAATAATAGACAAAAGATGTTGGGGTCCTGGATTTCGAAAGAGTCATTCACTACCGCATTTAACTTTTTAAAAATGTTTATGATCAATTATATATTTTGAAGGCAATCAAACACTGATTGATTGTGGTCAAACACAGAGATTATCCCAGATCAGGCAGGGAGTGACAATGAGTGACAATGTCTTTTTCACTGTTCTTTTGCTGTAGAAATCAAAATGAAGCAGGGCTTGTAAAAAAAAAAAAATGGTTTCAATTTTCTTTGTAAAAGCAAAATGTAAAGCATACATTTCTGCATGGTTTACATTTTTTTTTCCAAGCAGCCTTATGCCAAACCAGATTATAAAAGTATCCGCAGTTCAGTAAAGATAATGTGTAAAAAACATACCAAAAATACTGCAGCGCTGGTCAAAACAGGAATTCTCGGGCACTTGTTTTTGGGGGACCCTATTCCAACAGGGGGGCTCAGCATGGACTTCCAAGTCGCAGTCAAGCTAAAGTACATTGCAGTCTTCTAATCGTACTGAGAATATTGATATGTAATCAACACCAAAAAGAAATGTATCACTTTTAACTGCAACAAATTCACACTTATCAAGACGTTTTGCAACAGATGCACTGATATTTCCTTGAACAGAAATCACATGGGTGCGTTCTTCATGCTGATTAATATTTATCAACAGGACTCAACCGTTTGACTGCTGATCATTTGGGGGAATCCACAGGAAGGGCAGCGAGTGAGGCCCCAGTGAGATCACGTAACACCATACAGTTCAGTTATCTGTAGTGACTGAACCCTCCTGCCAAGACTAGCACACAGATCAGCTGGCTTTGTGTACATCTGTAGCCATCATGGTGGTCTGCACAAAACCTGCTTGAGGTACTGCTCCAACATACCAAATGCAGGAAGGTGTTGTTACCTTGATAAGTGGAATATAGTAGCTCTTTTGTTTATTTCCTCTAGATTTTCACCGGGTTTGACATTCAACAGGTTCAAATGGTGTCATCGCCTGTGCCAAATAAACTCTTGTTGCCGCTGAGGTGATTTTGTGCTTACACGCAACTGTAAGAATAACGTGGGTGCATCACTGTCATGAATCATCAGTTAATCAAAATGACACAAACAGCATATGATTGATATCTAGATACCTTACATTTTATTTTTCTAAAAACATACATGCGTAAATTGATGTTCCTGTTGATAAGCAATTTGTATATACTGAATATATTCTAACAGAGATCCATGGTAAAGTCAGTAAATCATTTGTATATGACTGTGACTTGGACAAAATATGTTTTTGAGTAAAACGTTTATTTTCTTTGGACTCCTGTAAGGTCTTGGAGGTTAGCCAGACGTCCGTTGGCCCCAGAAGGAAAACCCCTGGTTTAAGAGAGAGTTTAGAACGTTTGTCACCAGAGTAGCTTATTTTAGGATTTTTTTTACATTTTTTTTCACACTTACTTAACTGATGCAGATTGTAACTTAGCGGGGAAACAAAAATTATGCTTCTGTTGAATGACAGCTTATTCCATTTACTGGTTGCAGACCCTAATACAACTTCTAATGTGAATAATGTAATGTGGAGATTCTAATGTGCAGAATGTAATATATACTGCATATTTTCCCACATGCATAGATATACCAAATGTAACAAGTTTTTGCAACACTCTGGAAACTTTTTGCAGTATGAAGATATTGATAAATAGTTCAATATGTGAAGTATCTTGAGTGTGATCTTTTAGTTATTGAGAAAAAGGCTTTAGGTTTTCTTATGTTTTAATTTGTATGTAGCTTAAATATATTTTAAGACACACATTTCATATTGTGCCTTTCATCTTTCCTTTTTGGTAGCTGTTGGAAGTTTTGAGATGTTGCATTTCAGAGATGTCTAGATCCTTCTGATAAGTAGAACCACAGGAAATTCATGACTTTGCACAACATGGTGTTTTAGTAATAGCTTATCTTAGAATATCAATTAAAAATGAAAACATATGTAGTTGAATATTTTAGTTAATTGAAACTAGTCCTTTGACATGATGTGTGTATAAAATAAACTAATGTTTAGTTTTCTTTGTCCCTGGTAAAGGTCTCTTCTGCTTTTGTCAGATAGTGTTATGTCAGAGCAGTTTTTTAGAGGCAAACTGCTTAAATGAAGAAAGAGAAACTATCACTATATTACTGAAAGACCAGTCACTTGACCAGATCAATTTGATCAGGGGATATACCAGTAATGCAAAGACCATTCCATTCCTTGGGCACACTGATCAACAAAATATACACTTTAGTTACTTAGCTCCTCTTTGTCTTGTATTTTGAGTTCCTACCCCTCTCCAGTGATATGTTTGTCATGAAGTACTTTGTTTTAGAATGCCTTCTGTAGTGTAACCTGTATAAGAAAAGCAGGATTGGATAAACTGTAGGTACTTCTGGGGACTAGACTATATTCTAGAACTAGATTCTGGCATACTGTGCATAGCAGCTCTTTTCCCCAAATGGACAGTAGTTTATGAATATGATTAGAGCTTCTGGTCTGTCTTGTCTTTTATTTGATCATGGTGGTGAAGTGTGCTCCTCCACACGTCTAGCGTGGTGTCTTGATATTTACCTTCTGCTCTGTAAATGTACTGTAACTATCTCTTATTGTCAAATGTAAAGTAGGTGCACGTGGCATCATTTGCTGTACAGCAGCAATTCGGTTAAACTTCCTAGAAACCTGCTGTTCATCAAATACCCTGAAGTCAGTCAGCACATTATGGCAGCGTAGGACTTCACAGAAGAGGTAAAGCAGAATGGTTTCCTTGTATGCTGACTAGTACAGTTAAGCATAAGAAAAACTTCTTGTGCCCTACATGTAGTACAGAAGAAGTGGCACAGGTGTTTCAACTGCACCATTGGCCTGTGCTGTTGACACGTTCAGCAGGAAATGTTCCCGAGTTGTCAGTCAAACTTTGTCTCGGAGGCATAAGCAAAAAAAAAAAGTTTGCATTCCACATAAGCAATGAATGAAATTCTTAGAACTTTTTCCACATTCACTTTGTCAAACTGTGACACTTTAATTACATTGCTCATGGGGAGAGCAGCTGGGATGTATTGGAGTGAAAAGGTGGTTTAGTTATGTGAATCACATTCATGGCATTTCCATACATGGTGGTTAGATGTAATTAATGTGTTGTGTCAATGGGCTGTTGTATCAACCTAGCTGTTAATCACAAGGAGCCATTAATGCAATGTATGTCTTTTCATTGCCAGAGGTGAAATTGTGATAAGATGAAGTCAGGTAGTTTGGAATGTTGTGAGCTGTCAGCAATGTCCTTGACAAGGGTGCTGTATTGTTGAGAGATTGAGCACAGAACACATAGGTATTTACACGCCTAAGATGTGTGTTCTTAAAACAGACAGGTAAGACTAGATTTGTAATTTAGAGACCTGGCAGTTACCTGCTGCACTATATGCATTATTTGTACCACTGTGTTTGTTATGATTACCACACATACTGTACATCTTAGATTCCATAGTGGATGCCTTGGTAATTCATTTCTAATTTTCATTTTAATTTAATAACTACTGTAAGTTTGTCAAAGTTTCTATGAAGTGTGTTTTTCTATTAAGGGTTTTATGTACACAATAATTCAAGAATTGTAATTGCTTTGGATCTGAAGAAGGCTCCACAGCCGAAATGTTGTGTTTCTTTTCTTCTCTTTTCAGCATGGATTTATGCAGTGACGACTGACACTGCATTCTTACTCGAGTAGGGGAGTGTAATAAAATACAATTCACTTTAAACTTGCTGCACCTGGAAACTGATTGCAGGCATGATCTAAAGTGGTTTGTAGTAGTATTTAGTATTCAAGATAAAACTATGGTATAGAACTCTATAGAATACTAGTGTTTAATGTGAAGTGTGTTGTCTTTGGATTCTGTTATGAGATGAAAATGTTTTTGGTAGCTTTCTAGTTTTGGCTATAAATGCCTTCAGATTGGTTGAGTCTCTGGGCTTTAGATCCCACTGGAATGTTTGTAACCATTTCAGCTCAGGTGTTTGTGGTATCACATTTTGCCACTCTTGTTATAAGTATATTTTAGTGCTGTTACATATATATTTTTTTAAACAATTAATAGACAAGTGATTCTTTACTTTCATTTCACTACGTTGGCTACTGTTTATTTTGCAGTTTGTTCAGAATCTTAAGTAGGAGCTATGTTTAACTGGTTTGATACCTAAAATATGATAGTAATGGGAGTTTTCCGTTTCACTTTTACAGGGGTACTGTAGCATTAGTACAAAAACTATTAGGTAAATCATTAGGTAACAAAAGTGCTCTATTAAAAAATGTTACCTGTTAATAATGCAAAACAGGCCTTGAATAATGGAAGAGGAGGATTGCAGGTACAGTGGTGCTGTACTGTGTAGTTTGGTGGCATCACAACCTGTACAGTGAAACTAGGGAAACAAGGATTCTTTTATTTAAAATACAAGATGATCATTACTTTTGAAGTCACTGCGGTTTCAGTGATGAATGTGCAGTCCTGAAAGTGTACATGTGGGCTGAGGTGTAGAGTTAATGGCTCTTAGTATGGCTCAGAGGTTGTCTGGGCTGAGCATAACTGCCACATGTAGAAAACATGTAAAACACAAAGCCTTCTGCATGGACTTTGTGCAAAACAGCATTATCTTTGGTACAGTCATAAAAAGGTTTAGACAGGGCCAGACAGAATGTTCTTGTGGTCTCAGATCCGCTGACCTTAAAGAACGTGTAGAAAAAAAGAATGAGGTGCTCTTGGTTGTATCTTGCATGTTTGCCTTTAAGGGCATGATACTGTATGTGGTTGATTTGAGTTGTGAAGCCTTTATGCACAGCATTAAAAAATACATTACTGTTGTTTTACAAGTACAGTACTTCCTTTCACATTGCCTGTCAACTCTTAAAGCTTATCGTCAAAAGTCATATTTACTGGAATAGGTTTTATCCTTGATAACAACCTTTCTTAAGCCAAGCAGAGTAAATATTTTAGATTTGAGTTATCAGTAGTGCAGGCTTCTATTTTCACTCAGCACATTTCAATATTTCCAGGAAGCCCGTCTGAATCTTGCATTTCTTCCATAAGTCCTGCTTGAAAACTGCTGAAATTCCATAATTCTTTGTGAATACTATGGGTTTAACACATGCAGCCAATTAATATTTGAATATTTTTTGTAGTCCACAAAAAGGCTGGGTAGATGGCATCGTCACCTCCATAGCACTTGAAAATTTTCATCCAAAATGCAAAGCTGCATCCCATAAACTAGTATTCCTACATCCAAAGAGATGGTCCATACAGCTGGACTGTACTCACTGGTTAGGCAGTCTGTCATATTCTTCCATGGGTTCGGTGGAGAGATGTTCGGACTGGGCTCATGGCACGCAAAAAATACTTATCACATTCCACAAATTGGGGTTATGTGTATTCAGGTGCTATTTGTACAAAACCTCTGTTGATCTGGGCCTTATAAAGCAGTGAACTGTTGTTCCCTGGCCTTCAGCTGAACCTTTTGCAGGCCTGTAGATTCTAAAGTGTCATTGTTACGTCCCAGTGTGTGTTCTGTGTGTGTTTTTTCTGTTGTGTTTCGGGTTTTCTTTTGTAGTCAGATTAGCTTTCCCTCACTGTCCTAGCCAGCTCCATTTTGTTTGTTATTTTCTTTCCTTTGGCACCACTCTAGTTCCTTACCCTTGTTATCACGCTTCCTAGTCCCTCACCAAAACCCCCCTGCTTCCAAAAGAATTATCCTAAATGTTACACCCCTTTACCCCTAGACACTTGGGGTCGTAACAGTCATTACAGCGTGATATTTTTTTGTTTCTGAACAGCGAAACCTGATTGATTCTGAAGGATGAAATAAACTGGCTACTAACCTTCACAGAATTAGAAAATCGCTGTCTGTTCTAAAAAAAATTCAAACTTAAAAACTGGCCTCTCAATTGGTTTATTATTGTCTGCGTCTGTCATTTCTCAAGCCTTGTATAGAGTTATTTACCTGCTATTATGGTCAGTGAATGATTATTAGATGCAGTGTGTTTGCCAGGAGCACCAATCTACATTTTGTTTGTCTCCTAAAATAGGTTTTAATCCTGGATGTTTTTTGCAGTAAGCTGTTTCTGGTGTACAAATTGTAGTTGAGAACATAAATACATAGATGAATTATCCCCACAGCTGTTGGTTCTTAAGGCCCTTGCATCCTAAAGTGGATGAAAATGTGTTTCAATTATTAGCGTGCAAATCATTATCCATATATAGGGTTTCTAGATTTCATCTAAAAGTTCAGACAAAAACAAAAATTGAAGGTATTTTATAAAAGCAGCACACCCCAAATCATTTTCAGACAATGATGAATATAACCGTAGCACAGATGGAAGTGTCTCACTAAATTAGAAAATGTCATTTAAATTAGACACATTCATTTTCTGCTTTTTTCCTAATCAAACTATGATCAATGTATGTTTTTGCTGAGTTACTATGGGAACCATTAGCTGTTTTATTGAAGAGTGCAGTGTTTTATTTTATTATACAGATTCTTCATTTGCAAAGCACAGGCTCACAGTGTGAGCTGTGGAGAACTGCAGTCCTCACAGGGGCCTGAACTGTTCTTACAGGCCTGATGTTTCCGTGAGATATTAAAACAAAATCCTGTCCACTCTTTGAACATTTAAAAGTCACATTGTATTTCCTGGCAGATTGCTTGTATTAAATTCAGTATTGTATCTACCTTCCAAAACATGTTATTGAAATGCAGGCAGCTGAAAGTTCTGAACCGAGGGCTGTTTCCTTTCACACAGACACCTCTCCTTCTCTGGCTCGAGGTTATACTGTAGGCATAAAATGTCACTAAAATTGATGTCACACTCCACCTTTAGTGCTGTACTGATACTGGATGATGTTGGATTTTATAGTGAAGTGCTTTGCAATGCAACTTACCTCCTGGAGTGCTGCCCTCACCCAACCAGTCAAACCTACTTGCTTGCTTTAGTGCAGGTGTTTAATACTTTCAGACACCAGGCATCTTCTGTAATGTAGTCAGATGTAACTAACTGCAGATTCCGCCCTGTACTCTTCTAAACTGCTTCTTCCAAGCAGCTTGTGGTAATTTACTGTATGATGTCTATACTGGTGCAATATACTTTGGAAACCACTGAAAGAACGCATTATGAAAAGCTATCTCAAGAAAAATAAACAACTCTTAGTATGCTGTAGCTTAGTTTTTGTCCTCACTCAGGCAAAGCGCTTTCCTTCCGAGTTTGCTCATGCTACTGGTTAAGTTTCTCTGAGATATACTACAAATGGACCGAAGCACATAATATTCTTTTCCTGCCTTGCTGACCAGGCTAGATTGCATCTAGTAGTTCAGGTGGGTAGCTGCATCAGCATGTGTAGGCTGCAAAGGAACAAGTAATAGGTTAATTCCATGCTGAAAAGAGAAGAAAGTAAACGCAACGTTTCGGCTATGGAGCCTTCTTCGGGTGTGAAGAAGGCTCCACAGCCAAAACGTTGTTTACTTTCTTTTCTTTTCAGCATGGAATTAACCTATTACTTGTTTCTTTAGATTGTATCTAGTCTTACACAAGAGATTGGTGATCCTGTGGGGCAGGGCTATATGCAATCATGTATCATGTCATATTTATCTAACTTCCTCAGGAGCCTGGTATTTATCTCAGTTTTGTCTTAAACATCTGGAAGTAGTTCGAGGCAAGATGAAAGGTGTTTGAAGATTTGGAAGAGTCGGAAAGAAAAGTGCACTAGTAATTTGGATTTTGGCCATGTTTTAATGTTTTTTTCCTCAGCACTTGAAGACTACTGAACCTTTGTGAAGTGCATTTATGTGGGCTTACAAGCAACATGACTGTAATTGTAAGACAAACAAATGTGTGTCGCAGTTCAATCAAGGAGAAGCTTGTACTTAATGTATTTTTAATGGGAGTCAGTGGATGACGCCAGCGAATTACTGAAAGCGATAGGCTTCATTTGTGCTTTGTTTTATGGAATGGAAGAGTAAGGAGTTTGTTATTGCCTGCATTTTATAGTAGTGGACCATGTTAGTTCTTATTCTTCCTTTCTCTTTAAGTTACAAGTCCTTTAGAGTTAACTTTGTGTTTTGCTCATCATGTTGACTTATGCTTTATAGTGAAAGGATTTCATAAAATTTTTTCCAGATGACAGAAGCTGTAGTAGGCTTATAATTATCTCAAGGAACAAGCTTATTCCATGCTGAAAAGAGAAGAAAGAAAACACAACCTTTCTGCCATGGAGCCTTCTTCAGGTGTGAGGAAGACAGGGCAGTAAGCAAAGGTAATGTAGCGGGAGAACAAAAGCAGGGAGAGAGGAGGAGCGAGAGGCGGGAGCAGGGGACAGAAAGAGAAGCCAATCAAGAAGTGTGAAGTCAGGATAGGTGAAGGGAGGTGTGAAATGAAACCTACAATGAACAGAGAGAATTTAGAAGAAAAGTAGTCTGTCGTTAAGAGAAGGGGGAAGGTGAAATCCTAGATGCAGGATAATTTTGGTTTCTGTAGTCTTTCTGATGTATGAGTTCAGCAAACCATCTTTGAGAACACAGATGGAGAGATTAGAGTGGTCGTGGCCGTCAGAGGTGAAATGAGAAACAGTGGGCTTGGAGAGATCTTTAATCTTCACAGCCCTAACATGTTCTCTGAAGCGATCTCCGAGTCTCCTTCCTGTTTCTCCAATGTAGATGGCTGGGCATTTACTGCAAGAGATACAGTAAATAAGGTTGCTGGAGGTACAAGATGCCATCTGGGTGATCTGGAATTGTCCTGAGGGGCCTTGAATGAGTGCGGTGTTAGATGTGTACTTGCAGGTGATACAGCGAGCTCTGTTGCAAGGGAAAGTGCCTGGTGTGGATGGCTGCTGAGGGCGGTCAAGGGAGCTGTGAACAAGAAGGTTGCGCAGATTAGGTGGTCGGCAATATGAGATGACTGGGCGGTCAGAAAAGAGGGCCCCAATGGAGGGATCATCCTGTAGGATGGAAAAGTTGTCGTTAATAGTCCTGGGGATATTAATTATAATCCTGGGGATTATAATTATCTCAGACTGCTTGTACACACAGATCAGGTATGGCAAGCCACATTCTCCTACATGTGATACTTAAACACTGCCATAGTTATACAAAAAGATCTAGTTATCTAGTGCCTATAGTGAGTTGTATTATGCAAAAGTTAGTTTCAGTCAGCCTATATTTGCTGACATTGGATTGGCTCGATAGAGGGGCTTTCGGGTGGATTTCACACTTGGGAATGGTGTGTCTAGTACAACAAGTGTTTGCTATGAGACTATAAAGAAAGAGAATCAACTGAGAACAGGGGGGCAAATGGCCTCTTGTTCATGGTTGTTCTGATGTTCATCTGATGAAGAACTAGTTGAGAAGTGCTCTTCCCATGTGATAATATTATAATTATTGCTAATTATAACTGCATTTTTACAGTGGATTTCATTCAGCAGATCTTAAAGTTCTTTGCAGCTAGTCAGAGACCCAGTTCCTTCACCACTGAATTGCAGCATCCATCTGTGTTACTCACATCCACATTCCCGCTACAGAAAAGATTGGGCAGAGAAGTGAGAACTTTACATCACCAGCTGAATTAAGGCAGAAATCTCAGTTTAACATTTCACATTTTGTTGCTGCAACACAACATTGTCTCCTGTCACTGTAATGGGGCATTAGTTTGAAAATTGAAGTACTTAGGGAAGAGTGCCCCCTAGTGGTCCACCAACACCCCTTATAGCTATAACCTTGTTTTTCTCAGTTTCCTGGTCTTAATGCTGACAAGGCCCAGTTTCGCCTAGCTTCTTCGAGCCAAGATGAAAGGTCTGATCCAAAAACTTGTTCATTTTTCTAGAAATGCTAGAAATGTTTAGAATATCGTTTAAATATCGTGTCATCTAGGAGCTGTTGGCTCGATGACGTCTTTGCTTGTGTTTGAGGTCAGCATGGTCTGGTGTCCTGAACCTAAGTGCACATACTGACAAGCAGCAGCCAACTGTATCCCTTTCAAAGGATGTTTTCATTTCCTTCAGTCAGTGTTGAATCTTAGCTCTGGTTTGCTGGAAAAGCCTCAAAGAATTTTTTGCCCTGCAGCGAAAAACACTACCATGAGAAAATGGGCTACAGTAGCCCATTTAGCCCGTGGCATAGTGGGAATGCATATTTGATGTGACTGTCTTAGGATGAGCAGACTTTCATAACTGTTGTGTTCTGAAAACCAAATGGGGAAAGGGCTGCCCTGCAACAATTTAGTTTAAGAGGCGCTGCATTGCCAGACACTGGTGGTGTTGGGGAAAATGCATCTGGGTGTTTGGGGCATACAGACTTAAAAATTGATCGTTTTTCTTTAAGAAAAATCTTTTTCAACCTTTGGCCTGGCAGAGGTCACCGTAAAAGTGAAGTCTGCTGCCTTCACTGAAACAGTTATCTTCTACGACCTGTACATGTTAAAAGGTTCCGAGTGCATTTGGAATTGTATGAAAATGCATTTAGAATAGTAAAAGGGCAGGACTTACCCACATGAACTATGTATTATTTTATTGCTATGGCTATGTTTTAAAAGCTCGGGAGATGGTATCTGAACAGGTTGTTGATTTCCATGTACTCAAGAGTGTGCAGAAGAAACAGTGCTCGTTTGGTTCATGATTGTGCACCCCTACTGGCTTGGTGAGATTTAAATAAAATTGTCAGAAGAAACAGGACAGACCACTGTCAAGTCTCTCTAAAATAATGCTATGATAAGGACCTTAAAAAATTGTGCAGACACAATATTGCCTAGTGCTATAAGAGAGCAGTTTCAGTCCAAGCTTTTCTTTTTTCGCAGTAGTTTTGAAGCTCTCTGAGAGTGCCTGTCTAGAAACTGTGCAGGATGGCTTTTACTGAGAGAAAAAATGTGCTTTTTGTAAAATAGAGAAGGAAACAGGAAACGCCTCATATTGCATAAGACACAAAGAAATGTGTCAACTACATTATGCTTTTACAACACAAGCTCTCTCTGCACCCCAGAATTGAAGATTATTCTGACTTTATTGAACGAGGAAAACTGTGTGCTTGTTACTGTTCTGAGCAGTAGTGTACCACCTCGAGATGCCTTGAGCTCAAGCCAATGTGTAAATGACGCAATAGAGTGGTTAAAGTCTCTGCCCTCGGCAGAGCAAGATGAAACATACTGTGAAACCGCACAGTGGAATGTTGTCACAGAACAGCCAGATCATTGTCAGCAGGTGTCCCAGCCACCAATCAGCAAATTCAGCCTCTTGACTCGAAAAGCTCCATTTGCCAGCCCAGTACCAGTTGCTCTGTCATGGACTGGGACTTGGAAGACAAAGGCAAGAAACACTGTTAATGATCACATTGATTGCACTTTGAATGTCCAATGAGCTGTTGATGACTTCAGCCAAAGTGGTTAGCTTTTAAGTCATATGGAAAGCAAAACTAATTGAAAGCCAGGTCACTGTGGTCACTTTGTCAGGGGAAGTATGCTGGGATAGGCAGATGGTTTCAGACCCCAAGAGGTCCAGTAGTGCTGAGATGATGGAACATCATGCCTCTAGCTTATGCTATAATTCTGTCGTATGTCAACCTGTGTAGTTGAAATTACTTAGAAGCTATGGATCTGGTTATGGACAACTAAGATAAAACGTGAAGCCCCTGGGCATCTGTCGCACAGCAGTGGCATTGAGAAGTTCCACAGCACATCTTCTAGCACCCAGGCGACATGACCTGTACTATCAGCCTCAGTGATGTTTAGCAGCCTATGAGAAGCCAGTCCCTCACTGATACTGTACCCTTAGCGCGGAAGATATGTCTCACTCATTTGCTTCCACTGGAATTAAAGGACATTAGTCATCTAAACTAGGTATTACGAGTACATGCCATATGAGTTAGCAAAGAGAAGCTTAGTTGAAATTTGAGTGGGGCAGCACTCAGTTTCTAACCTTTAAATTTCAGCAGAATACCACACAAGCTTCAAACAGAATCTATGGCCATCTGTGGTGTCATGACTGTAACGGTACAATGCAAAGTGGCCCTCCATATCTCCTCTCCCTAGTTGTTGGTAAAACTACATTTTGTGGATTTTTGTTGGTGTTCATCCAACCCAAGACAACCTAAATATCAGTTTTGGGATTTGCTTCAAGCTTCAAGCTTTTATACAAATTACACTAATGCTCAGGAAAAAAAAACATATAAAATGTGCTTAGATTTTAGGCTGCTTATGCAAATGTAGTAAAACCTTAAACTGTCAAGAAACTAGTATGGGCTCATTTAAGAACCAGTAATACCTGAAATGTATTCAACTACTTCTCAATGAGAAACTTATTAAATCCCTGTCATTCCTTGGACATTAATTCAACAGTTACTCAAACACATTTAGTTTTAGTTTCTTCATAGCCATTTCAGTAGCACTTCAGGATAGAATTCATATTTAAGTACATGTCAAATGCATCTACGTACTGCAGCTCCATCCATCATTTCGCTTGGTCATGAAGTGACTGGGGAATTCTGTTTCTGAATAGGTGCTTTGTAAATTAAACATATTTTGCTTTATTATGCATCATTCCATATAGATTGATAATATTAATAATATTATGTATGTACATTAAGTATTAAGTACAGTGTAGTGTAGATTTTTAAAAATTGGTTTAATAAGGATCTAATGCTAGTTCTTCTGGTACATTGCTTTTCAAAGCTTACAGCAACTGGCTCTTTGAGTTACCTTCAGTGTCTTCAGCGATTTCCATTTTACCCAACAGATGTCATTGCTAAATTATGGTATCATGCACCTATTTCTGAAATATAATGCCTGCTGTTTGTTTAAAAAAACATTTGAATGATTCTAAGATCAGCTGGCAGATGTTCTGACTGTATAGATTTGGTATTACCAAATACATTTAATACAGGAATTTACAAATCATGTGTTTCTTTAATTATTATTATTATTATTATTATTATTATTATTATTATTATTACTTTATTGGCCATAAACAATTTCTTGTATTAGGAATTTGTCTTTTCGCATACCCCAACTTGCTCTCCATGAGATGTACTGTATGTGATGCATTGAGCAAGCTTTGTAGGCAAATAACATTTCTTCTGATTGGGTAAGGAGAGTTGATATGTATACAGAATAGGAAGATGTTGCTTTTCATTTTCTGGGTTCAAATAATTAAATTAGAAATTTCTTTTAAGAGTTTATTCATGTGATTATTTCTAATTTAAATATGCCTAGTTTAGAAGTAAATAAGTAGAACCATGAAGGTAAAGCTATTCATTAAATATGTGGGTGTTTCAGAAAAATAATACAAGGCTCCCTAATTCTTTAAAAAATACATGGTAGTGTGTTTTGCTATTAATAATTAACCCTCCGTATTGCTGTAAAGATGCCTGCTTGCCAGAAGATTGATTTCAGTATTTATGCAATGCTAATTTATTCCCAGTGAATCAGACACAAGTCAGGATTTTCCATTCAAACTTGAAGAATTCGATTCTCATGGGAAACGTAAAGATGCTTATGTCCCCGAGTTTTCTGAGACGTTTTACACAGGGAGAAGATAACTTTATGCATAAGCAGAAGTAGTTTCCTTACAGCCTAAGCCAGCAACCTACTGGCAACCTACTGTAGCTCAGCAGGTGTGAGGCTGACCAGTACCTGGATGACAGACCTCCTGGGAAAGCTAAGGTTGCTGCTGGAAGAGGTGTTTGTGGGACAACTAGGAGCACTCATTCTGCGATCTGTGTGGCTCCTAATGCCTGATTATGGTAATGGGGACAGCATAGTGTAAAAAGATGCCATTCTTTGGATGAGATGTAAAACCGAGGTCCTGACTCTCTGTGGTCATTAAAAATCCCAGGACATTTCTCAAAAAGAGTAGGGGTGTTACCCTGGCATCCGGACCAAATTTACCCCTGTCCTTTACCAATCATTGCCTTCTAATAATCCCTATCTATGAATTGGCGTCATCACTTTGTTCTTCTCCCCGCTGATAGCAGTTCTGGCACACTTTGGCAACAGTCACATCATCCAGGCAGGTGCTGCACATTGGTGGTGGAAGGGAGTCCACATTATCTGTCAAATGCTTTGAGTGGAGTGTCCAGAAAGTGTTATACTGTATAATTGGGTTATAAGTGGTAAGGAATTAATAATAACAATGATGATGATGATTATTAGAGCCTAAACACTTTATTTTATCAGCTGGCCATTTGTGACTGTGAAGGTTACCTCCAACATGCCTTTCAATTGGGGGGAAAAATCCTGACATGAATTGGATGAGATAGGGTGCTTGAGCTTGAAATGCCTTTTTCTAGCACTGTATGTAACGTTTTTTGTGGTCTGTAAAGTTTTAAGCCATAGTCCATACTCTCTGGAGGGTGAAGTCATGCGGGAAAAGCTCAGAAAATGCAGCACAGCCTGGAATTTCCTCTAAGAGCTTTAGAGCTTTACATCATTGCATCTCTGTTGTATTTATAGAAGTCTGCTCCTCCTCGTTTGTACTGAAGGACTCAGCAGGTTACAGCAATACTAATGCTGACACGTAGGTGCCTGGGATGTAGATGTAAGATAGCCTAGCAATGCTAGTGTTAGGCATCCCTTCACTGACAGATCTGCAGTGCTTAAGAGAGAGAGAGAGAGATCTGTGGTGCAACCTGCTGTAACAGAGGTCTGATTTCTTAATTTCTTAATCCTCACAAGAACAGCTGAGCAATACTGAAGTTTCCCATCTACAGTGAAAATGCAGTCCAGTGTATTTTTTCTAATGAAGTGTAATCTTGCCATCTTTTTTGTGTAATTCCTTTAATTTATGTGTTGTCTTGTAAAACATCATGCTAGTGAAACCCTCACTGTGATGACTACTTTTTTAGAACATGTTTTAAAGGTTTTTGCTATGTAGGCTGCATTGCCCAGCCAGTGTAGAGAGGCCTCTTGAGACTGTTTTATTAGTCTTTCAAGCTCTTCCTCTTTCTGTCCAGTGTGTTCACAGCTTACTTGTGCTCTTGTGATACAGACCAATGTCCTGTAAGGGGAAAAAAAAAACAGGAACCTTTCTTTCCCAATGATCAGAGCTACACTTGAACTGAGGTGAAAAGACACGAAAAGATACTAAATTGTTTTTAGATTGCACTTAAAGTAAATATTTAGGATGATTGTTTCCTTTTTCTCTTACAATAATTACAGACAGTGATCTGAAGAGATGTATCCATAACATTAGACAGTTGATTTAACATTTGTAGTAAAATGCCACAGAAAGGCAGTAGTGCAGTGGTTCATTTATAGCTGGAAATCACATGAGAAGGAAGTGGCCAGCCATGAAGCTTTCAGCACCATTCTTCTGTCACTTAGACACTTGCATTATTAATATGTCTGGGTCTAGCTTGCAAGTCAAAGGATTAAAAATAGACACTGAAAATCAACATTGTTATTTACCGTTATATTCTTCAACCAGTAGAATTTCAGAGTGATCTGATTTTTTATGAATAAAGCATTTAAACTTTATGTGTAAATATCTGTTTTAACCATTTTTCTTATCAACATTAATTTATTTAATTCTTTATTTAGGGTTTAAAGAAGATATTCAAGTGTTTTTAAATGTCATTTTCACTTTATTTGCCTAAAGCAACTGTTCTCTAACCACACCCACACAGGTAAAATATGTCTATATCGATCATAGCAAAAGTTGTCTTTATCCACTGCAGGTCTCAAGTAAATCAGTGTTTTTACCAGTTGTTTTTTCCCAATGGTTAAACAGAGCTAAAGAAATGCAATTTATGGCATTTCATGTGCTCTTGTATTTTAATACGTCCTTCATCTGAAAATGTATTTCTAAGGTAAATACGGTAGCTCTTCCACATTCCAACAAGTTGTTTTGATCAGCGATGTAATCACTGTAGAAGATTGCTAATTTAAATGCTAATTGAAAACCTAATAATGAAAACTGGAAAAATTATTGTTCTATGCACTCCTAAATAAAACCAAAGACTGTAAGTTACTTAGTTTTGTAGTTCACTGGTGTTGTTAATATTATGTCACACTAAAGCATTTAATCCTTTAAGACCTAAAGAATTAGAGATATTGGACAGGATTAATTGCCATGATCTCTAACAGACAAAGGACACAAGCAGAGGACAATATCGGGTTGAAGCCCTTACCTTCATTTCTAATACATTCAGCTGTGAATATACCTGTACTGCTATAGAATAATACACTCTGAAAGCAGGATGATTTGAAGCTTTCCTTTTCATAAAACCACTTTACACAATGTCAGGCTTCTTAAGTAAGCTAAAGTCTCAGCACTTAGGAATTTTACCACTTTCCTGTGTGCATCTCTCTACAAGGAGCACAGATTACATCATTTACTGTATACCCCCACAGAAGTTGAGGGGTTCTGTAGACTGAACAATATGTGTAGTTAAAAAAAACAGCAAAGAAAAATGTCATTTTTTTGTGGTATGGAGACAGCCTCATTAATTGATCATTTTGGTCTTCTCTTCCCAGATACAAACCGTTTTTCCCTTTTCAAGTGCAGCCGTTGCTGGGACAGACCTCTGACCTGGACATTTCTGTTCAGGACTCACGGCTGGTTGAGGGGAGACTCAGAGTCATGCTGGTTGAATGCGGCAGGTAGGTCAATTGACAAGTGCTTTCATTTGACAAAGATTCAGGTTTGTTCACTCAACTAGGCCCTGTAGTGTAGAAAAGGGAACTGGAAGGGGTTTCTCTGTGAGAACAGACTAATACCGTTATAATTTTTCTATGTATGAAAAAGCTTTCAAACTTACAAAACTATATGTGAAGTGAATTAGAATTATTCCAGTGGTTTATTGCAAATAATATGTGGGTAGAAATGATTTGGTTAGTTTCTTCTAAAGTGTTTCAAAGCAGAAAGCACTTTATGTGGGTGTTCAGTTTAGAATAGCACAAACAGTAGTCCTTATAATTCATGTAAACATTAACACTCATCTCCCCGTGTTAATTTGTGCTGAATATCTGTCCATGTTCGTGTTTTGTGGTATAAGCTTTTTATGTTGCATGTGCTTGCCAAAGATTCCCTCATTGTGCTTTCTTACACGATAGCATTCACTGGCTGCATGACATTGCTGTGGCCGTTTGCTGCAAAAAGTGTGGGTTATATGATTAACTGCAGAACATTCAACACAGCAGCAGATCCATTTAATGAAGGCTGCATTAGCAGAGCACTGATATAGTGCTTGATACGTAAAAGAAATCTACAGTATTTCTTGTCAGTGACTGCATTTGAACAGATGAAGGTTCTTCTCCTTTTGTGCAAGATTTGCTTCCTAATTTGTCCAATATGAAGCGCTTGAAGAATAGATGGCCACTACTCAGCTGTGGTCTACAGCAGTATTGAAACTTGCATAGTGCTTTGACTAAAACAAGTACATTCATTGTTCACGAAACTCAAAACCTGAATTTAGAACTGTCTTCTGTACTGAGGGACTGCTAAATGACTTCTATCTAATCTTAAATTAGATCTGAATAAACTCCTATTCAATAAAAAACAACATTTCAGGGAAATAGTTTAATCAGAGGAGCTAATGGCTGCTGTTTTTTGTTGTGTTTTTTAATTGATGAATTACTGTCCATTAAACCGTTATATCTCCCAGCAAAACCTTCTTTTGTAGTAAACCGGGCTTATTAGTTGTGGTCTTCAGACAGCCAAATAAAATTAAAAGGCTGGAAGCTGCAACTGTATTGATTGGTACTTCTTAGAGCTTGCACAGTACTAGCCAGATCTGTGTCAGATACCAGACTTTGCTTAATTCCAATTAAACAAATATTTTTTTTGTGTTTACTTTAATCAACTTCAAAAATCTGCAGAACCTGAACATTCCTCTTTGTTGTGAAACTTGTCATCTTTTCTTCAAGCAGAAACGATCGAATTAATGTTGGATGTCATTTAAAATAACGAGACTGAGGCCTTGTGCTTTTGTTGTCAGAAAACGCTCCATTGGAGCATATCTTAGGCCATAATTGAGTTAGAAACAATCGACTTTTTCTTTCTCTTGATTCCTACATGGAGCCACAGGCCATAATTTAGCCATTCAGTTCCTATCAAAACAATCCCAAGTAACCTAATCTAATTGATACAATGCAGGTCACGGTTAGGAGGAGCTCATGAAAAGGGCCATTGTGGCTTTTGTCTGAGACAAAGTATCCTTTTCCCTAAGTATCTCTTCTGCCCTTCACTCAGTTTTATAAAATTTTAAAGACCCCAGCTGTACATCGCCATTGCTTAGCTACCTTTGTATGACCAGTTGAGGGTTTAGCATCACCGTGTTTTCACTAAGGCAAAGGCTATACTTTAGTAAATTCAGCAAATACCATATAATAATAATAAATTACACTTGTCTATTATTTCTTAGTGCAGTACAGTGCATGTCATACAAACAGATACTCATATCTTAATCAGAATTGAGAAAGGGGATAGGTGATCACTTCATATTGCTATACTATTCAGCATTTGTAGGGAAACTATTACTATACTATAGTAATAATTATTGGGCAAAGTAAAGAATTGATCTGTTGGCATGCTTTTAAAGACTGAAAGACCTGTCAAGAGTTTCTTGCACATGGTATTTCAGGTATAATTAACTTCCAGTTTTATATTGGATTCTTTAAACATTTTTGAACACCTGTAATGTTTAACATGAGACTGCAGAATCTAGGTGTATACTGGCTAGAGGAAAGAGCCAGCTCAGAGCTATCAATTCAATAACTCACTGGTAGTCAGTGAACCAGTGTTATATGTGTTAGTTTTCTAGTCTTATAAAGAATCCCTAGCTTGAGACTTAATGGAGCTGCATTTTACAAGTTGGAAGTCATCTCATTTTAGCACAGGAAAGGCCAACAAGCAATACATTTTCTCAAATCAAGTTGTGATGTTATAAATTCACCTATCTATATCTTTACATCCCTTAAGACAAGTGCACTTTTTAATCTAGTGATATTTGTGCAATGTTTTGTGTTTTCTATTCATGTTCTCTAAAGGTAGCATATAGACAAACCTTAAGAGCACCAGTGTTGGAACCTCAAGGAACACCAAGCTGCATGGTGCCTTATGAAGAAGTCCAGTCACCCATTGCAACAAATTGGCCCCAATTTCAAAGACATGAAACAAACCAACTCAAAACTTTAGGAAAACAGCTAATGTTTCAAAACAATATTCCAATGCCTCTATCTGTAAAGACTGTTTATCAGTCTTCCTTGTATTAATGTGACAGTTTTGTAATGAGACATTCTGTTTCTCTCCCTCCATTTTATTGTAAGCATCCCTAATTAAGTCAGCCAACCACACTTATTAGCTGAGAGTTTACTCTCAAATTGTAATCTAGACTTCAATATTGTATGTTGGATCTTAGATTGTTTGACCAACAGGACACAAAGAGTGAGGATAAATATATATTTTTTAAATCAAACCAGCTTTGTCCATTCACTGGGTTTAGCCAGGGCTGTTTGCCCTATTCCCCAGCCTGTGCTAAGAAAGAATTAGACAGGAATAAAACAAAAGGTATTAAGGGTATTGGGCATCAACCAGTTAGTTTGGTTTTCTTTGTTTGTGAAATGTATGAAAATCTGTAGTTCAAGTCTCCACTTGACTTTTAACTGTGTTGGTGCTCCTCTTCATTGAGCTGAGATTACCCTTTCAAGGAACCCAAGCTCTTGTGCTAGGTACACACTCTGATCCGAAATCACCACTTTTGTCTTTTTACAAAAATGAGCTGTACATACATGCCAACTGAACTGTGATCTGAATTGTCGTCACAAAATAAACTAGCTGTGGAAGCCCATTAAATAATTGTCCACTTAAGCTGTGCAGAGCTGAGTACTAATTTTTATCTAGCCACGATACCAACATTACCATGAATATGTTTAACCTCAGAGGCCCAAAACTGAAGGTCTCTGTGGCAAGTCCACCTGTCTGAGAGGTCTTCTGTCCTTCTTGCCCTCTCTTCCCTCAGAAGTTATTTACAGGAGGTGTGATACACTACAAAAAGATCAACCTGAGAATTTATGCATAATACAGAAAATGCTTAATTGGAAAGAATTTTATTAGAAATACTGAAAATAAAATTATAATGGATAGGAGCTTGTCAATTATAACAATTTTAAGTTCTCTGTCATAACAATTTTCCCACTGTTCCACCTTTTAATTTTATTTATAGCTGTCTCCACTAGATGGAGACATTGCTTTGAAGGCCTGTGTGTTGTGCAGCACTTTTCGGGTTGTGAAGCACAAGTAGTCCGTTTCTTTCCATTCTAGAGGAAATAATGCTACTGTCTTGACACTGTCAGGAAAGATAAGATGAGCGGGCACAAACTAGAGGAGCAGGTTTATATAATTCACTTGATTGTGTTACAATGTTAGGGCAGACTTTTTCATCCTGACCCACCTGTATCGATTAAAGTGGTGTTTACATATCCAAGAGAAGCCAGTGACACTCTTATATGTTTCACTCTTTGCCTTTCAAAAATATAACAGTATGGATCGTGAATAAGAAATACAAGTCTGCTTTGCTTTACACGACATGGAGACAGCTTTTAGATATTTCCTATGGAGGGGGAACGTCATCTGTATAAAAAAATAAAACTGAAAGAGTTGGTTGTACATATTGAAATGAATAAACGCTTCAGATTTAGATAGTTAAATCTCACAGGTCAGTTGCCTGATTGATGCCTTTTAGCTAGCAGCTCCTGTATGTATCCTGGACCTCAAGTGGAAGGGGAACCAGAAAAGCCAGCATGTCTGGGTGTGCTCCACTGCCACAAATTGAAGATGAAGGACAGGACAAATTATGTTGCATAGTTTAATATGTACTCAAATGTTCAGTCAAAAGCATTGTTTAATGAAATGTATGTCGAAGTGAAAATTTGAAAATGAAGTTAAAATCATAAAGGAAATGCATTGCACTTGCCCTTTGATCCAAGTTGATTCATTTAATTTTAATTTCTGTGTATTTTAGTTTGTGTTCCCAAATAAAGACAGCTTCTTCGTTACTTCCATATATCTTCCAGCAGAGGGTAGCAATGACACATTAAAACTGTGGAAAAGCTCCATGTTGGTCTTTTTGTGCACATTATATTTAATATGTAGCCTGAGAAATATGTACAGCTTGCAGTGTTTAAGAAAGGAATGTCAAATAGCACTTCTTTTATATCAATGAGGATGTTTTGTAGTTTGCTTTTCAAGATGTAATATAAATTAAGCCTACAAAGAAAAGATCCTAAAAATGTTACACTCCGTGTAATCATCAGGAATCCAAGCTAGGGCAGCCAAGTTATGCTCTTTACAAAATCTTATGTACTGTACTATAAGAAGTACAGTACTTGTGCATGTGTGTCTTTTAAAATGTGGAAAATGACTTAATGTTTTCAAATTTGGTCGTCTTAATGTTTGCTTTCGTTTGATTACATATTTATGTTTAGTCCCAAATTCAAATACTGTATATAAGATCAGGCTTTGCAACATGCAAGCCACCCTGCTGCTCCTAGTCCCTAAACTGTGCCTTGTCATTGGCCTCGATCGTTCTAATTCACTCTCGGCATTTGCAGTGTTAAAGAGCTGGCTGGAGTGGATGACAAGTGCAGGATGTTTAAGATCATAAAAAATAAAAAAAATAATAATTTATGTACTACTCACACTGCTTGTGCATGCACTTTCATATTTTATACTTGAACTCTCTTATACAAGTACATTTACAGCAGACATTATTCAAACAAATGTCTACAGCAACCTAAAGCGCATGAGGGGCTTCATACATTTTCATCATATCACTTACATTTCAGGATAGGACTCTTAAAAACCATCACTTGCACAAAATTGTCAGTCTTTTCAACACTTCAGCGAGAGTACGACAGCTATTGACCTCCACAGCTTCTGAGCTAGAAT
The DNA here is from genome assembly GCF_055471065.1 of Atractosteus spatula. NCBI lineage: Eukaryota > Metazoa > Chordata > Actinopteri > Semionotiformes > Lepisosteidae > Atractosteus > Atractosteus spatula. The sequence goes on along the minus strand of NC_142710.1, from coordinate 30,567,878 downwards.
TCCTCCGTGGTCGGTATTCCACTCCATAACAGACAAGATCTATAGTGGTTTTTATCTCTTTAGTAGAGGTTTGTTCCAATGTGCATGCCAACTATACACCGATATGTATTGATGTACATTGTACAAGATCATCTAGATCATTAATATGGGTTTTAAGTCTATTTTTAACTGTTATATTTTTGTACATGCTCCTTATTATTGTGATTTTGTGCAAATATGAAATGGTTGTTTTGGTGCTACTGTTAGAAATGGGTCTCTCAGGAGCAGTCTGGTTTTAGAAAGCATGATGGGGCTTACAAATTTTCTCATACCGTAGCATTGTCTTTATAACATTTTTTATTATTTTTCCATATAAAATTCAAAAACGTTTTTTCTCATGCCTACTTAGCAGTACTGGATATAATAACCAAGATGTGTTTTATGTTAATGCAATACATAAATATATGAAATACTATTGCAAACCATCACCTCATGTGCTGCAGTTGTTGCATTGTCCTTGTTTTGCTTCCAGAACAACATTTTATTTTATAATGTATTTTGATTATTGTATTCTTTAGGAATAATTGCTAAAAAGTATAAAGAAGAAACACAATATTTCAGCTGTCGAACATTATTCAGGTTTGGGAATCTCATCTATGCTCAAGGATATGAAACTTCCAGCTTCCAGGATATGTTTTTTCCAGCTGTTTTGAATGATATGTTGTCTTGTCTGAACGTGCCAGTAGCTTTGATAATAGTGATATTTTAATTTGTTGTTTTCCATTCTATGCCTGTAACTGAATGTGCATTTGATCCGATACTAATGAAGCTGTTTGTTTTCATAGTCTGAATGAAGCACACTCTGGACAGTCTTGCTTTCCCTGGCAGACAGTAACGATGTCTCTTTTTTTCATCTTGAAGGCTGTTCATCTTGGGGTCGTATGATCGAGAGGCGTATGTCCACTGTACTTTGGAGCTGAGCAGCAGTGAGTGGAAAGAGAAAGCGCGGAGCTCCATCAAGACAGTAAGTCATTCAGAGCGCTAGCATTGGAGAGATTTCATTTTGCCGGGCCTGTTCTGAGAAGCTGTTTCAGAGCTCATTTACAGTGCAGAAATAGAGAAGTCTGTCCTTCAGGAGGACTTTTACGATTATCCCTTCCCTGTTGGTTATTTTTCCAACTACTGCACGCTCGCACACTTTTTTTATGATAGTCAGGACTTTTTGCTGACAAAACCATTTTTTATGCTGAGGCCCAAATTAATAATTTTTACACAGAATAAAAAGGTTATATAAAAACAGATGCTGGAATCCGAGAATCGTGAAGAGTGAGGCTTAGGTGAGTTTTTTGTTCATTATGTCCTTGTGGACCCTCATTCTCCATGACCCAAAACTACAGGTGTCGATCGGTGTAAGCAGTCAGCACGTGCAGGCAGTAATGCTGAGATCCTTTCCTTGCTGATTTCACATCCATGCTTGTATGCTTCCTGGGAGCCAATGCCAGAAGAGACCAGTCTTGTAAGCATTGTACAGTGGGTATAATGTGATGCCTTCATCTTGGATTAATTTGTTTGGTTTCTTACAAAACTGTTCTATCTCTTCAGTGGAAGCACTCAAAGCTTCGCAAAACTGTTTTATTTTATTCACTAGACTGCGACGTTTACAAAATAGCTAAAGCTGTCCATCACTGCATTTCAAATTCACTTTCATGTGTTAGGCCAGTATATTGGCAGCAGATTGCAGTTCAACACCACATGTTTCATTTGTGGACAAAATCCCCCTTTACCAGGTTTTGTCTGTTAAAGTGAGTTAGTTGTATTTTGCATTATCACTACAAAGTTTCAAAAGCCAGTGAATTTTGACATTAAGTGCAGTTTTTGAATGGGGAGTTGTTTGATTTTTTTAAATGCTTTATAACCTATTGCATATGTCGCTATTTTTGTAGTAGATTTTATAGCAGCTTTTTAGGTGTACATTTTTACAGAAAATTAGTTTAATGAAATCCATCGTTTTAATTCGGTGATTCATACAATGATGATGATTTTGAAAGGATTTAGTTGACGCAGGAGTTTAACTTTTAGCATAAATTTAATAGCTTACCAGCTATTATTGATTTTATGTAAGATAAGGGTCACTTTGCTACATCAGACTTAATGACCTTAAGAAGAATTAGTGACTAGTAACTATTACATACTAAAATGTCAGGTTTAATTACTTTCTGCTTGAGATTTTCGATATTGTGAGATCTTAATGCTATTCTCTGTCCACATAAGCTTGAGCCAGGCAAGTGACGTTTGATTGTTTCAGATGCAATTAAGTGCTAATTGTTTCAAAGATAATTCAATACCATGGCAAGACCACCTACAGGAAAAGTGTTAGGCTTCTTAAGCCCACAGGGTGGCAGTGTTATGAAGGAAATGCCATGGGTTTGTGTATGGAAGGGGTTAGAAAGCAAGTGTGGTAAGTCTCACATTTAAAGAGAAATAAACATACTGTACATGTTATGACTCTTGTTTCCCATCAGTCCCGTACACTAACCACTCTAACCAATTTTTAAAATTACTATAAATATGGTCATTTATGGCAACAGCCTTTTTATTTTTCAAGAAAGCATAAGAATACAGGTTCTCAGAGCTCTCAGACAAAAACAAAAAGGTTAATTATGATAGCTATAAGGAGATAAGAATGCTTTTGACCATTTTATCAGATTTTCTGCACTTTTAACATAGCCTTTCCTCTTTCCATAAGTACATTTGGTTGCATTCTTTTGTCAAAATTATCTAAGAGTATCCAGGCCTGCACTAATCCTTGTAAGATTTTTTTTTCTGCTGTTAAACCCACTAGTGAATGGTATCATACCCAAAGTAGGATAATAGTACCTTTACATCTGTGATTGAAAAGGAGCACACGTGCTCAGTGGCACAGACAGTAGTCATATTTGAATGCACATTAGGCACACGTGCCTAAAGGTTCTCTGCCACAGGGCACTCCAAAAAACGTGCATAGAGAGGTACCAAAATGCACCTTGAGTGCCTCTGTGACAGAGAGGACCAGTCTTCATGTGGAGCTGTCAGTATGGTGCTGCATAGATTTAACATGCAAGTTTAAAATATAATAAATGGTGTATTGAGGTTTTAGAGGAGAAGCAAGTTTTGTCCCAGACTCTCTCAATCAGGACTACCATCCAGTTTGTGTAGTTTTCAGTATTCCCTGTAAAGGTAACAGGGAAGGGGCTGATTTTAGACCAGAAGAAAGGGGGGAAAAAGGAAAAGCTTTTTACTGCGAATCATCAAATACAAAAAAGACAAATATACTGTAAAATTATGAGTAGATGCAAGGAGCACAGGACTATAGATTAACTTTATAAGAATCCAGTTAAAACCTTCTTAAATGTTCTTACTGACTCTGCTTCTGGGGATATTTGATCAAGATCTTCCAAACCAAAACATGAATAAACACTTACTCACTTCTTCCAAACAACCACAACATTTTCTGTGAAGAAGTGCTTCTGGTTGCTGCTTCTGAATTTAGGTGCAGTATGTGTATTTGAGAAAATGGTGCTCAAAAAAGTTAGGACATTCATTCTCCAGTCTTGGTGAGCAGTGCTGCCTGCTTGGAGTCCCACCAGAGCTCCGCAGAAAGCTGTCTGATGAGAGCTTATTACCCTGCTGCCTCTTGGCTGCAGTGTCTGTTGTTGTCCGGGCCTGACTGGCCCATCCCAGAGAACGGGCTGCTGTCCATTCCTGACAGACTAGCGCAGGAACCACTGTGAGAGATGGTGCATCTCTCTCGTTTGTAGCATCCCAGATATGGTTTTCATGGCTTTTTATTACATTAATCTTGTGTAGATTATTACATTAATCTTTCCAACAAAGCAGGGGCTACTTTTGCCAAGAATATTGGTGACTTGTTTGTCTTCACTTTCAATATATGGGTACTTGTGCCACCCCAAAATCCAGCCCTGCCATTCTGATATTTATTAAAAACTGAGGAAGGGTAGTTCGCATAATACAAAAAATTGAACTAGTTGAGGCTTTTATAAGTTGAACTAGTGTCTAAGTAAACCTTTGTCATACAGTACTTGAACTTAAAATTGAACAAGACCACGAAAGTCCAAAGTCTAAAAAGTAAACACACTATTTATAGCTATGTGGTAAAATACTTTTTTATGAGGGACTCATTTGGTTCTGGTACATTTATTTTACAGATATGAGAAGCAAACGTGATTTGTTAAATAGAAAAAAAACTGTGATGAATCAGAGAGTGATAAAGGGCTCACAGACACACATTAGGCAGCATTCTAAATCCAGAACATATGTCTTTTCTTCATTGCTTGCTGGTTAAAGAAATTAATGCCCAAATCTTGCATTTGCCGGGCGCCAACAGACTTCAACATTGATGGATGTGGAAAGTTCCCTCTACGTGTATCATTTGCTTGTTGTCAGTAGGTTGAACTGTTAAAAATATAGAAACAGTTGAATAGTTTCTATATTTTTTTAGTTTTTAGATTAGTTTCTGTATTCTATATTACTGTTATTTTCATGAAAAGAGGTCCTTCTTGTGATATTCTTTAGGTTTATACAGTATAAAACTCCATTTTATTCATTGAGTTTAAGCTAAACTTGCATAGGTTAGGAGAATATAAAAAATATGATGCCAGGTATTTTTAACATCCAGTAAGGTTTTATAAAAGCATTTTCACCAACTTCATATATAAAATCAAATAAAACATACGCGTAAGATGAACAGTCCAGTATGAAACATTTCTTTAAAGTTAAATTGTTTTTCTACTCAGTAATCCCTCTTACAAAATAAATCATATTTAATCCGAAACAAGCTTCATTATTCTTTGAAAACTGCTTGTGAGGTGAAAATTTGTATAACGGAAACTAAATACCCATTACTTCTCATATTATAATGTCTTATTGGTTTTAGAACTCAAGTGTTCCCTCGGAACCCAAAACTTCACCTTAACACAGCACAGAACACTAAATATGAAAACAGTAACATTCCATGTAAATTATTCAAGTAACATGCTTGAAATCATTAACCAATGCATAAACCATATGTAGGAAATGTATAACACTCCTGCTCATTTATAGTACAGTAGTTACATCCTTAGCAAAAAAAAAACATTTGGTACTATCCTGTACTATATGCACTGAAGACATGCAAACATTATAAAAAAAATTTAAAATGTAATAAAAATGAAATCTTCATCTGAGAAATTATGAGACTTCTCTTCTCGCATTGTTTTACGAGGGTAAAAATGTGTTTGTTAAATATAAAACAGGTAGGAGTTACCTCACAGCATGTCTCGTATAAAAGAAAACTTGTACAGTATAGCGAGGGATTACTGTACTATGGATCAATTTTATATTTGTATGGTGGGATGAAAATTCAATTCTTACACATTATCACCTGTTTGTGATCAAACCTTATCTGGTTATTTGTTGTTGGAGATACTGCTTAAGATAAGACCAATTTTATCCCATTTGTTATCCCATTTGAGTGCCGGTTAATTTTTATTTTAAATTGTGTGGTTAATTTTCACACATTTCTCCTTTTATAGGATTGATCAGAATGTAGTATGCTTTCTGTTGAGATCATTAGGATAATTTATGAGCATCTGTTACACTCGTAACTGATAGATTTCATAATTTGCCTGTTTGACTGGTGATCACTGCTCTTCAATTCTGTGGATATAGATTGTAGAGATAGACAACGCAAAAAATGTTGCATCAAGGAATTTATGATCTGATTTTTCTGTCGTAGGATTCCTTGGAAATAAGTGGTGTATAATTCACCCTTTAGAAGTATAACTCTAAAGTATTTAGCTGAAGAGAATGCTGAGATGGTAAAGAAAAAAAAAACAAACTGCTAAACCCTGACTGGTCTTTCCTTGTTGTGTATTTTTCTGTCAGACAGTAAGAAGTATACTGGGTCACCACAAGCATTGTACAGTATCAGTAAGTGACAGACAGACAAGCCATTTTAGACATAAAAAGCCTGGAAGTGAAATGCCAGTATGTAGGGTGTTTGATCCATTCTGGGACGCTTTCCTACATCTTCAGCTACTGTAAGTAGAACTATAAAATAAAGGGTTAAAATTCCACAGTCTTGCTTATATTAGTATTCAGATGCAGCTTTCGTCCAAATGGGTCCCTGCTGGCATTTGGGATCTGTTTTATCAGCAGCCTTTTTAAGCTAAAATCCCAGCAGGAGTCAAGCAGGAGGATTAAAGCAGATACCATTTTGAAAAGGTCACTCTGCTTTTTTCTCTGCTACACTGAAAGCATGATCTGTTCTCACAGAAAAAGGATCAATAAGCAGTTTGTTCTCTGAAATCAGGTCTTTATTTAACGCATGTAGTTTTAGCTCTTGCTGTGCATTTTAAAAAAATATTTGTCAGTTATACCAGATATATACATTTAAGCAACAGATTTCCATGTACTATAGATATTGGGTTTGAAGAAATCAAATGATTCGATAGCTCTAAGGTTAAGGGTATACTCTTGGCTGTCTAATACTGCATGAGATTCCACCACACCAAGCTTTCTAGGCAAAGACAATTTAGTTTGCTCAGCAAGTAATAATAAACTACCCAGAATATCCTGCAGATGTGCCCACTGCTGTTCTGACCTGAAGAGATCACAGTGTTGGATGTGTAGATGGAGTGAGAGAGCAGAGAGCATTTTGGATAACTCTAAAATACTTTTACAGTTCCCCTGGGACCATCTGAATAATGTGTTGTGTGTACATTGAGATCACCACGGTTTTGTTTCCTTATTGGTGTTAACAGAAGCCCAAGCTTCTGTAAGAGTAAGAGCTGAAGCGGTTTGGTTGGCTTTTTGTTTCCCTCGTCAACAAGAAGGCTTTTCAAAGCGCTGTATTTCCCAGCATAGAGGCACGGTGCCCTGAGCGACAAAAGTCTCACTTTTGTCACTCACACACATGCACTCACTAAAACCTATAGCACTGAACAAATTTCACTCCTCCATCACTGTGTCATTTGAATTGTGTTTTTTTTGTAAAGGTCATTCAGGAAAACTAGATGTCCAACCAAAAGCTAGATGTGTAAGTCCACCCTGGACATACAGCATGGAAGGTTTGTTTTGGGGAAAATAAAACAGTGGGATATATTTAGACCTTTTCCATTACAGCAGTGGAGTGGAGTTCTTTATTACCGGATATTTAGTCTATCATCTGGTTTGTTCTGTGAGGCGTGTTTGCACATCTGCCTGAGTGATTCCACTGTTTGTGGCGAAGTAATTTTTCTTGACAATGGAAGGGCATTGAGTCAAGTTTCCATGGAGTTTTGGGATAGTATTTGTTGATATAATACATTGTATGATAGCCTATACCTTTCTTATGAGATAAGATTAGTATACTGTGGCAATTCTTCCCTGTTATCTTCCCAAGTGAACAATTCTACAGAAATGAGTAAAAAAACACAGAATCATTTAGGCAGAGCAGGGTTTCATACCAGACAGATACCGGTTTCTGGCAGTGAAGTCGATTGCTGCAAAAGAGGCTTGCTCATCCTCCTGTTTTCAGAATAAAATGGTGTCTTTGATTTGTTCTGATGGAATGAACACTTCAGAAATTTGATTATCTATTGTGTGAACCTTAACGTTCCTGCATGTGAACAAATGTGAAAGCTTGTTTTCAAATGATAAGTCATAATATTTACCACATGAATTTGAAAAGTTATCTCAATACATATATGCACACATCTATGTATTTTATTATTGCATCTGCCTTACATATATGTATATGTACTATATACATATGCATTATATATTATATATCAGTGTCTATGCATATGTTAGTGGGACCAGTAGGGGGTGCTCACCCCACGATCTGCGTGGGTCTTTCCACCTCAGTATAGTTGTGGGGACACTATACTGTAAAAAAAGGCACCGTCCTTCCAATGAAACGTAAAGTCTACGTCCTGACTCTCCTTGGTCTTTAAGAATCTTGGAGCGTTTCTCAAAAAGAGTAGGGATGTAACCCTGCTATTCAGGGTTACATTTCCACCTGGCCTTTACCAATCATGGCCTTGTAATAATCCACATCTATGAATTGGCTTCATCACTCTGTTCTCCTCCCTGCTGATAGGTGATAGGTGATGAGCACACTGGTGCACTTTGGCTGCCGTCACATCATCCAGGTGGGGCTACACATTGGTGGTGGTAGAGTCCCCATTACCTGTAAAGCACTTTGACTGGAGTGTTCAGAAGAATGCTATATAGTGTAAGGATTATTGTCATGTCAATGGAGTTTAGGTTCTGTCTAGTCTTAGCTGTCCAGGTGCAGTAATGTTGTTGGAGTAGTGGTTTGCTTATTAATTGGTGAAAATTGTTTCAGAGGAATTAATGTCTTTAAATTTTAGATATTAAAATATATAGGCATTATACAGTATGATAAATTATTACAATTACTTTATTAAAAAAAAAACTTTAGTCCATCCTGTAAGCTTTCTGCTGCCTTTTGAGGCCATCTGTGCTTCCTTGGTCAAGCATGTCAAGGGTTAAAACTGTCTTTTTAAATGGGCTCATACTTGTGTATTGAGTATCTCCTTGAGGTAACCTGCATGAGCTGGCATTGCATCACTGCGTGGATGAGGAAGATGCTCTGAGCTATACAGTACCTGCCAGGAAAGACATCTTTATTCAGCAGGAAGAGGCCACCATTCCGCTGTGTCAAACAGTGTTAGCATTCCCCGCTCACTTTCCACCCTAAACAGCAAAGACTGAAACCTTTCAGACGTAATCAGGACCATGCTTAGAGATGACTTACTTTTTTGAACTATCTCACAATAGACTTCATTCAGTAAGAAGTCTGTTAAATAACTGATTTTTGAAATCATGTTGTTACTCTTAAAAGCTAATAAAGCAAATATACACTTTCTTAATCTTAATGTGGGCTACAGAAAATATTTCTTCATCAAAGATGACTCAAAAAACAAAAAGATTAGACAAAAGAAATACTATTTTGCTGGGCTACAACAATGTGCCTAATAATTTCTTATGTAGTGCAAACATGTGTACCAAAAATAAGATGAATATGTTATCCGGGAAAACTTTTTTTTATTTAGTCATGGTTAGATAGCCTTAATTGCCTTTGGTATTGACTTTCAAATGCACTTTAAGTACTTATGCTCCCCAGTACTTATGGTCACTTGAAATGATTGGGTTGAACACAAAGTTTTTTTTCTAACTTGTTCAAACGTATGTGCCGAATCTCCCAAACAAAAGGAACCATTTATTGTGCTTTTATTCATCATGACCTCTTGAAGGCAAAAACCAAAGGCTGGACTGTAAAGCAGAAATGGACTCTATTACAGTTAAATATACAAGTATGAACTCTATGCTTTTCAGTTCAACATTAATAAGCTTATTAGCAAAACGGATAAAAAACGCACAAATTCAGAGGGAATGGATGGTGTGCGAGTTGTTTGATGTTCCGAATGTGTTCCAATGAGTGTTTGCGTACCCGTCCTTTGATTTCATGTGCGCTGTGTAATCAAGCTGCTGCTGAAAGGTCATGAATAGAAAGGCTCTTCTCCCACTCTTCCCGGGCCCAGCGATTTCACCACGCAGCCTCCTTCAGTTGGTCTTTTGTCACTGGGCACTAGGATGTAAGGGTTTCTTTCACTCCGAATTGACTCAGAGTGGGGCTCCCCTAAAAATAGATAGGTAAACACTTACAGGGAATCATTTATATATTTATATCTCCTTAGTCATCATTGCAACAGCAAGTGCTGTATAACAGCATCTAGAAAAGGGCTCTGTTGGAGAAGAAGGAAACATTGTTTAATTACAATTATAATGTGGAGCAATACAGCATTTTTGTACTTTCAAAGGGCTGTATTAAACACGGATCTAGAAACATTGTTGGCTAGGCTGATGCTTCGTGGTAAAAACGTCACCTTTTCTGTTCAGATGCCTGCAGATGACGCTGTCCACGATGTCCCCGAGTGTAGAATTGAAATGTAAAAAAGTGGAGGCTGAACACACAAAAAAAGAATTCTAGAAGATTTAGGTCTATTCTTGTTTTTTCTATTCTCTGTTTAGCCCAAACTCTCTGCTAGAAAATAAATATTTGATCGACACACTATTTCTTACACCAGCTGCACAACTGAAAAGTAAGGAACATTATTACTAAGATCATGTATTCCCTCTGGATGCACATGAATTACAAATATACCTTTAAAAATGAATGAATTACAATTTGTTTTTTTGAGTACCAATACTGGTTGGTTACCAAGTCCACACACAACCTTAAAAGTTGAATTACTCCAAGAAGGATGATAGATGTCTTTACCTATAAAACTGCTGGGAAAGATTGCCATTTCCTATTTCAAAACAATTTCTTTGCAGATGAATCATTTACAAAACTGTTGCTTTTGCTTGAGGTGCAGTCAGATAATGGGGCACTTAGATTTTGTTTAGCAATGACATGCAGTCGACGCATTAAGTATAGAAAGACCTGTTCATGACTATAATCTTTAAATTTGAAATCAATATTTGGTGAGAACACATAGACAATTCCATTGATCAGTCTCGCTGTGCATGACACTCTGTGATGGCTACAATTCCAGCATTCTCCCATTTTATAGAAATACTTTGAAGATGCTGCCACCTGATTACTCATAAAAATTCAGCTACTAGCTTCTTTTTGATTTTATTGGCCAAATTGTTTTGTTCATTACGTATACCAGTAGTGACTAGGAAGGACTGAAATCACAGAAAATGCCCCCAGGGATCCACCTGCTTATTTGTACTTATTAGGCTTCATCCTCCACAGGTTCCACATTTTGTGTTTTTATCCAAATCTAAAAACAATAAAAAAACAAACAATTTGCACACTTAAGATTTACTTCCCTTGCTTCAATAGTAAAGTTTTGCTGAGCAGGACCTTGCATATTTGATATATCTCTGAGTGTACAACACACCTGCTAATTGTACTGATAATCCATTTAAAAGGTTTTTGTTGTAAAATAAAATGACGCCGGTGTCTTTAGTGTTGGTTTTGGTGTTGATTATGATGCCTGGGAGTTATACAATAGGTGCTCAGGGAAAAAAAAAATCTTGCCAAATGCAACTTGGGTAATTCTACTTAATTTGGGAAGAAAACGCGCAAAAGAAACAGGTATTTTTTTAACCACCAGTGGAAGCCAGTCTAGATTACTGTGATTTGCTTCAGCTGCTTGCAAATCAGAGGTCCTTAGGCCATGCTGTGCATACTGTACCTTCTTAAAGTCATGTTGATGTGGGCAGAGTGGGGATGTCACAGCACTGCTTAATGTCTTAACCTCTGTGGTAACAGGGCACAAAGTTACCAGGATAAGATAACCTGCCTTATCCATTGCTGTCTGTGTTTACGGAAAGATATAGTTGGATGGTTTTTACTCTAATACATTCAAAAAGTGGAGCAAAAAAAGACAAAAAAGTCTTCCTTGTGCTCCCTTTACATCATTTGTTAGTCTTTTATAGAAAAATGATCACAAAAAGAGTTCAGCCGTCGCAATTGTATTCCGTGCTTATATGTTTTGGTGAATAGATTTCGCCTTTAGCACTTGTAATTTTGTAGGGGGGTGGATAACACAGGTTGATCACTAAAAATAAACTGATGAGAATCATAACCAACATAAATATGCTTACCAACCTTGTTAGTCTTTTGCATTTGCGACTTTGAGATGTGACTATACACACGGTTGATTCTGTTAGAGAAAATAAGATGTTTGATAAAAAAGGTGAAAAAGAGAGCTACCAGTTTAGCCATCACTGTGTTTGGTATCTGTTTGAGCAGGGTAATTAAAATCTAATACAGAATCTGGAATGTGCCTGGTGAGATCTGTGGCAGTCTTCTGCCTCAGTCTTATTGAGGACTTGGCTATCAGGAAAGCTGGGGATCTAATTTCTGCTTCGAGATGCAGCTCATCTTGGTTAAAGGTGTGTCCGTTGAGGCTAGGGTGCACCTGCGTCCCAAACCGGCCTGCAGCAGGAAACTTCCTTACATCATACTGGATGACTTTCAGCAGTTCCAGGTGGAATTAGCCTCATGCAGAGTCTAGATGAAATGTCTCTGGTTTGGATTACATTTAAAATGATGACTGATTCAAACAGTAGGAGAAAATAAAAAGGAAAAAAGAAAATAAAAACTGCTCGGTGTGTGTGGGGGTTAAATGTGCCCTTGCAGAGCAAAAGTGTCATTTGTAAAAATTGGAAGTACTGCACATACTGTATAGTTTAACTAAAACCAAAGTACAAGGCACTGTGTTTCAAATAAACATTATAAGTAGCTAGGATTAAAAAAATACACATTTATTACATAAAAAGGAGAACTCAATGTTATTTACTATAGATTAGAAACAAAATAGACCTTTATTGACATTTATTAAAATTGATATTGAAAAGCCTTTTGGGAAAATGACACCTATGGTAAAGGAGCACAAGAAATACAAGAACTCAGCTCTGCACTCAAAAGGTTTACGATTGCTTTCTGCTAACTGTGATGGTTTTTTATATGTAAGTGTTATATTGTACACTTGCATAGTGCTAGCACACATGAGGAACAGTGACACAAAGTGCTTTCTAGAGAAGGTATAATTACTTCTGTACTTTACCACAAGCGATTGGGACATTTCATGTTTTATTAGCGTCACACTTGCATTTGTTGGGTTCTCTAGATCTTTTTGCTTTGAGACAGCTAAATTGCAAATCACTAGGCCTTTACAGCAGTAGAAGTGTGAGTTACGAAGTTTAGCACTTTGTTCCAGTTTCAGGGGAGACGAACTAGGGTAGAACATTTGATATAACCAAATTTCAAGAAACAAAAATATAATGAATTCCATGTCAGATGTTTCTCTCTGGGCAATTTTAGAAGTTTGGCATTTTAGTATATTTTCCAAACGAGTTACCATGAAATAATCATTACCATTAACACAGGCTGTTTTTAAGCTGACTACTAATAAGTGTCAATGTGTTTCAGGGCCTACTGTATTAGTACTAGTTGTCCTCATTACAAGCCAGCTCACCGGCTGAATATATCCCATGGTTTGGCTTATATTTCAGTGTTCAGCCAAGGTTAAAATTGTCATACCATTTCTAGGGTGTAAGTAAACTCAAAACTTCTAAAAAAAAAAAAAGACCTGACTTGAAAAATGTAATTACTGTGTGATTGACAAGGTGGGGTTTTGGGTTAAGGAAAAAGAGATGGTGGATAACTGGACATAGAATGAAAAATAGAGGAAAACTTTGAGCTGTGTGCTCTTTTATGAATTTAAATACCAACATGATAAGAAAAGATGCTGTTTTATAGTACTTCCATGTTAAAAAAAATGGGCATTTGAGGGTTGATAGGAAATGGTTTCTTTCCTTTATGGTGTTTTTTTCTTTAAAAAAAGCAATACCAAACTGGGCTTAGATGCAAATCAGGGCTAATTCTTGAGGATGAATAACAATGAAAAAGCAATAAAGGGCTGAGTGTTATTTCGGAGGAATAAAGAACTCTTTCTGTGTGCAAGTGCGAATTAGAAAGGATGAGAGCACCTTTTTATTCACCGTGTCTCCATAACAACATCTTTGTCTGCTGTTTTGTACCATTCTATGTCACAAGCAATTGCCAGCACAAAATTTAAATGACTGTAGATGGAGCCTGAAAGCATAAATTTAGACTTCAATTGGATTTCTTTTATTTATTTTAAAGATGAAAAACATGTGCAGCGCAAAGAATATGTCTGTCATTTGAGGTGCAATCAGATCATTACTCTGTCTTCTCTCTTAGAATAGTATGAATCTCTGTACGCTGAACAAAATTATAAAAAAAATATGTTTACTGAAGCCTCCCCGAGAAAATATGTACAGTAAATAGGTTTAGGGCTTTGCTATTGTGAAATGGAGTAATTGAAATTTAAACAACCCTTGTTTCTTTGTACAGTATGTAATAGTACCATTTCTATCAATACTGAAATCTATGTACTGAAATGTATTGCAAGATGATTAAATAGTGATATTTGTGTTGTTCCAAGTGGAGGGAATTGAAGATGGATATCTGGGACAGACAGCCACCTCAGTTTCATCAGTGAGAAATCAGTGCCACAAATGTTTTTACCTTCCTCTGAAACTTGTTAGTTTTATTTGTATCTGTTACGGAAATGCAGATGAGATCTTAATATCAAGCCACACTATGCACTGTGACCTGCTGGAGCTGTCCACTGCTTCAGCACTGTCGTTTCTTCGCTACGACCTTCATTAAATCTGAATTCTTAGAGATTTCCTCCATTGATCAGAATAAAAAAATTGACGCGTTGGTATAACCTAGTATGAATCCCACAGCGGGTGGGGCCAGTGTTTAACTGACAGTTGTGGGATCCCCAACAAGACATTATATGAAACAACTTGGTGCATAGCCATCAGAAAGCAAATAGATGTTGAATTTGTGGAAAAGTGTTTGAATGGGAAAGTAGAACACAGAGCATTTTACCATCAAATGACATAATTAACAATACTATATGCAGTCTTTGAATTAGAGGACACTTTTAGGAATAGTGTTTGTGAAATACTACTGTATAAATTAACATCAATATGTGTATACAAATTTAAATTCATAGTTATATTAGAAATATTTTAGTATTTGGATCATGCAGTTGTTATTAAAAAGGTTGCTCACATAGTGACAGGACAGAGTATATGGTAGATTGATAGCCGTAAGGAACCAGAAATTAATTCCTTAGTCTGTGTCTTTGCCCCCTTACAAATCCATTTTTTCAGCAGGTAAAATGATCTATCAGCAGTTGGCCAAGTAGAAAAATATTGGTCTAAATAAAATAATAATTTAAATGATTTTTTTAAATATGTATTTTTAAAAAATGGTGTGGCATGCAAAACGAATGTTAAATTATCATTAAAATAATTTTAAACAGCTGGAATGTTTTCAGCTTTTTATTTATATAACATTAGCATATTTTCAATTGCTGCCAGCTGCACTTGCCACATTTCTAAAAGTCAGTGTGTAGACAGTTTTAACCAGACCAAAATGAATGAGAAATTATGTTCAGCCTGTTTGCAATGTGACAGAAAGGAAAAGGGTAGAGTGTTTTTTATTTTGAATTGTAAAATTGTAACAGTTTCAAAGGAGTTGCTGATATGTGATTTACTGCAAGGTAACTGTGCATTTTACCAAGATGTGCTTTTCTGCAGCAAAATATTTGTACACCCAAACTATGCTCTACATGAAAACCAATGGCCTGTTAATTGATTGAATTTTTTAAAAGGCTATCATTGTGGACTTTATGCCTCGGCAAACCATTTTAATTTGACTAATTATCTTAAAGGCCAGGACATCTCAACTTTTATCAAGAGTTTATCAACCTGGACAGTAACAATATGAAAGCTTTGCCTCTAGCTGGCCATCTCCATGTTCCCAGTAATTGGACGTGGCAGTGTATTGCTGTCTCATTGCCTTCCAGCGACTTGTACCCTATAACCATACACAAATCGATCTGACATTTGGTATTAGATGAAATTACCAAGCAGGCATTGGCTAGGACATTTTTCACTGTGGAGGAGACACATCCACTCGCGTGCGCAATCCATCGTGCAGGTGTTTTGAGACAACGAAGGAAGAACATAAGCAACGTCAGGAAAGCCACCTTGGGTGCAGTCAATCAGCAATGACTGCAGTGTTTTGGGGAGTCTCCCTCGTTATACAGAGGTCTTGGGAACCCATTAATAATAATAATACTCTTTATTTTTATTTTGTTCATTATGAGAAAAACGTATCAAGCCTCTCTACGTTGGAGTACTAAGCTAATGCCAGCTAAGACATACAGTATCTAAATAGCAACGCACTTCATGCTGTAATAATGAGACTGTATGTTCTAAGACTAGACTTCAGAATTGCAGGCAGGGTTCCAATCATTTACTGTTTCAAATGTTTTTTTTTATTTGATGAGCAGCAGTCCAGCAATTGTAGATTGTATGAAAGAGTGTGGATCAGTGGAGCTAAGCTCTTCTGAAGTGAACATCTGAGCATCCAATCGAGTCTTGCAGGGTATCCGGCAAACCACAGGAGCCTCTTTTTATCAACAAGACTGCTAATCTTCCAGCAGAATAGTTAAATCACTTTTTTTTCTTATGAACTCATGCCTTTTAGTTATGTTTAATACACATCTTGAAAAAGCAATGTTTATTTTCTTATGAAATTGTATGTACTGCAAATATGTAAGCGTGTGTATTTGTATGATGCGTATTAATGGTGCAGTGGGGTTCCCTGTTGGCATTGTGAGATGCAAGATCATTGTTACTGTGAATTCTTTAGAATACTCTGTCGTTTGCACATGCAGCTGCAGCGTGGACAGCCTTGAGTTAATAGCGCTGGACCAGGGACCAGCGAAAACAAAAATCTGAAGATCTGATCTTCTGCTCATGTTTAGGCCAGAATTGCTGAATATTTTTGTAAAGAGAAAGTTCTGCACCCCTTTGCACATGGCAGTGTGCTTTTGAAGTAGCAACTGGGGATGACTTGTTGAACATCTGCCTCGCAGTTCTGTCTGAGGTTAGAGGATCCTCTGGTCCAAGTGTACAGGCTAGCCACATCTTTTGTTAATGCTGTCATCCCATCACAAAGCCATGCACTATGGTATTTATTTATAGGCAGTAATATGGAGAAGTGGTTGGGGCTTTTAAATTATGGGTAGCACTGCTCTTTTACCTTTGAGCAAGGCACTTTCCTCAGACTGCTGCAGTAATAATACCCAGCTGTGAAAATGGATACAAATGTAGCTCACTCTGGAGAAAAACATCAGCCAAATAATATATATTTCTGCATTGGTACCTGTCCTGCGTGTGGTTATTATTGCACTCTACTTGCAGCTGTTCGCTCTGTGCAGTGGCTGTTTTCAACAGTAGTCAGTGCCACTTGATTGTGTGACTAACTTGTGGGAGTAGGAGCAGCACAATGGACTATTTGCACTTCTAAAACTTTGGTGGTGTTAAAGCCTACGGTATGCAAATTGTTGTGTTTCTAAGGATTCCCATGTTACTGTAGCAACAGGTATATATATTAGGTGCTTTGCCATCCACACAATGGGCCTGAAGGTGTTCAGTCAACACACTCGGGCCTGAAGCAGGAAACTCAAAGCTCAATCAGCCATGTGTGTCAACCTTTGATGTCACTTGGCATGTTTACTTACTCTCTTAGCATCTGCAGTATGGGTAATTTATTTCTCACAGAGCCAGTCTTGTCAGGCAGCAGTCTTTTCAATTACAGAGCACAATTTGATGTCTCTTTGTGGATTGGTTTCAAAGGCAAAATGTTAGTTTAGTAGAGCATACATGGCAAAAAGAAACAATAAAACAATGTCTTTGTCAGGGAGAAACACTGGCAGCCATTTTCATTTGCAATGTGCTAGTCAGTGTTTGAACATGGTATCTGGGCTTCCTCAGAAGCTACATTACTGATAAGAGGTTCCATATCGCTGTAAGGCAGAGTTTAAGATGTTGATATTCACAGCCTGTGCCATACTTTGGAAAATCCGTAAAAAAGGCCTTACATATGAAGGATACATTTGTAACAAGGCAATATTCTCTTTTGTGGATTGATTAAGGCTTTGTACTTAAAATCTTGGCTAACTCTTACAAAATTACAACATATACACCAGAATCACATCTTTAAATTTTCAAGTTTTTAAAGTTTCATGTCAGGCAATGCAAAAGAATTCTTTATTAAAAATGAAGAAATGCTTGCCTGAGGAAATGGATTTTTAAATGCATTTTGAATCAAGAGACAATGTAGCTTGTACAGTTTCAGGCAGTGTTACATGTATCTTTGTATGACATGCATGCTGTCTAGAAATTAAAAATATAACCAGTGCATGTTGGCATCTTTTACCACTTGTAGTCTCCTTAGCCACGTTGTTTAAGGATGCTCCTTAAATTATTTTTAAACATAGTTGGAACTTGCATTAATACTGTGGGTTGGTTTGTGCAAATCGGTAAGAAAAGTCAACCTTTAAACAAGTCCTCTACCTGATGAGAATTATAAATCTGATAATTGTACTCAACAAAACAATTAGAAGTGCTTTCTTGTCATCTGTTATCTGTCAGGACTATTCTATTAGAGACATTATTACATGTGCTGTAAAGGATATTATCTGATACAGTATGCTGTTCTTGGGGAGTAGTATACCTGTCTGAAGGCAAAACTGTTTGCATGCTAAAAGGATTCACTAACACAGGAGCAGAAATTGTAGAAATGATTAAGATTACCCAGAAGCCAGCCATTTTAGCAATCAACATCATGCCGTTACTACACTGAGATTTTATGGATTGAGAAAGTTATTATTCCGTCTCGGTGGTTAATTACGCATGTCTGATAGTGGGTCAAGCAGTGTAAATGGATGGTTTGACAATTCAGTTCTTTGATGAAGGTCTCTGAACTAAAGGCCAGCTGCCTTGTCTCACTATAATAAACGTGTTTAATTGTTTCAGCATGTGGATATTATAAATTAGTAACAATCATTGCTTTTTGAATGTATTATAACAAACAATTCTGCCAAACAACATAATCAAATAAAAGTGATATAACTAAGAATAATTGAAAATGACCATTATCAATGTGCTTTTCTTTTCTTTATTGTATGATTTGTTTAGGCATATTACTGGATAATTATGCTTCCACGCATTAAATTTTGGGGGAAAAAATCTCATGCAAAGAGAGGTATTCCAATTGAAGTCTAAAGAAAGGTTGATGTGTTTTGTGGTCGGAGGTGCATAGCACTTAGACATTCTGAAATTTCATGGATCAGTCTATTTCTTTGTCATTGTCATTTATTAGTATGCCTAAGATAAAAAAAAATAAGGCTGCTACTGGTAATATCACACATCAGAAACATACTGTATATTGATTTAAGCAAAGCATTTTGCTTTCCCACACCTTGAAGTGGGGAAAATGATTAATAATATTAGTAGTAGAAGCTTCTTAGAGTGTTGCAGATGTTGCATATGCTGTCTTAAGGAGTGCTGTATACAATCATTGTGTCTCTGAATCCTTGTGTAGCCTGTCTGATGCTGGATATTGTTTCCAGTCTGTGTTTTTCTATGGTTTTTGTCTGGGTTGTCAACCTTCATTTGGCCAATATGGGAATCTGGAAATCTCATATAATATGGCATACATGATTTAATTCTTCTTGTAGTATTAGTTACTCAAACAGCAGTTGAACCTTATTCATCTTTGTCTTATTTTATTATTACCATCCATTTTATAGCCCAAATTGTATGGGAATATTTCAAAATCCACCAGGCAAGAACTTTTACTTTATTTTACAGTTCATTTTAATTAATATGTTCAATGACATTTGTAGATTTACATATTTTCATGTTTACATTTATGGTCCAATACAGTGTTGTGGTACCCAGCAGACAACAGGCACAAGGCGACATACTGTACATACGATACATACGTACAATACGTGTGAAATGCTCTGTGTCCTTTCTTGGTGACACTTAGAACTGAAAAGCTCTGACACAAACTTGTTATTCCACCACTTTGACAACTTGGCTGTGTTTTTGCTTGTGAATTAGGGATGGGAAATGTTGGAAAAACACAGTGGAGGGGAGATAATCCAATCAATACCTTGAATATTCTCCTCAGCTCTGGGGAGCCGAGGCGCAGTTCGCTTTAATGGAGAGGGAGAGGCTGTCTGCAGTACTGATCTATTGAATGAAAGCGACATGAACACTGATCATAAATTGTCGTCCTGGGGAGAACCACACGAACTAACAAAGAGCGTCTGTTTACCTGCCCCTGACATTATTGGCTCTCATAAATGCAAGGCGCCTGCCACCCTACACGTCCTCAGCGTCCCTGCTCAGTCTCTGTAATTGCTCTTTAGTCAGTTTTCTCTTAGCAATTCGCCATAATTGCCGCTCAATTTTGCTTTTTGCAGATGTCACAGATAATCCGTCTTCCCCTGCGTCTCAAAGACAATAGCCACACGTGTGGTGCCATTAAAGTTTTGTGCAAGATGCAGATTTCCGGAGCTGTTTTCTTGCTCTACTCAGCTGGGGCTTTATAATGAGGTTGGCAGTGGGAAGATTTTTGCACCGACTTGCTAAAATTAAACCCTTTCCCTCTGCACTTATTTTTCCAAGGAAATCCTCCTCTTGTTTTTTTTTTAATGGGAAAGGGGAAGCAGGAGCAAGCCTGTCTTGAGTGGAAACAGAAGAGGTCCAAGATCTGCCCAGTAAGTCACTGGCCACTTTCTTTCTGTCAGGATGTTTTTGATGACTCTTGGGGGGCTCTGCAGGAATAGCAAATCACTGCAACACGGAGAGGGGAAGTCCAATCTCCAGCAGTTTATCCATTTCCTGTGGGAAGTTTTGTTATGTGGCTTAGCTTTCTGGGTAACTCTTGGGCATTATTTAAGTACAATAATAGTAGAATATCCGGGGATCCTGAGCCTGTCCCAGCAAATAACAGGTGCAAGACAGGGTGCACCCTGGATGGGATGCCAATCAATTGCAGGGCAGACACACAGACACCTAGTGCCACTTCTCCCAGAAGCCAGATAACCTACCAGTATGTGTTTGGATGGTGGGAGGAAACTGGAACACCCAGAGGAAACCCACGTGCAGTGGGGAGAACATGCAACACAGATAACAGCCCGAGTCTGGAATTGAACCCAAGGCCCCAGATTTGCGAGGCAACAGTGCTAACCACTGTGCCACTGTGCTGCCCATGTGTAGACTATAATGCCTAAAATCAGATACTAGCTGTGTGCATAGTGCAAAATATGATTTTATTGCTTATGTACAGTACCTCCACAAATTATATCGAAAAGACAAAAAAATGTATACACGATGGTCTGATTTAACAGTGCAATTATTTTATTTTAGGCATTAGTGTATTGTGAAAGTAAAGTTCAATGGGATTCTTCTTCTGTGTAACAGTGGAAAACTGTTACAGTGGCACTTAAGAAAACTGCACATTTGTCAATCTTTAGTCTCTTTACAGAAGAGAAAAAAATCACAGTTGATGATATTCCATAAGTAAAGCTACATGTTAAAAAGTATTTGTTGAAAGAAAACGGTTCTTTTTCACCTAGTGTAAACATTGCACAAATCTGCCATTCTGCCATAATCGCTTCCAACCTCCTTTGTGCTCAAGCCATCAGCTTGCTCCCAGTATTGTATATCCGCCATGACCTGTAAATGCCTTGCACTTTATTTTGTCACTCATGCGGATGATCCCCAGAGTGTGTGCGACTTCTCTACATTACTGAGATTGCTCCCTGGAATTGAAGTTTGTGGCAGCATAGCCACATCTGAATTCCCACCCAGGCCTGGTATCTGATCAAGGGCTCAGGCGAGGAGCTGTGTTACAAAATGCTTGTTAAAAGCAGAAGCCCAGATGAAAGTAATGATTAGATCATGGTGTTTCTGCTTGTCAGCCTGGCACAGAGGATATTGCTTCATATAATTGTGGCCATTTCGAATGGCCCTATGTTCTTCAGCACAGGTCATAATTGCTGCTTAATTGTCTTGTTATATCCCTATATGTTTGTGCTACTCCTTAAATGGTGTTATTCTGTGTATATGCTTGTTTCATAAGAGGAGGTTATGAGGTCGGGTTCTCCTGTTAAAATTTTCATTGTGAATTCTTTGCTTACCAAAACAAAATGTCAGGTGACAACGAACTGGCTCAGTTGTAGGTCTTTTCTGATGAGTTTTCCTCAGATGAAAAGATTTACAATTAATTTACATACAAGAGGTGGTAAAATACTGCAGTTTTAAAATAATTGCTGCTGTTTAACTTCTGTGAAACAAATTCAGTTCATATGTTGAAAGGGATTTTGATCAAATAAAAAGAAATCTTGTTTAATCATGTACTGCATTGCAATATAGAGATATTTGTGTACATTTTTGGTTGCAACCTGAGATGTACATTATCTGTACTCCTCAGTAGCAACTAAAACTGGCAAAAGAAGGCATTCGTTGGCTTCTGCAGTGTGCGATCTTTTAAAAAAAATGCCAAGAAACTGTATCTGTTAGCACCAGTGCACTGGGAAATTAAAAAACCAAAGGATCTGCTATTTACATTAGCAAGCTGTTGCTGACAATTGGTAGGCTGGTTTATTTGTTAAGTTGCAAAATGCAGTCCAGCATGTTAACTTACACAGAGTCTACCAGCAGACACTGGAAGTAAGGTACACCCTTGATGGGATGCCAGCCCATCATATGGCAGACACATGTACACACAGGGGCAATTTGGAGACCCCAGCTAACCTAGCTAGCATGACATTGGAAGACAGGAGGACTTTAAAAAGATGAACACTGCTCTCCTTAATTAAGCACATAAGAAATATCACAAATGAGAAGAGACTATTCAGCCCATTAAGCTTATTTGGCAGTGAGTACTTAATTGATGCAAGGATCACATGCCGCCATTTCTTGAAGGAAGCCAGAGTATCAGCTTCAACATCAGCTTGTTGCATACTCCCACATCCCTTGGAGTAAAGAAGTGCCTCCTGTTCTCTGTGTTAAAAGCACATCAATGTAGTTTCCACTTGTTTCCTCTGGTTTGTGTTTCACTGTTCATTCATGATTAATCAGCTGGGATGACTTTGTCAGTGCCTTAGAGGATTTTGAATACTGTACGTCTATCGGCTCCCTGCGTAATTATTCCTGTTTTGAGATGAAAAAGTTTTAGTTCCTTCAGCCTGTCAGGGAAGGACATTCCCTTAAGCCCTGGAATGTCTCTGGACTGATTCCAGACCAGTAATATCTTTTCTAACAAGGGGACCAAAATAGTACATAATATTCTAAATGAGGCCTTACTAATTCTTACTCAGTCTTTTCCATTAGTAGCCTCTTCTTAAGTGTTACCCATTTTTGTATTTATATTTTTTTCCAAAACGTTGTCTGCCTGGTCTTTGCCCTGTCTTGAATTTTACCTGAATCTTTTTGGATTTCAGTTAGTTTAGAAGTCAGCTGCTAAACCTGCAAACTATACCAGAATCTTAATCACTGATATAAATTAAGAAACGGTGATCCCAGTAAAAATTCACCTCATTCAGAGCATTCACCCCATATCTATATTGTTTTCTATTAGTCAGTTCTCAATACACAGAGGTACCATAATAAGTAGTTCATTGTATCATATATCCTTTGTATACTGTATATATGCATTAGTGTTGTTGCTTGTTTAAAAAAAATCAAATACGTTTTTTGGGCCAGGCCTACCTCTTCTAATATTGAATGTTCCCTAAGCCTTTATTGCCATTTATGATCCTCTAATTTAGTTTTAATAACTTTTTCCATAGTCTTGCATGTAATAGAAGTCAGACTTATTGATCTATAATTATCTGGTTCAGTCGTCTCACCCTTCTTCTGGATGGGCACTACATTAGTGCGTCCCTGGTCTGTCGGTGTAAATCTATGGCCTTAGCCTGTAGAACAGAAAGGATGTTGTCATTTTCCTTAGAATATAGAAGAAAGTCTGGTATGATACCAGCACCCATTTTGCCTCATCCATCCTGTTGGATAAATTTAATTAATTTAGAGACACTTCAATTATTGCAGAATTGCATGAAAAATTATATTTTATGATTTTTAAAAATGAATGCACTTATTTTAAGTGACTAAAATGTGAATTGAATTATTTTTTTAACCAGCGCTTTTGAATTTTTTTTTCTAAAGCTGAAACCACTAAATGTAGTTGAATAAGCCAATTATAGGCATGCATTTGAGCAAAACCGGAAAGGACGTCCATTCTGTCTTAATCTTCATAATCCATTATACTGTGAAAGTTTTTTTTGTTTTTCTTTTTTAGAATGCTAGATGATACATCAAAATTGTCATTGCATTTCATGCAAACCTTCAATTAGTCAGTCAAGCTAGTTGAGATTTTATATAAAAGATTTAGCAGTACAACATGAAACTCCCCCCCCCCCCCCCCCCAAAAAAAACAAAACAAAAATAGATCTATACATATAAATGATAGGTGTCCTGGTATCATATGAAATGAAAATTGTATCTGCTTCTATTCCATAACAATACATACATTCAGGCTTGCTTTCCCAGTTCCATCATTTTGTTTAGATTAAAAAAAAGAAATGTAACTATCTTTCTAAAACTCTTTTGCTTATTGCCAGGCTCTTTCTAAAATAGTTTATTTTTCTTCTTGGGCAACCATTTCTCATTTCAGAATGTAGCTCAGTCGTTTTAAAAATGTGAATTCAGGCAGTCCATGTTCTCAGATTTGTTCGGTTTGGCCTGACCCTTGTTCTCTTGAGTGGTGACAATTCTAGGTATTAACATGATGGATATGTAGGCTCACTGGCACAACAAGGTCAGAGTGTAATTCCCCATTGGAGGGGAATTTCTATTTAATAAAGATTTCAGCAACCCTGAGCTTATTCCTCTCTCCAGTG
This sequence comes from Atractosteus spatula, assembly GCF_055471065.1. Lineage (NCBI taxonomy): Eukaryota > Metazoa > Chordata > Actinopteri > Semionotiformes > Lepisosteidae > Atractosteus > Atractosteus spatula. Next base: position 30,543,459 of record NC_142710.1, on the reverse strand, counting down.
AGAGAGGCAAAGGCAGTAGCACAGATTTTAGCCCATGTTTCAGGTGATCCAGTTAAGAATGTGGATTGTACAGTATCATTAGCCAGCTGTGAGCAGGGGGTCTCAAGTGGGGGCTTGTGATGTGCCACGCTCTGCTGGTTTGCTTGCTGCAGAATGATTGTGGGGAGAGCTGCCTTTGCCCTCACTCCGTCTTTCTGCAGAGTGAGGAAGAAGCAGTCGGTTCTGATGGTGCCCTTTTCGGAGCACACTCGCTCATTGATTTCATCCCTCCTGTGCTGCCAACAGGGCTGCACCAGTGAGCTGATTGCAAATGGGTGGGAACTGAGAACTGGTATCTTCATAGTGGTCTGATCGAATGTATCTCATTTTACGAGTAATGTTGGGGTGATGTAGCATAGTGCGTAAGCTTCTGCACTCATGACTGACTGGTCGTAGGTTCAAGTCCCAGCTACAGCTGCTGCTGTTGTACGCTTGAGAAAGGTATTTTACCCCCATTAGGGACCGTTGTAACCCCCGAGATGGACCAGTGTCCCATTCAGTAGGGGAGTTATGTGAACTCACTCTTAACACTGCTTAATCCAGCATACATTCTGGCCTGATGAGTCACTATTGTAAAATGTTACTTTGTCTTCATCTGAATGGTACTTAACAGTACCAGAATAATATAAACCGATGTGCCAATGGCACAGAGCTATATACCAAAAAGTAAAGAGTGTGAAAGATTTTTTTTAAATGTTGAAGGTATTCTTTTGCTGTTTTTAGACAGCCTAGACTTTTTTGCTAGTGTGGTAATTTTATTTAAAAAATCTTGTGCTGGTTTTTATAAAATGTTATTTTCAGAATATTCTTCGGTGGATGTCCATTCTGCCCCTTGCTTCAGTCAGCTGTAATGTTTTTTTTTGCTTTTGAGTTTTGCAAATAGTGTGGTGCCTTGCTTTCTTGGACCCATAAGAACCAATTCAATATTTCTAGAATCTTGATGCTGTCACCTGGAAATGTGTGAAAAATTAGTCCTGTTGTAAAATTATTTATGTCTGTATCATTATTATTAATTATGTCTGTATCGAAACAAATGTCATGTCTCTTTTCAATATTTTTCAGTATTCACAATCCAAATGCGTTTTCAGCACATATCTATCAATCAAAATGACAGCTTGCTCATTAAATGGAATACATTGTACTTTCCGAACTTCCCAGTGTTTGTCCCCTGGGTATATTTTGCTCTCTCGTTTTTCTTTGTGCTTTTTGGGCAGATACATCTGTAGATGATCAGTACAGTATCAGGCCAGTGCTGCATCTGGCCTTCTTAGTGTCCAGGAAGTCTTGTGCACAGCTGAGTTTAAGTGCTGCCTACAGCACCAGACAAATCAAGTGAGACAGCTTGCCACTTTGCATAGCTCTGCTACTTTTTCATTTGCCATTTAATAGAATCACAACATTGCCCTCTACAAGAATTTTAGATACAAATGACATTAGCTGTATCATTACAATTATTAATCTCTTTGGTGCCTCACCTTTTTTTCCCTGGGCGTCTTCTGTACCAACATCACACTGAAGTACATTTAAAATTATACTGTAGCTTTGGTGTCATTTCTTAAGCAACATTAAAAACTAGCTACATACAGTATCATATTATCCTATTGATCAGTTTTACTCACATTTTGTTTTCAGAAAAGGTCTGTTAGTGGAATTTTGTTTTTGTGTGTGTGTGTGGTTTCCATATTGAAGTATTTGTTTTCCATTTTGTCGCTTTGTTTTATATCCTTTGAACTGTAAAATACAGCTGTCAGTCCAATCTTTGTTCTTTAAGCTTCTTTCATTGCAACAGATCAGATTTTTTTCTGATGCTCCGTATGTACTGCTTTGTTTTTTTTGCCATTGATAATATAGCAAAGAATACAATATACTACATAAACGTTGTGTACTTTTTAATGTTAGGAAAAAGGGAGAAAATAGAAAGTGTCTCCAACTCTGTGCTTGTAATCATTTGACACAGACATTTGTGTGAAAGATAAAACTGAAGTAAGAATGTCTGAGTCTGCTGGAGCCATGTTTAAGTGTCATCCCACTTTCAGTTTCCTGAAGTGTATTGTACTTTCACAATGGATGGCAGAATACATTTGTTTTGTTTTGAATATCTTTGGGTAATAGACAAAACCACAATCCATAACTACTTCAAATTCCCAAAATAGTCACACCCCAAAGATGTTTAATTTTTTATTTGACAAAAATTTCACTCAAAGTTTACAAACCTTTGTTTAAATAAAACATTCACTTTGCTTCTAAATTTCAAGCTGTTTCTTCAGCAGTTAGAAAACTATTTTTATACCGGTCTTCATTGTTGCTCATAATCACGAAGAAAGCATTGATAGGAAAGCTACCTTTGCCATCATTACGGCATGCATAGGAATCTCTATTGTAATTTTAGGTATTTTAACAGAAAATGTATAGCTGACAACAAGGTGAAAAAATGGCTTCTTGGCTTTTATTTTCCAATCCAAGGTATTTTCATACACTTGTTAAGTAATTAGTCCCACACAGTCTCCAACACTCAAATGTCATTAATAACTTCAGTGCTTCAATGCAGACACTGATGTTGTATTGTGATAAGCTGTTGAGAAGAGAGGTGACAAAGCTGAGGCCAGGTGTACAGTTGGAAATGTCATCCTAATCTTCAGTTCAGTACCCAGGACTGAAACCGTGACTAAGACAGCTGGCAACACAGTGACAGTCACCATGATGGTATCATTACCTCTAATTACAGGCATCTTCTCACTTAGCAATTAACATGCATTTCATTGTCATCCAGACCTTGGATAAGTCATTATTTTTCTCTCCTCTAAAGAGTTCTGCAAACCTCTTTCCCGTTGTATTGACAGCTGAAATCATCACTGATACATAGATGGACAGATAATATAAATGCTATAAAACACCAAACACACAGAGTCATTTGTGGTTTTTGTCTTTATCTTGTGCATGATTCACAGCCAGATGCAGGCAGTATTTCAAAATGAAACATATACTGTACATGGATGTATTGGGGAAAATAAAATGATGCTATTTTTTTGGGAATGCTTTGTATTTAAATAAATAATTCTTACACTTATATAGCACTTTTCTGGACACTCCACTCAAAGCACTTTATAGGAAATGGGGATTCCCTTTCACCACCGACGTGTAGCCCCTACTGGGATGATATAACGGCGGCCATAGTGCACCAGTACACTCACCACACATCAGCCATTAGTGGAGAGAAGAACAAAGCGATGAAGCCAATTCATAGATGAGCATTATTAAGAGGTCACAATTGATAAAGGCCAGGCAGAAATTTGGCCAGGACGCCGGGGTTACACCCCTACCCTTTTCAAGAAATGTCCTAGGATTTTTAATGACCACAGAGAGTCAGGACCTCGGTTTTACGTCTCATCCGAAGGACAGCGCCTGTTTACAGTATAGTGTCCCCGTCACTATACTGGGGCATTAGGACCCGCATGGACCCACATAAGGTGAACGCCCCCTGCTGGCCCCACTAAAACCTCTTCCAGCAGCAACCTTAGCTTTCCCAGGAGGTCTCCCATCCAGGTACTGGCCAGGCTCACACCTGCTGAGCTTCAGTGCCAGTTGTGAGTTGCAGGGTGATTTAGCTGTTGGGTAATTATTGTTTACTTATTTGTATTTTAGTTATAAGTATTACTACAGATAAGATGGAAGGGAGGTGTGTTGTGTTGGCACCGCTTTCTCATAGAGCTGAGATTGATTTCTACCTTGGACGCCTGTCTGTGTGGGGTTTGTGGATCCTCCAGTTTCATCCCGCTGTCTGGTCACAGGTGTTCAACTGCTATAAGAAATCCCAGGTTCCCTGGAAGGGAGCTGGTCACTCCATCTCTGCTCTGACAAGAGTGGCTTCATTCTCTGTTTCTAGTAGAATGCGAAATCGAGGTCTGTGATGTGAATAGGAGAGCTGGTTTACACCAGCATTAATTAATTTACTGTTGTTTAATGTTAATGTTCCTAATGCTGTTTAGTCAGTGTTTGTTCCCAACTCTTTTCAGAAGGTTTTTTTTTATAATACTTGTCTGTATGTCCCTATTACACAGGAAAGGCAACATCTTTGTGCTGAGGGGTTTGAATTATTTTCACTCTCAGGCCTGTTGCTATGTAAAATAAAAGAGAAGTGTTAACATTGGACAAGAAAATGAATAGGAAGTAAACTTTAAAATCTGCACGTTGAAGATACTGTAGTGTTGGAGGGGTCAAGGGATGGTATGGTGCTAATGGGAGTTCATTTTATTACTAAAAATCACATTTTTGTTAAAAAGTGCCCTCAAATAGTTTAAATTCAGTTACTGTCTGTATCCCCACAGGTAACTACGGCCATTTCCACAGGGCTAGACTAATACCGACTGGCCCACACACCTGCTGCTTTTTGTTCCGCATGAGAATTTACATATTTTTGTTTACAAATGGAAGGTTTTCAGCTACTTAAATCCAAAATGTTTAATAATTCAAAACAAAGACTTCAAATTAATCCAATAATTTAGTTCATTAAGGGTCCATCTATGTAACTGAGACCTTCAAATAATAATAATGATTGCTTACACTTACAGTAAATAGCGCTTTTCTGGACACTCGACTCAAAGCGCTTTACAGGTAATGGGGACTCCCCTCCACCACCAATGTGCAGCCCCACCTGGATGATGCAACGGCAGCCATAGTGCACCAGAACGCTCACCACACATCAGCTATTAGTGGGGAGGAGAGCAGAGTAATGAAGCCAATTTATAGATGGGGATTATAAGGAGGCCATGATTGGTAAGGGCCAGGGGGAAATTTGGCCAGGACACCGGGGTTACACCTCTACTCTTTTCGAGCCCTGGGATTTTTAATGACCACAGAGAGTCAGGACCTCGGTTTTACGTCTCATCCGAAGGACGGCGCCTGTTTACAGTATAGTGTCCCCGTCACCATACTGGGGCATTAGAACCCACATGGACCGCAGGATGAGCACCCCCTGCTGGCCCCACTAACACCTCTTCCAGCAGCAATCTTAGTTTTTCCCCAGGAGGTCTCCCATCCAGGTACTAACCAGGCTCACACCTGCTTAGCTTCAGTGGGTTACATGTTGTGAGTTGCAGGGTGATATGGCTGCAGGCTAGAAATGGAAGGTAAACGAGTAGCACAAGCCTCTATGATCAGGATCGCAAACAACAGTATAGAAGAAACAGTACTGACTGTACTGATTGTATTGTATTTTATTGTTGTGTTATTGTATCATTTCGTTACACTGTTGCTGTGTTGACTGTGTTAAGCTGGTGTTGCTATCTCTGTCTAAGTGGGAAAAGATTTCCTGGAGTCTTTCTGGAAATTATACATTGCTTTGGAATGACTTATGTAAAGAGGGGCAGCACAGTGGTGCACTGATTAGCATTGCTGGAGCTCTGGGTTCAGTTCCTGGGGTGCTGTCTTATCTGCATGTTTGTATGTTCTCCCCGTGTTTACGTGCTCCAATTTCCTCCCACAGTCCAATAATGTACTAATTAATTGGCCTTGTTTTGAGTGCATAAATGCATGTCTGTATCTGTGTTTGTCTGCCCTGTGATGGACTTAGGTCTTAGGTTGTGTCCATGTGCTTCCATATTGTTGTTTTCCATATTCCGCTTCGTTTTCCTTCTTGTCCAGCATCTATGGACGCTCATTGTTGGCAGTGACAGCAGCGAGGGGTGACTGTGATTGGATCCGGGCAGAGGCAGAGCTGGGCTTGGCACGGGGGAAACTTGTTGACGTTCTGAAACACTGCAGTATGGCATCCAATTGTTTTCTAACACCGCTCTTATTATATAAGGAAGTGTCAAAGAGGTGTGGAAGAAAGGTTGTTTCACCCATCTACAGGAATAAGGGATGGAGACAAAGGAGAACAGCCGCAGTGAGGTCTGTGTTGTTTGTCTTTCAGGCGGAGCTGGTCAAGGGCAGCTCTCAGAGTGTGGGCCTGACCTTCAGACAGGTTTCGGCCAACGAGGGCGATGCTGTTCACGTCAGTATTGAGACCGTGGTCCCCAACTCCCCGGCTGCGCTGGCTGACCTGCAGAAAGGAGACCGCCTAATTGGTATCGGAGGTTAGAGCGCATCACAATTTGCTGTTCAATCCATCCAAGTATCCGAATCACATTTAGGCTTTGTTGAGACAGGGAGATGAGTTTGGAGTGGGAGTTTTTTTTTTTCCCCAGAGAAAAGAATAGAGGGTTCCAAAATCAATGTCTTATGAACACTAAAAGATGCAGAGAAAGTTTTCCATATACATTAATACATATAAAGACACACTTCAGTTTTTAATGTAAAGTGTGTTTGACATAGTATTGAAATGTGTTGCTTTAAAGTCATTGATTGTTGTTCAAAAGCAGCTGCTGCTTGGAAAAATCTATTTTTTCAGCTGTAATTTGGACAGGAAAATATAGGTGATTTTTATCAGTAATCACATCCGATATTTACAGAAGGAACAGTGTGAGCTTCCTTCCATTATTAAGCAAATAGAAGAGAAATTCATTACATTCTTCTCTGACCTTTATAGATTAGGGAAAATGTACTTGTCAGCTTTTGAGGAAGAAATGGAAAATGACAGATTTCCATATCTTGTGCTATTTGGCCAAAGGGAAGTGTAAATGCAGTGCAGGAAAAAACGGGAAAAGGGAATGACGGGAACACCCAACCAACACAGACTGAAAAAAAATGTTTTTTTGTTTTTTTTGTTTCAAGGGTGTTAAACCTACACAAAGCCAAAACACTTTACAAATTAAAAAATAAACCTTTAGATCAAATTATTTTTTAAGTATTAATAATGTTTATAAATAATTGAATGCAACTAATATCACATTCTATTAAGGTTCTTGAAGATATACTCTACTGAGCAATGTGTACACTTGCTGACTCCCTCTCTGTTTGCTGACAGGTGTTAAAGTGACCTCTTCGGTTCAAGTGTCGAAGCTTCTGAAGCAGGCAGGAGAGAAGGTGATCGTGTTATACGAGAGGCCTGTGCGTCACCAGATGCCACCAGTAGGGGTGCTGCAAGAGGGGTTCAGCCAGTTCGAGGAACCTAGCTATCTGTCCCAGCCTGTGTATGAAGAGGACCCGGCCACTATTACAACGCTAGATCCCGCCGATAGCAAAGATTTGGACTCTGAATTTGAGGAGCTTGTTTCGGATATGAAATCCACAAACACTGAGGCTAAGGAAGAATCTCTGCTCACCGTTAACCAAAGCCCCAAAAGGACAGTGGTCAATCTTGCTTCTAAACCTCTGGGCACAATATCACCCATCCTTAACCGCAAGCTAAACTTGGCCAGCCTTCAGTCTCCTCTGAAACCACAGCCAAAGGAGGTGAGTAAGCCTCCCCTCTCAAAAAGCTCTGAGGTGTCTGAGGCACCACAACAGCAGAGTAAGCCTCCACAGACAGTCCCAAACAGACCCCCAGTTCCTCCTAGACCTCACATAAAGTTAACCTTAGCTTCAGAAACACAGTGCCTACTGGATTCAGGGGATGCCCCCCAGGAGAAGCCAGAGAGGCCACCACCACCTTTAAGCAATGGGGACAAACCTGCAGAGAAACAGGGAGGCAAACCAGCAGAGCAGAGTGAAGAACTGGGTTCGTCCAATTCAAACAAACAGGACTTGACCAAAGACAAGGTCTGCGAGAGCTCCTGCAGTACAAAGGACAGTGTGGAAGACAACACAGTGTGGGAGTCCTCAGAAGCCACATATCGGAAGCAGATAGCAAGATGGAACAAGGCCTCCTCTGTATTTGAGGTGGAGAGTCACCATAAGTACCTTAACATAGCAGTTTGGTGCAAAGACCCTTTTAAAATTGGCAGCCTCCTTTGCTTAGGACATGTCAGTCTGAAACTTGAACACATTGCTTTGGAATGTCTGTCCACATTGTCTATGGAATTTCAAACCACTTTCAGGTTAAACGCACCGGAACCAAAAGCAAATGTGAGTAGAACTGCTCTCCGAAATCTCAGCACCCATAAGGGATTTAACGAGAAACTGTGCTATGGCGACATCACCTTAAACTTCAGCTACCTGAGTGAAGGAGAATCTGAGCACTCAAGTGGCCTAGTGGAAAGGGAAGGGGAATGCGGTGTTCAGGAGGAGGAGCTCCTGCTTCCTAAGGAGGACGTTGGCCTCTCTGCTATGCAGAATTCAGAGGTGAAGCACAACTTCCAAGATACACAGTTCCAAAACCCCACATGGTGCGACTACTGCAAGAAAAAAGTATGGACCAAAGCCGCTTCCCAGTGTATGATCTGTACCTATGTGTGCCATAAGAAATGCCAGGAGAAGTGTCTCAGTGAGCATCCTTTCTGTATTGCAGCTGACAGGAGGGTGGACTTGGAGGCGAAATCAACCATGAACAGAGCCACAGGATTAACTAGACATATCATCAACACCAGTTCCCGTTTGCTTAATTTACGACAGGTCCCCAAGGCACGTCTGACTGAGCAGGGAGGAGACATGGTGGAGCCCTCCCCTAAACACACTCCAAACACCTCAGACAATGAGAGCAGCGACACTGAGACCTACATGGGAGGTAGCCCCTCTAAGCGGCCTGTCACCTCGGGGAATAAGCTGGTCCGAAAGGAAGGAGGCCTGGATGACAGCGTTTTCATTGCCGTCAAGGAAATCGGCCGGGACCTATACCGCGGATTGCCTACTGATGAACGCTTCCAGAAGCTGGAATTTATGCTGGATAAGCTCCAGCATGAGATCGACCAGGAGCTGGAGCACAACAACTCCCTGGTGAATGAGGAGAAGGAGACGTCAGATGCTCGAAAAAAGGCGTTGATAGCCACTGCCTTGTCTAAGTCTGGGGAGAGACTACAGGCGCTCACTCTGCTTATGATTCATTACAGAGCAGGCATCGAGGATCTGGAGTCAATTGAAAGCACCTCCCCATCTGAGCAGCAGGTCAAGACAAAAGGTACTGAGGACACAATGGTGAATGCAGAAGTCTTTGAAAATGAGATGTGCAGCCCTGTGGAAGCTCAGATGCTAGATGATATTACAGAAGAGCAGATCTGTGCCGAAGCTATGCCCTGAGGACCCTTTCAATAAGCACTAGAGGCTTGTAACTTACATCTGACTTTCTAATTTAATCCTGTTTCAACCTCTAACAAGATAAGTTGAAGATTTCTCGGTGCAGCTGGTCAATGAACATTTTCTAGGGGGCTGGATAGATCTCCATTCCTTTGTTAATGGAATACAGAAGCATCTTCAGGTTTTGTTAAACACAAAAAAAAACGAGAAAAAAGAAAATTTCCGTAATAGACAGTTTTTCTTTATTATTCAAAAAGGAAAGGTTCAGCACTCTCCAAAAGTCCTGGCACAGCTCAGCAAACCTATCTAGTATATAACTTTAGTTTTCATACCTATGGACACCTCATACATACCCATGGAGAATGCTCTGCCCTGCAAGGCATATGACAGAAGCATAAAGCCAGCCGGGAACAACCTGTATTTGGCATCAGGAGAGAAATTATGTCATTCACGTTGTTCTCTTGGGGATTGATCAGTGAAATTCCCAAATGCATCTGTCCTGAATAGACTTTGATTTTAACATTCCTCCAGGTGTGATGACTGTACACTTAAACAACAGAGGGGCACAAAGAGAGAATTTTTTATGTTTAGTGTTTAGTTTAAAATGTTTTTTTTAATTCCTGGGAAATGTCAATTTAATGGTCGGAGTAAATCGGTTTGTTGCACTTTATTTATACAAGAGCATAACGGCTGGAATTCTATCCTTTTAGTATCACAGGGTCTCTTTGATTTTAGCTAAAAACATGTCATCTCAGGGGACAGCAGATTCTAATCTAAAAGGCACTATGGGAAACATACACTCCACACTTACTCAATATGCTCAAGTATTCAGCAGTGACAGTAGTTTTAATTCTCCAGAACTCTTAAAAAAGGATGGACTTTCACATCCTGTCTTTCACTGAAATGTCTTCATTAAGCTGAAATCAGAATCTTAAATGTGTCACAGGATAATTGTTTTCCCTACTGCAGTCCCCATTTATTTAGCTGGTACTGTAAGTTACAAGCCTCGTGTCCCAGACATCAGAAATCTTAGACCTTTGAAAAGAATAAAATGATTGTTCTCAATGTACATTCATTCTCTTTGTTTAAGCAGTGTATTTTAAACTCATGCGGTTACATCTGTAAATGACAGTGAGGTCTTTTTATGGCAATGCTTTTGAATTTAATTCTCTAACTAATCAGGTGGTTTTAGGTTGGGTTTTTTTTCTGAAATCTGTTTCTGGGTAGTTTGGCAATGACCAATGTTGTACTGTGAGAGCACTGCATAAGCAAAATTACTGGAAAGAAACAAAACCTGTTTTGAGACCTGGATTGGAAAGACTGTATTATTTTTTTTGTCTAAATTTTACCACTGAAGCAGAAACACTGGCTTAAATAATTGTCAGTTACTATTATTTAGTCAAAATATGTATATCTTGTTGTTCTCGCTTTAGTGATTGCTTTTGTTGTAAGAGGATACTTTTTTAACTTTTGGGGCTAAGATGGGAAGCACGAATGCTAGACAGTATTAATTTTCATTTAAAAGAAATAAAGCAAAAACCCTTGTATCTGCTGTTTTTCCCAAGTAGGACAGTAGATATACATGCATGTTGTATATTCACTGTTTAAGGATGACATACTTAAGATAAGATTTGGCATAAATTTGATTTAAATTTGATATTTTTCATTGTTGTTGCACATATAGTATCTCACCATTTAGTTTGACATGTTCAGTGCTTCTCACTTCCCTGAGCAGATTTATGCTGATTTCTTAGTTCTGTGTCAAGCTTCCCCCTCTCTTATCTCACATACTTTGTTGTACCTACAGTAAAAAGTAGAGGCGGTGAAGTGAAGGTTTAGGGTTTTGCTGGTGTGCAAATACTGTATACGCTGCTGTGAAAATAGAAGCTGTTTTTAGATGTGTATTTAGACACGGCTCAGAAGGCAGTTCTTGACTGAGGCGTATTTTTCACTTGAAGAACATAGCGGCACTGGACCCTTTATTAAGTAAAAAGAAGAAAAAAAAGCGCAGATGTACAGCGTTGTTCCATGGTCTTACCTGACCCTTAACCATATTTAAATGTTGTACTGAAGGATACTCTTGGCAGGCCCTTGAGAAAGAGTCCAGTCAACATGAATTTGGTCTGGGAGATCATTGCTATTGAACAGACAAAAACAGACACAAAAAAGGTTAGAGAGTATTCAGGATATGCAATCAAAAGCATTGGCACAACTAATCTGAAACTATTTTGAATAAATTGCCAATAATAAGTATAAGCAATCTACTTGTAACTCCACAAATATTATTTTTCTTCAGTTGTTTCAGCAAAGCATATTAAGACATGATGCACAATGGTGTTGGGGAATGGGGAGCAGCCACAAGTCTGTTCATAAAATGGTACAATATTGAAATGAAATTAAGCTGTACAATAAAGATAATGACACCATTTCAAAATGTCAGGTATAAAAATATAACAAATACAAAGACATCGGTATCTCAGTGAAATTATCAACTAGAAGGTTAGTGTTTATACAACAAGAATGAATGTACTGTGGAAAAATGTTGACCATTCTACTCTTACTGGGGACTTAGGAATATTTCTGTATATACAATATGTGTGTATACAGTACATGCATATATACTGTATACTGTATATATATACGTGCATATTGTATAAATCTGTGTATTAAGTCACTGGTGTACAGTTATTCAGGGTTCTTGGAAAATAGTTTCATTTTGTTTGGGGAAGATGTCCAGAAAATAAGGGGCAATTGCGCGGAGGAGTGATCGTTAACACTTATCCTTTGAAAAATGTGCTCATATACCATTGCAATGATTGCCAATGTACAGTATATACACAGTGCAATACAATATCAAACAATATCAGCTACAAAGAAAGCATTGGAGGCCCTTCAGATAAAATTGGGGCAGGTGCTGAATTATTGTGAAAGCATACAGTATTACCAGAATTCAGAGAAGCAGAGCTGTTCATAGAAAATTGAGGGATAGTGGAATACATTTCTTTAATGCACTTTGAAAGCCAAAGCCTGTATTTGGAAATCACTGAACTAGAATTCTTTTTTACTTCATCAGGTTTCTGTTTACAGCTTTGTTGTCATTTACGTCTGGATTCACTGTAAAAGTAGATAATTTAAGGAAGCCAGGATAAGAGAACACAACGGAAAATAGCAGGAAATTTAAATAAAAGCTACATTTTTTAAATGTGCAGTACATTTCATTTCCTGTAGATACACGGCTACTAATTTACTGTATACAAATGTTATATATTACGATTTTGTGCAATATTTTTATAGGAAAGACAGGTAAGGATGATGAAAGAGTGGATCTAGTCTGTGATCCCTGCTCCCACTGATGGCCACCCTTGCTTTCTTTAACTGGCTCTCTGTAATTTTAAAATGGACAAGTGACTTGAACCTGCAAAGAATGATTTATTTCCGTCTTACGCTGCTATGAGATCCCTAAAATCCCACATACTGTACCCTGCTCAGATCCACTGTTTTTCGTATTCCTATCCCATTACAATGATATATTAACATTGTCTAGCATTACTGTCTGCAGTTGAGCATTTTGCAAGAAAGATGTTAGGTAATAACATAGATCATGTAATCATGCATTACTGTACATAGCTGAAATAAACATTAATCTCACCTGAAAACAAGCTGAAGTCCTTGAATTGTCACATTCTCCATTTCCTCAGTCGGGATTTTGCGCTGACATTTGTAGAGTGAAAAGTATCTTTCTTCATCAGTTTTGATGCATAACCTTTTCACTTAGTACTACAGAAAAAGCATTGCTATGGTAACATCCCAGATAAGTAAACCAGGTATTATAGGGCCTCTGTTATTAAATTGCAGATTATAAATATGGAAACTGTCAGTATTTTATTTTCTTTCAGGAATTGTCAGTTATATCTTGCCAGTGTTACAGTAAACTCAGAGTATAATACACATCCCTGGTAGGTAACAAAAATGTTACTAGTTGCTACTAGTTATTTTAAAGGGACATCTATTATTTAAACATCTGGCAAGTAATTACAACCTAGTACTTAGATGGACATGATGATTAGTATGTGGCTGTTTTTATTTTCTGTCTCAACATGTTCCTTTCATGTCCCTTAAATTCACACATTTCAGTACCCTTGCTTTCTTGAATTTGAATGGTTCAAACAGAGATCAGTTAATATTTTTAATATTATGCTAATTTATTTCTAAATAAAAAAATAAAATTAGAAATCCAGAAGAAACCTAGGTGATACATCTAAAATCAGTAGTTGAAAATGGATTGGCAGACCTGTTAAATATTTTTTTTAAAGTTATACAGTACATATCATCAGCTTTAAACAGCTGTGCGTCTTCACAAAATAGCCTACTGCAAACTATGGCTGATTTATACTACAGCATTTATACTACAGATTTATGCTAGCAAAAAGCTGCTCATTCCTGGTTGCACTTGACCCTATCCTGTAGGCTCAGACCACAAAGGGGCCCTGAACTCCAATCACTTGCAGGCCGCTCACACTCTCAATATAGAGACGCCAGTTACCCTGGTCAGTATTTTCTAGGAAGCTCGAGGAAACCAGAGTGCTCGCTGAAAACCCAGGTGGCCCAAGTTTGGAATCAGACCCAGGACCCAATAGCTGAAAGCAGCAGTACTAACTGCTTTGCCACCCCTTTTTTGTAGCATTTCTTACCAGATCATATTCATTTGAAAGTGCTGGTTAGTTAGGGATCTGAATGTTGCCGTGCTTACTTTATTTTGTGCTTGTGTAACTTTGAGGGGACTTTCTGAATGGAAGCTGGGTATTTACTTTTAGGACCAGCTCACTGAGGTGAATTACCAAAACCTATTTAAATTATCCTAGAAGAAATTTGGAAATGGAAAACAAATTGGTATTTTGCATTGGAGTTAATTGTCTACTCGTAAATCACCCCCCCGTTCTGTAAACTGCTCACAGATCTTGGGTCCTGGGATGGAGTCAGGGGCACCTTCTGTGTGCAGTTTATGTTCTCTCAGTGTTTGTATGGACTTTCTGCAGGTTCCCCGGATGGTTTTGTCCCACCTACAAATGTAGGTTTGTTCAGTTTTCTAGGCTAATCCGCACTTTGTGTGCTATGGGCAAAAACAAACTACAGAAACTGAATAGTTTAAAGAAATTGTAAGCCTCCTGCTTCAGTATTTTCTTAAAACAAATGCTATATATTTAAGAACACTTGGTGGTTAAAATAAATTAATAAGAATTTATTTCACACAATGAACTGAGGCAATGACTCGGAAAACATTTATTGGGTTGCCCTATAAAGAACAAACATTTAGTACACAATTACACCTGAAGAACAAGGCCACTGTTTGATTTTTTTAAACCTTTACTGATGTGGTTTGTACAGGTTAGTTTTATTTTCAACTACACTAAACACACCATGGGCTGACAAGTTAAGAGAAGGCACATATATATGTATTTTTTCTTATATACAAAAAATCATTGACTAAAAATATATATATGAACACTTTCCACAAGATATAATCACTCTAAGTAATGTTTTTTTTGTTTAATTCCATTGTGTTTAGTGCAAATAAGAACATAACAGCTTCGGCAAGAATAATATAGTTATGCGGCCACAGTGAAACATCTCGCATTGTTCTGTGTAAATGTAGTAATACAACTTTAAAAAATGTACGCCTTATTTTACTGTCATTTTCTCATGTCTAAACTGAGCCCGGTCAAGATCATGTCTGAAGAGGAAAGGTAGTACAAGAATACAGTACAGACATCAAAGGGAAAGACTGTTGGCACTGAACTTTCACTTGAGATTCTAAACACAGAAGTCGTCAAGAATGAAAACAGGTGTGATATTTCCATGCAGACACCCAGAACTCTTGTTCTGTGAGTATCAGTACTGAGCCTTAATGGAGCTGCTTTGCACATTCCTGTAGTAACAGCCAGAACACCCTCAAGAATCCCTGATACAGCAGAGCTCTTGACGTTTTTCTCATGGACCACTGTGTTCTACATCAGTGGTTCTCTGTCCACTTAGGGACCCCTGTGTCTGCTGGTTTTCATTCCAGCTAGGCCCTTAATCTCTGCTCCTCACTGGTGCCTCTGACTGATCATGCTTGTTTGGTCATTTTTTTCTGCACTCAGACCTTGGTTTCAAAAACACCCTAAAGTACAGTATGTTTGAACAACTGAACTTTACAGAACCTTTATGCAGTTTCTCTTCTACTGTAAATAAAGAATCTGCTCCTTCATTTCTGACTAAAAATACTCCAGTTTTTGGTGGCCAGTTTATGATGAGCAAGTGTGAGTGTTTTTCCTTGTTTCTGAGTTGTCAACTGTCTTTCCAAAGTCTAAAATTGACCCCCAAACTGAAATACTTCCTTAAACTAACAAAGACTGCTATTTAAAATAGTAATCGCATCACTCCTTGTTAAACCAGTATCTGTATATTTGCCAAATTAATTGAATGCTGTTAAATACTATCAAATGTTCAATATCAAATGTTCTATCAAAGCAAATGTTCTTACACAGGTCTGTAATTTTGACTAGAGAGATAAGGCGAAGGTGGACTGTAAGAGCTAAGGGTAGATGACACTAAAACGTCAATATAAGGCAAACTTGAGTTTGAGCTAAGACACATGACGTGTTGCAATGAATGCTAAAAAGGCAACATAAAAGTTCACACACTCAAAAAGATTGTCCATTCACAGCTGTTCTGATAGTGGTGTGTCTAACTTGGGTTAAAAATGTCAGTTGTCATATCCACATTCTTTGCATTTAGTAATAAAAGAGTATTTTTTATTTAAACGGATAAAGATATCAGCTTTATGAAAAACAAAATGCTGTTCCTATATTTGTTGAAAGGATTAGGCAGGTTGTTCATCATTCTGATTTGTACAATAAATGTAACTGGCATCTTTTGTTGATCCTGTATTTCATACAGATTTCCACGTTTATCATTTAAAAAAAAACTGATTATAAATGTTACAGAATGAATTGCATGCTTTTAACAGCTTTGCATGCATCAATGCTACAAAACTGCTATTGTCTTTCATGTTTTACAAATCAGCAATCAATTACCTGATGAACAGTAAACCCTGGCAGCTTTTAAAGGAATATTTTGATTTAGCAAACATAGTTTACAGCCAGCAAAGCCTATTTAAAATGTTCTTTAAATGGTTAAGTTTATTAATGCCAAAAATGACTTCCCCAAATAGGAGGGTATTTCTTTAACAGTTTTAACAAGAGTATTCTTAGGTTTATAATGCAGAATTTCTAAGCACTAAAAGAACATGAACAAACAAGTTGTGAAAATTAATTACTGAAGGATGTGTTAAAGAAAGTAACCAGAACTGTTCTTAATCAATCATATATACTGTAATACATTAGTATTTTAACGTGGTTTCACTGAAGTTCTACAGAGTTAACAGTTGTGTAGAGTGCATTGCCTGAGCCTATGTATAAGTTTTTTTTTGTGAAATTATTCAAGGTTACAATCCTCTTTGAGTCTATGTTCAGTTTAGTGTTAGAGCTTATGCCAATTGTGTATGTAGCATTAAAAGAAATGATAGTCCTTCCTCTGTGTAGTGTGTTAGCCCATTGCAGGGTTTCCCTACACAATACTTTTACCTGTTTAATACTCTGCCCAAAGATATAACAGTAAACTCCCTCTTTTTTGTATGCAATCCATGTTTGAGATGACCATAAATGCCTTGTTAATGGCCATTTTAAATCAGATCTTGTCACAAAGGACACTTTGGGACAGAATTTAAAATGGTCATTAAATTGAAAGATATTACACTCATCCCTCTTTAAATGAGCATGTACTCACTTAAACAAGCAATGCACATGCATATCTAATTTTCTTACTCAAGTAATACAAGCTCAAAGATTGCATCTCATTCTTACAGTACATTTTTATTTTTCTCTTCTCTCAGCTGTCGTTGTTTTCTTGTTGTAACTATATTAAATGACTTTTTATGGATTTTATACTAGCTATTGTGTAGAATATTTTTCTATCGATTTGTTTGAAAAAGTAAGTTCATATCTGGCTTTATATTAGCAAAAGCTACTTACCATTTATATCATTTTTTGTAACTACAAAAAACACCCCCAACATATTCAAATATTTGCAATAAAACCATTTCTGAACAATTTATCTCCGGTCCTCTGTGGTGAAAATAAGCAGCAACAATTTCAAAAGGGTGTAATATTGCATTTATGCTAATCTTCTTCATAGAAGTAATTTGAAAGAAGCATATTCTATAAAATGACTGAAACATACATCTATGAGTCAAGTCAAGAGGACAAGATGCTTTTAAAGCCCCTTTTTACTCCACTGTGACTGGTTAATTTATCTTTATAGAATTTATCTTTATATAATCTTTGTATATTTACATGTATGAAGCTTAGCCTTTTTCAAAGAGACAGCCATGACCTTCATTTAATATGTGCTTGCCAGGAGCAGACACAAATGGAAATATCTGGTAGTTTGATCTCCTACAATCATACAAGGCCTGAAGCGGACATCTGTGCAGAAGGCTGATATTTAAACCACAGGGTGCTAAAATGCAGCAAATCTAGACAAACCCACTTTGTAGTTTATTTAAATAGGAAAGGATCAGTACCTAAATATTAGTTGTAAATGTGAGCATGCAGCACTGGATTTTAAGCCCAAAGACACACCACTCATAGCAGAAACTTTTGTTTACAATTACATGTACAAAATTTCTAAATAACATGTATAGTATTCAACATGAGCCTGATATTTTTGTAGTTAAAACTCTCAACAAATTACAAACTTTGCTTGCAGAAAGTATGATAATCTCCACTGATCTTTTTTTCCATTTAGGTGGGGCTAAAGGCCAGTTAGATTGTTTTAAAAACCTGGTTGTGATGATGGGGCTACAAGTACAGCTTTGGTTTGCTTCAGAGATGCAATAATGGTACATTTAAAACAGACTTTCTTAACAGGATGATTACATGGAAACATTGCTTTTCTTATAAAACAAAATATATATTCTCAAGGGTCACATACATGTCTGGCATCTGCTGTTACTCATCACTTTCTGACTCTTCCTCTTCACCCATCTGGTAGTGCTGCCTGCTGTCCTGGGTCGTGTACATTCGGGTTTTCACAGGACAGTTGTGATCCATCAGAATAGCCTGGGCAAAAAGCATTGAATGCAATGAATTAGGTTATCTGGTACTCTCTTGTAACAAATGGTTCAGAGTTACAAAATACTCCCATTTCTCCTCCCTAGTGGCTCAGCGAATGCACAGAATGGGTCCCAGTGTCGTGGTAATAATAATAATAATTAATTCCTTACACTTATAGAGCCCTTTTTCTGGACACTCTACTCAAAGCTTTACAGGTAATGGGGACTCCCCTCCACCACCACCAATGTGCAGCCCCACCTGGATGATGTGACGGCAGCCATAGTCCGCCAGAACGCTCACCTTGGCCAGGATGCCGAGGTTACACCCCTACTCTTTTCGAGAAACGCCCTGGGATTTTTAATGACCACAGAGAGTCAGGACCTCGGTTTTAAGTCTCATCTGAAGGACAGCGCCTTTTTACAGTATAGTGTCCCCGTCACTATACTGCGGCATAAGGACCCACAGAGACCACAGGGTGGGTGCCCCCTACTGGCCCCACTAACACCTCTTCCAACAGCAACAATAGCTTTCTCCCATCCAGGTCAGACTCCCACCTGAGTTTCAGTGGGTTACCAGTAGTGAGTTGCAGGGTGACATGGATGCTGGCAAGGACTACTGACCTGCTGGCTGCTCTGGTCACGACTAGAAAAAGTCTTGGTGGGGAACATGTACATTATGTAATTTCAGTATAAAATGAAACAAACTATTACTTCTGTGTACAAACTGGACTTAAAAGGAATCTTGTAACAAATCTACAATTAGGGTTTGAAAGCTAAAAATCAAGACAAGGTATCTATCCCCCTTGCTGGGAAGGAGCACCCTCTTGCTGTTTTTTGTGTGCGTTTTGCTGTATTTCTGCTTTCCTTCAGCCAAAAATGCAAGATAACATTGAAGACCTGCACTGTTCTTCAGTACAACGTCCTTTGCTTCACTAACAATAGCAAGGAAAAACCGGCTACACAGGTCAAAAATAAGCCAGACAAATTTTACTTGTCCCTTTGCAGCCTACGCATGCTGATGCAGCTACCTCCTTGAACGTCTAGGATACTCTATCCCAACTAGGCCCATCCAGCACTGGATTGGTGTTTTACATAATTGCGTTTAGCCAGTTGTGTGCCATCAGTTTGCAAAACCTTGTGACAGCTGGGGTTTAACATATGCCAGACATATGCCAGCAACCGCGTTCTTCAGCTTCCTAAAAGCCTGTGGTCTGTGACTGAATCCTACAGTGTCAGCCGTATTAAGGTCCTGCTGATGTCAACCAAACAGACTCAGTTCTTACCATCTTCTCCTCTTTGGCTGGCGGACTCCTCAGAAAGAAGCAGAGGGGTGCAAAGAGAATGTCCACAATGCCTATGATGGTCATCAGCCAAGGAAATCCGATACTTTTAGCAATGGCGCCTCCCGCTGATGGACCTTGACAGCATCAAGGGAAACATGAGGAAAAGCCCCTCAAATTAAAGGTCACGCAAGAAGCCACTGCAAGCAAGGACACTGTGATGTAAGTACATGACATTGATTGTTTGGGGGGTTAAATGGTAGTACAACATTACTTCCTATTTTTATTACTTAAAATGTACAATATCAATTTACTGTTTCATGTTACAAAGAAAAGCCTATAGCATGCCCAGTTAAAGCTGATTATTTTACTGCCTTTCCTCCACAGTTTTGTTGATTATCACAATGACACAATCCATTCCAAGTAAAGCTTTAGTACATATTGTACATATATGTACATATTGTACATTATCCATTATATTGTATTTATAGAGCATCAGATCCTTTGCATTCACTTCATTCACAGGTTATCACATTTACTCTACCTAAACTTGTCAAAAATATCTGTTCAAATGGCATTATGAATGCAATTGCTAGCACATTGTTATGAGAGATTGTCACCTATGAGTTTTTTGTTATTATTGCTACGATGTTTTTTTCCCTTGGAAATTAATTGGTCATCACAAAATAATACATTACAACAATTGCAAAGTGGCAAGATTTTCTCATACCCTGTAGAGCTGCCAGACTTTTACTGCCATTCCAGTTAGCTTCTCACGAGGGTATAAAGGAACATTTGCCAGCATTTTTTTGGTTTGGTCAGGGCATACCTGTGAAGTGTGGTTATACTCAGTAGTCATAAACTCAAAGTTTTCCAAAACATAATATCCTGCAAAAACGTAAGATAAATAGCTTTTCTCTTGACATCAAAGTTAAAAAAATGCTTTTTAATTGTGATCTGAAACCAAAGAATTGACTTACCTAAAGCAAATCCCATGCAGAAGGCCACATCTGCTATTGCGTACACACTCCCATAGACAGAAACATGGCGGAGGTCAACGAGGTACCCCATTATTGGCATCATGGAAGAATCAACCATCCCTGTTGAGAGGCAAAGACACACGGAAATGTATCTCCTTACTGTATAATAACTTTTCCCTACACAATACTTTTAATAACTTACTGTTATTCATTGGGGTGGCATTAGGAAAGCGTAGTTGCCCAACAGCTCCAGGTTGCTGGGCTCAGTTCTGACACCAGGAGTTTGGGTGGAATTCACATATTCTATTTGAAGCCTTCATGCAGCAGGAAAGATTTTGGCATTCTCTTCTTTTTAGGCAAGTTTAATTTTTCAGTGCAATTCTGTCCACTAACTAGTACATTAGGCGGTAGTGATTGCTTGAGTTACATGGTAGATTTTCTAAGTTCTTTTCTGCCATCAGACCTTTTGTGCCGATGTCAATGGCTAACATTTACAGTATGTCTCCATTATGAGTAAGTGGGCAGGAGTGCTATACAATGTTCTCCTGTTCTCTAACACTTTATTTTAGGGGTAATCAGGAGGCAAGTATTAATTCTTTAATACCTAAACACAGTTTGTTTAGTGCTAGTTCATGACTAATACATAATGCATGACACTATCTTGAAACGTGTTTATGACTGACAACAGTTAATTAGTACTTAGCTAAGTATTATACAGGGTCTGTCCATCATTTGTTAGTATGTTATTCATGAAGGCTTGACTTACAAGTTACTCCTTAAAAAGATTTTTCATTCGAAAATTTGAGAAACTATTACAAGAAAACACATATCAGAAGCAAATTACCCCTATACCACCGTTGAGTTGTTTCATAGCACATTGTACCGATTTTCATTTAGTGAGTATGTGTCCATTTTTGAAAAGTCTTGAATGCTAATGATTTTAACATAATTGTTAAGCAACTATTATAAAAGCCTATTACGAAATATGAAAGTGAGTTTAGTAAATATCTTTTGGAACATTAAAGAGAAAATTAGATACAGATGAAGATGCACAATAAGGTACACGGAGCTGTCCTAAAACGAATTTTGAATTTCAAGATGATGTGAGCCTAAGCTGTAACAGATTTTATGATATAGGGAAGCATTCAATTAGTGAGTTTTCATGCTTCTCAACTTAATAGAACAGTCAAGCACAGCTTACTCACCAATTGCAAAACCAACTCCAAAATTAGGTACAATCAATCCATAGATGTTTTTGGCAAACGGTACCTGGATAATACAAAAAAGGGCCACATATAATTAAGGAACATAAATGATGGAAAACTAACCTTTTTGTCAGCTACATTGTAATCAACTCCTACTGATAGTTTTGAATGAACCTAGTGTAGGCAATATAAGTAATAGTTCAAAAGTCCACAGTTGCCTTCTTAACAACTTTGGAACACAACACCAAAATTTCTGACTTTATTGAGGAATTTTTTAAATAGCTGTGAAAACAACTCTTTTTCATTTAATGAGCATTTACCACGGCAAGTATCTCAGAGCACACAACAAAGGAAAAGACGATATCAGGCTACTCAATCTTTTAAATGAATTCAAGTATTCAATAATAATGCCAATAGAAACTGCAGTATATTTTTATTTTTCTGAGTTAAGCAGAACCTCTAACAATGTCAAGTACCTACCACCTTGTATACAGTGTACTGAGTGATTTAGCTTTGATTTGACAAATTGTGCATCACTCCTTTGGCATTGCTGTTAACTCAGAGAGGGCGATGTGGAAGAGATGGAAGTGAAGCATCACTGAATCGTGTTACGGGGGTTTGTCCCAGTGCTTGAGCACACTGCTCAAAGAATTAATGAAATCAAAAGCAAATAAGGAGAAAACCATTTAGTCTGCAAAGTAGAACCCCTTCTTGGAGGTGTGTAATTGCACATCATCTACACCTTTACATGATTTGTTTTGAGTTAGATGATTGCTCTAAACTGGCCTGTCATACATGGGACCTTGTTAACTGTTCTGATATTTCAATAGTTTCGAATTGCTGGACTATATCCTGTCACACAGTTTGTTGAATATTATGTAATTTGTTATATCATCATGAAGGCACTGTTGTTCTTAGCTCTTTAATATACACAACAAAAAGTAAATATTGTACCCTCTCCAGTCTAGTTTCTCCATAAATGCATCCTTCCACCTTCCAGATCTGGGTAATCCATAATTCAGGGGCCACAATTCAAACATTCTGAAGTGTTTATCTGAAGGAAGTGCAGGTTTCAGAACAGATACAGTATGCAGAATACTTACACATAAGATACTTATCCCCACAAGTAGCATTCCAATGAGAGAACACAGCCATCTGTGAGGGAGTTAAGAGTTGGTAAGTAACTGCCAGAGACAAAGTGATGGACCAGAATTGTTATTGCACTGTTCACTCTTTAGAATATTGCTTTTCAAAGATTAAAACAGACCTGGCTCAAGATGTGGCCAGGGGTCCATTTTTTAAGGATAATATTATTTATTATTAAATTACTTAGGATGAAGGCACAAAGTCATCACTGTCTGCAAAAATATAGTAAGAAGTACTTAACATAATATTATTGTTTTGCTCTACACTTTTTCACACCTGTTATGCAGTACCTAAATATGCCGTCAGAGTAAGTAAAATGCTAACAAACACTCAGGTGAAGAATATAAAAAATACACAGATTGACATAATATATAAGGATGGATTGGAAAAAATGAAACTCAACAAAAAATGTTAGCCACTGTATATTATGAAGTGTCTTAGAATAGGGCAAACGATGGACACACCATCACTCATTGTTAATTCCTCCAAATTATACAAAAAGTGCCATAATGGCTCTTGTCTTACACCACACCTTAGTTGGTATTAAAAGAGAAATAGAAAGGACCAAGCTGGTTCTTGTGCAGTTTCACAGCACAGCAATAAAAATTAGCAAACAGGCCAACGTCCCTGCGAGTCCCCAGGCAGTCAGTGCCTATGACTTCATTACAGGGGTTCTGCAAATTTCCTGACTAAGAGAGAAAGTGTGCTTTGCTGGTACAGAAATTGAAAGGGATGGTGAGGAGATGATAAAAAGTGCAATTTCCCATACCTGCCCATTTTGTGCGCAAGTATACCAAAGATGTTGGTTCCAATAAGATAGGAGATGCTAGCTGGTAGGAAAGCAACGCCTGTCACAAATAGAATAGTGAGATAACAGGGAATATGTTATCAGAGTCTCAATCCACAGTCTGTTATGAAAGGAAGCAGTGCTCCCAGAGAAGTATTGATAATGGTTCCTTAGACAATGCGCACCATACTCTGCTAAGAATGGCACTCTCATTTCCTGCTTCTTCTAGATCCACTATCTCCCTCTAATAAGCTGCACACCATCCACCCTTATAATCCATGAATCTCTGTATGTTCATGGAACCCATGGATTCTAGGACTATAACATTAGAAATATATACAGTATATACCACTTACAGTATATTAGAGCGTAATTATAAAATGTGATAAAGTATTTAGATTTTTCAAATGATATAGTTTCAAATGACAGTCTTTTAAGTTGCATTTTGGAATTCAGTGCCTATTGTTCATCATTAGCTGAAGTTTCATTATTATAATCAATTCCTTGGTTAATAATAAAGTCAAAGCCCTGCAAAGGATGAAATCAGAATTTCAAACAACCTTTCAAATTTCAAATGTCAAGTGACTGGGGCTTTCGGTTTAACAGAATCTTTTTGGTCTGAAAATTTGAGATGGGTGATTTTGAGGCTCTGATTTCATCCAATCCATAGACATAAATACTGGTTTCTAACAAAGACATCAAAATCAGGTGGATACAGGTATAAGACATTCGTCTAAACATTTTTATTAACCTTGATAGCATTTAAGGAATACTCCACAAAAGCCCCTTGGCAAAGGTACCCTACTACTTCAAGGATTAATCATGCCAAGCGTGATGGAATAAAATACCTAGCTGCCACTTCCTTGAGCACATTGTCTCCATCATCCAGATTGGTAACGCAGGCTCCAGCATAGCAATGGCCATATTTGCAAAACAGATGGACCCTAGGAACAATGTAATTGATAAGTGTTAAGCCTTTTATTTCACCCTCTTTCACCAATCCCCACTGTTGTCTAAAACATGAAACGGCCTTTTTCCGACATAATACCCTCTATTAGCTCAACCTCAACAAATAGGCTGATAATTGATGTGGTGGGAGGACTCACTGGCACAGATGTGTTTCAGCACTTTAATGGTAACAAAATCTATTCTGACGGTGAAAGCCCAATTAAAATCCAGTATGCTTCCTTTTTTTTTCAAATTTGGACTCTTCCTTTCACATCGAAGGGCTAGACCTGTTTCTGTGCTTTGTGATGGCGAATTCAGCAAATTAAGACATTCGGTCTTCTTTGATTTTGTTTTTTGAACACATTAATTTTCGTAAATACCATGCCACATTTGAAATAAATTACAGAGTCACAATGTGAAGGGTTAGTCATTGTGTCAGAATCTATGACCAGTTTTGTTTTTGTCCTGTTCATCAGTCCTGCTCCAATGTTGTGGTTGCCAGTCTTACCTGCAGCAATCAGAATGTAAGGATCCTTCAAGAGTTTCAGTAGCGGGGTCCCCTTCTGACTCTGTAGAACAGC
The DNA here is from genome assembly GCF_055471065.1 of Atractosteus spatula. NCBI lineage: Eukaryota > Metazoa > Chordata > Actinopteri > Semionotiformes > Lepisosteidae > Atractosteus > Atractosteus spatula. The sequence goes on along the minus strand of NC_142710.1, from coordinate 30,518,291 downwards.
AACAAAAAAGAAAAGAAAGAGAAGCGAAAGAAGAACCATATTCACTACAATGAAATATGGTAGCTGAAGGTTTTGTTGCTTACAGATCTGTTTTCATGAAGATGGACAACTAATCTTTGTGATGGAAGGGTGTTCCTTCAAATACATTTCTGTATTAAAACTCGAAAAAACTAGATTCGTTTTGAACAACTGGAGAGATGCTCCTGCAAGGAGGCAAGTTGAATTAATAAATGTTCATCAGCATTTTTGAAGAAAATAAAACAATGGGTGTAAAGCACGTTGCCACAGATTGTTCAGAGCAAAGAGGTAGGCTGTTAGTTGGATGATGATCCATAGCATCTGTTTGACTGGGGTGATGTGCACATACTGTAGATGCTGTGTTTTTTATTTTTTATGTCAAACAAGGGCTTCAATTTCATCTGGCTGTTAGATGCTTTTGCTCAGACCACAAGCAGAGATGCGCAACACAAGCTGACAAAAGGGAACATATGACTAACAAGATTGCTGTTTTTAATTATAGCCATTATCTTTGGAAGTGTTGATGTTTGGTGTTAAATATCAAGAATGTACATGATAGTTTAGAATTGAAATTCTCCAACAAAAAGACACATTCTATTGGTTTGCATCTAGTGAAGGTGAACACAAAACCATAAATATCAGAAATTATTATTTTTTTCCAGTACCTCTGATTACTTAACCCTTCCTAGACCTTCTCGCCTGGTGAACTCAGAACATGATTATTAATTACCACTATCCAACTAATTATGCTTAGATTTTGTTAGCAATTTTCATCTTACTTCAACAGGCAGAAAAGGTTGGATAGCTACTGAAGAGATGTGCCTAATTAATGAGGAATTGTTCATGTAGTGTTTCTGCTACAATGCAGCAGCATCTCTGCACTGATTTCTAAATGCAGTCGTGAGATATGGTATTTGTGTGCTGAGAGATCTTACAGTTTTCTTTCCAATAAAACTCTTCATTGCTCAATTAAATTGACTAAGACTGTTTTTTTAGAAAAAACAGGACATTTTAAATTTAACATTTATTTTCCAGTAGTAGGTAAATCTGACCAAGTATATCAAGTATTTCTCCGGTATATTATAGTCTTTTCACATTTGCATTGTAATTAAAAAGTATTTTTAACATCAGTACAGTCTTATTTCTTATGATTTCCCATGGAAATGTCAGAATTTATAGTGATATACAATAGAGCACAACAAGAGCAAAAAAAATAAAATAATTTAAGATCTGTGCAGAATAATGAATGCAGATTTTTGGTCGTTAGCAGTATTCCGTAGCTTTAAATATGTAAAAACAAGTGACAGCTCGTTCCAATTAACATTTTTAAAAAAACATCACCTGTGCAGAAGAATATTTATCTCACACAGCAGAATAGAGAGGATGAGGCGGCATTGATGTACTGTATACATCTTTAACCTTTACCTTTATATTGTACGTATAAACTGAAGATGTGACAATGATTGGATGATATTTTGTGTGAAACACAAATGTCTCATTTAGTGACGTTAAAGAAACTAAGGCAACTTTTAAAAAAAGATAGTTGTATTTTTACATTGAATTTGGGTTGGGTGAATTAAAGAAGGAGGTACGATTTCCTTTCTGATATCATTGAAGTGGCACTTACTTCTGGCTCTGCTTTGGAGGGCTGGAGAACAAAAAGCTGGAGAGCTGTGAAGGGAGGGTGAAAAAAATAAGGTTGACTCAGGGAAAAAAGAGAGCACATCTGTGTATGTGAACTGTTGTTAACTAACCTCCATCAAGCAAAGTCAGTACAGCTAAGATCAGGAAAGGTGCAGTCTTCCCCACAAACTCATACATCACACTGCCAAATGGGGGGCCAACTAAGAGAAAAAACAGAACAGCAATGTTTTTGGTACCCTCCATCAGTATTGAACATTTCTTTGATTTACTTACACAGCCATTTGCAGTTTTGGTTTCATCAGGCCAACTGAACACATGCAATCAGTAGAAATGTTTAGTTTCATACATCTAATCTTTGTGAGTTGAAGCTAAGCTTTGCCATATCTTTAATAAACAAACTTCCAGTAAGAAAAAGCCTGCAGCTAAACTGACCATTACAGTTGGACATCATGACCTTCTTGGATATATGGTAATTAAAGTTATTAGCAGAAAAGGCTTCAGATGTGTCCTTTCAAATGGGTTGTGCCAAGACTTTAGGTCATGTTTGTATCACACAGAAAGTAATATATAGCACAAAGTTAATATCAGAAGGGAATACTAGGTCTGAAAAAGGACAGTTTTGCTTTTTTATCCTCAGTCTTTTATAATTGATGACGTATGCTTCACATTCTCTTTAGTTTATGAACATGATTGTGAAGTTGTATTAGAGCATTGTACCAACCTAGCACTCCCATGGCCAAACCTCCTAGTGCAATCCCCATGGCATTGCCTCGCTCTTCATCATCAGTGTAGACACTAGCAAGCATCCCCATTCCTCAAAACAAAGAATGCAAATCAACCCATTTTAAATCTGCCATCAATCAGCCAGCATTGCAGCCAGCACCAGAGTGTCAGAAGCTGAAATTTGGTATGGCTGCAGAGCAAGAAGTGGCGCATGTTGTAATTTAGTGTGCCATATAGATATTTTTAAAATATTCTGCTGCTTAAATGAGCACTGTGCATCACATGATTATAATTGTGTATTTTTTCTCTTTTTGTTTCTGTTCTTCAATTATTTTGATTAGTTCAGTCAAATAAGCCTTTTATATGACTTTAAAGTGACTGCCAATCAGTATACTGGTGAGTGAAGATTATCAAGAATAATTTAGTGAACTTGAATACAAATTTTGAATTCTTTTAGATCACTGGTTCTCAAAGTGTGCTCCGCGGGCTGACCTAATCATCTTTCTTAAAGCAAGTCTACGCTGTTTAAGTCAGAGGGAAGAATATTGTAGCGTCCGCTACGAAGGGGCTCCCCCTAGGAGCACTGTTAAAAACTGCAAGCTGTAAATAGTGGGTAAATGTGTGTTGGTTCTAATTATCGGGGTTTCACCAGCCGTTAAGGGGACTGTGTGTGTCAGTCATGGGGCGAGCACCAGCCTAGTTGTAGGCTTGGCTGACTTGAAGGTCTGCTGAAAGGGCAAAGTTTCCATTCATTCTCATTGGCTGTACCCCTCTGTTGCCTTTGTGTTTTAATGAAGCTTGAGTTAAAGCGGATCACCTCGCCTCTTCATTCTCCCCATCAGTGACTATCGCTTCAGTGTTTTAGTTTTATGGACCACTAATTAAATTATGTCACACATTGATAACGAGTCAGTTTGGCGGCGACGTCCTTGCAGCCGTGCAGCAGTCTGTTGTCGTTAGTGATGCACGGGTCGGCTCCATATTTAAAACAATATTCGAACATTCATTTGATCAACATTTATTGAAACAGCATATTCAGATTCCTTGTTTTAAACAGACTAAAGTAGCCTCGTCTTGTGACTGTCATTTCTGTAAAGTGCTTCACAATCGATGCAGATAACGTAACCTGTGCTTTTTTCTTCTGTTGTGCTGACTAGCTCGCCAAACTTCTCCCACCTGGCTCTTTTTTCCCCTCCTTATTCTTTATTTTTATCTCACCGTTCTGGAGTTGTGTCCTGATCTGCTCTAACGAGGTTGCCATTATGTTTTTTTTCTTTGTAATACACTGTTGTCTCTTAGCTTACGTTTTCTACCACTTTGCCTTGTGATATAACCAATTGGGGCTTAAATATGGTAAAACGTCAGTTTTAAGCCTTAAAATCACTTTAATTTAAGATACAAATGATCGGTTTTCTGCAATATTTTGTTTTTGGTCATATATCAACCCACATCCGCCCAACCTGATCTAAATTTCTTTCTGAACCCGAATCAACCCGCCCATCACTGGTTGTCATGATTGCGTGGTTGCGCTGTTTACGTTTTGATGTTAGTGGGGTTCGACCGTTGCACTTATTATTGTTCATACCGTTTTGTTCTTACTTTTGAATATCTAACTTTTAGTTTGAAAGTTTAAAGTGTAATTTAAAGGAGCAGTCAAAGCAGAGGGGTTATTATGGATCACTGGCTCAAATCTGGGACTCTGAAACCCAAATAAAGCGAGGATAGTGACAGCGCAAGTGCGAGTAAGCGCAGAATAGAAGTGAAAATGCGGTTGAGGTAATTTGTGAATCATACCAGCCGTGCTGTAATTCTAATTCCAACAGTTTGATAAATGTGATGTGCAAGGAAGCAGAAGGTGTGCTTGATGTGATGTCTTCGTGTGTTTCCGGACACGAGACTCAAGTTTTACAGCTTGGATCCAGATATCAACTTCTCTGATTGCTCAACAAAAGCAGCTCTATTCTTCACATTACATTAACCTTTTAAGTAATAAAAACATTTGCAAAACATGCAGCTTTGTTTGTAAAAATATTAGTACTTTTCATAAAATTTAATTCAGTATTAGTTATTTTTAGTACATTAATAGGTGATGATTTTTACAGGGTAAGAAGTGGACGTATGCATAGGTGGTCCATCGCATCTATGACTTGGTGTAAGTGGTCCACGGACCATAGAACTTTGAGAATCACTGTTTTAGATTATATAGAATTTTGTTCTCTTAAAACTGCATAATGTGGAGATAACAATGCAAATATAAGTGGAAGTGGAAATATAGCATTAGTATCTTACTGCTGATTTTTAGAATCATTCTGATCCTGGTAGTAATTATTAGCAGTTATACTAGTCTTCTGCAATCCTTAATTTTTTCTCCTGAAGTGAATGTTCGAAGTGGCAACTGTTTTTTTGTGTATACAGTACCTGCTGTTAAATGATTAGCTATATTGCAGCTTGCCTTTCAGGTCCATTTTCTGTTCCAAGAACATGAAAAAATTACAAAAACCCAATATGCATTGATAATTAAATTTTGTTCTAATAGTTCTTTTGTATTCAAGTTGTTCTGCATTGTGCTTGAAAGACAGTATATAGAAATGGAACATTTGTATTGTATTGTAGCATTTTATAACAACCTTATGTACCCTTTATTACTTTCTCATAATTGAACGCCTTTAAAAGTTTTATTTTGTTCTGTATGGGTGCTTTATAATTGGAGTTGCAGTGAAAAATGACTCACCAGCAACAGAAGAACAAGAAGATCCAATTCCTTGTAGAGATCTTGCCAAAAACAGCAAGGTGTAGCTCTTTGAGAAAGCAAACACTAGATAACAACAATATAAAAAAAGATCGATTATAAATTAAGTGATTATTAAAGCATATCAACCTAGGCAAAATTTGTTAATCATCTAAACAGGAAACGGTAGGGGTAACTTACTGATAGTGGAAATGAACATGATGCAGAACCCAGCAAACATTGGAATCTGATATCCTATTCTGCAAGGAAACCACAAAAGAGATACCTTCAAATGACATTCAGTTCGAACTTACTAAAAGGACAGAGTACTTCAAATAAACATCTGATTACCCACAGGATGTCAGTAATACTGAATCTTGCTGCAAATGACATGAAGGTTAGACATACTTTTCCTTAATTTTGTTGAAGTAACTCCTGATGAGCTGTTTGTTTTAGACTACTGTTTTCTCATATGCAGCCAGTCTTGATTCATGAGACTACAGAGTATTCACGTCACTCCAAATCTAGTTCCTCTAATCTCTAAAGTAATTCAGTGGCGAGTTCTGTTCCCTCCAACTACATGTTTCAAATTAGAGAGTTGGTTATAAACACAAGACACAATGGAACAAGTAATGCTCCAGTGCATGATGCAATGGCTTTTACCAATAAGGAAAGGCAATTACTTATAGGAAAAGGAAGATCACAACAGACAAACATGCCATTCCATCCATTATCAAACAGTTTGTTTTTTGCAGGGTTTCAGACTTGGGTCCTTCGCTGTAGGGAACAGGATTGGGAGACACCATATAACCTAGGCAGTACACGTTTGGACGGTGGGAACATCCAGTCCAAGCCACTACAGACACAGGGAGGAAAATGCAAACTCCACACCTTACATATCCCAGTCTGGAATCAAACCTGTGGCCTAAGAGCTGTAGGACAGCAGCACTCTCTACTGTACCACATCATGGTGCCTCAGTCATTGTTCAATGCCAGTTAAAGGGTCAAAATTTAGGCATTAATACAATTCTGCAAAAAGCATTTTAATTAAATCCTATGATTTCCTTTAACTTTTTAAAAGCCACATTGTGATTCGTGAATGTTTTTCCATTTTTTTTATTTACATGCTAGCATTCCTGTGGAGTTTCTGCCGAAACAATGCATTTTCCAAGGTTCATCAGATCCACTATAACAGAACAGAATGTATTCATCATTATCCAATTCCTTATTATCTCTTTAGCTTCGAGGAGAGCTACAGTATACTTGCTTTACGCAAAGGCTTCACTAGGTGAATTGCCTGTTCTTTAGTGTGCGAGTATGTGAAGCTGTTGCTGTCACGATCATCATCCCTCCTCTAGAGGGCGCTCCGACCCTTTTGTGTTAAGTTCATTATCACGTTCACCAGTCCCCTTGTTCCGTTCTTGTTTTAACCTGGTGCTCCGGAACCTTGGGGCTCTGCGTTGGAAGACGGAAGCCCGCCCAGCTTCAAGTCGCCCTACGTCCGTGGTCTGAGGGCATCGGCTTCCAATTGCCTTCCTGACCCAGCTGAGTCCGGGTCCTGGCCTCATCACTCCGTTTTTAATTTCCTAGTTCCTTGTCCCTGTTCCTGTTTTTAATCGTTCTGTCTTGGATGGATTCTCTGGTTTTGGATTTTGGACTGCGCCCCTGATATACTACATTGGACTGCTTTTGGACTTGTTTGCCTGTGTTCCCCCCCTTGCACCTGGATTCACTGTCGGCACCGCCCCCTGTTCACCATCCCTTCCATTCCTGACTGTCTTTTCCCAGTAGCCCTTTTCCAGTCACTTCCGGATTATACCGTCTGCACAGGGTCCTAAGCTACCCATCGTGACAGTTGCCTCAACTGTACATTCTTTAGGTTCCAAAAAAACTGATTACATTAAAAACATAGTAATTTACAGTATAATACATTGAAAACAGCATTACCATAGGATACACACCTTAATACATACTGTAATAACAAACAGAACATGATTCCTGATCATCACATTGTGTTGATGCACTGATGATTTAGAAATATGCAGGTGAGCTTGCAAATACCAAGGAAGGATTTAATATAGCGAACTGTAATGGGAAAAATAACTACTTTTATTGTAGGGTAACAGTTTGCCCTTTAAGCTATTTAATAAACACAGATCTTATTAACAGCATCAAATAGCACGCCATTCATATCATACAACATAATGGACATCTCTAGTTATCAGTTCGAGCTCTCCATTGAATTAACAAGCAAAGGTGCCATACTGTACTTTTAAATGTTAAAATCCCATAGATACTAGTAAAATGTATTGTAATGTAGAAGCTACAATTACCACAGTGTCAATCCATAATAATCTATTATTGAGCTACATACCTATTGGCAATAATAGTCATGACACAAAAAAGCATAAAAGTAACCCATATGTTTAATCTATACAGTTTTCATATGACAAATATGGCCAAAGACTGTTTTCAAGTCACCTACCTGTTTGTAAGTGGTCCAATGAAGGGATTAGTCATCAGCTGCACTGTGGCTTTGGAGGCAAAAAGCAAACCAACTTTCACATTTTCATTGAGAAGATCCTTGTCTTTTTTGGGGCAGTCAGACTCTGGCTTTGTGGTGTTGCCACCTAGGCTTTCAGTTGTGGGGTATGAATAAGCCCCTGGCCTTTGTGTGGTTACTTCAGAGCCATTCTCAGTCAACCTTGTGGAGTTGTCATAGTAGGAGAAGATAGTGTGAAAGTTACTTGGGGCTCCTGGGGTCAGAGGAGAAGCAGTCTGGTTCCTTACAGGGGGGGCTTTGTGTTCCGTAGTATAAATGTAGCTCGGAATTATGGGCACTGCCAACAGAGGACAACAAAAGAGGCAATGTCAGTTCAGTGCTGGTCAGCATCACCATGTTAAAGTACATTATGACAGAAAATGGAATAGATATTTTGTAGAAGATTGCAGCTTCATCATATATTTAAGTAACTAGATAATAAATTGCATTAACACCAATAATAACTTTTGAAGTATACATATAAAGCTAGAAATATGTAAAATTTGAATCGTTTTAACTTAATACTGCCTGTATGAATATTTAAAGTCATAGTCACTGTGATATCAATTATTTAAAATAGGCAAAAAGAGTGCCTAATGCATTGTCTCTGATATACTAGTACAGTATGCATTTGTCCAAAATATTGTTTTCCCTGGTGAGACTACTGTACTGTATGTTGTCATTTATTATTCATATGGTTTATATTTATCATATCAACTATGAAAAAAATAAAAGAGGTTAATTTAGTAGGTTTAATAGGTTAATAATAGAGAAATTTACACTATTCCAAACACTTAGTCTTGAGTAGTATTTCCGTAAACAAATTTATAGGTGGTAAAATGTTATATTTTCTTGTTTATAAACTTTTCTTGCCTGCTTATTATTATCATTGCTTTGTTTAGCAGTACATTTTAGAGCCGACCTGCACACCTCACGTATAATCCAATCAACCTGCACACCCAAGATATACAGTCATATATCAGACCCACACTCCTGACATTTTATACACCAGACCTGCACACCCAATTTATAATACACAAACCTGTACACCCCATGAATAGTACATCAGACCCGGACACATAACATTTTTAACAACCACTATAAAAATAAATCCCCAATGAAACAGGAAGAGAATATGGTGGAAAGAATATAAATCACTGGAGAAAAAAACACAGGGTACAGTAAGTGAGAATGATTAAGAGCATCCAGATGAAGGGAGGTTATATTAAAACTTGGATCAAACTTTCCTACTTCTCTCAACGATTGAGTAATTTCTTTTTAAACCCTCCCCATTCATGTGCATGTTTCAGATTTTCACTCCTCTCTACCAGATCAAAGTCTAAATATTTTTATGAAATTGGAGTTAAGAACATATGATACAGAGCTGTGCGATAAATAATTATTAAATGAATATTATGTCCCCATTACCTGTAAAGCACTTTGAGTAAAGTGTCCAGAAATGTGCTATATAAGTGTAAAGAAAGTATTATTATTATTATTATTATTATTATTACAGAGAGAGATGAACATGTGTTCTTTCTTAATAGAACTGCAGTCTCTTTTAACACATGTTCAAATATTTAGCTAGAATCTGATCTTTATGGTTGGTTTGAACAAGGTCCTCTTGCCTGGCTTGCTTCTTCTCTTTTCTCCCTGTCTCTTCCATGTGTTTTCTCCTCCCTCTTCTCTCTTTCCTTTGCCTACCTGTCTTTTATTGTGTGTCTCTGGGCTGGTAATGACTCTTAATGATATACCAAGAACTTAAATAACTAAGGTAAACCAGAAGATGCTGCTTCATCTATTATTATTATAACAGTCACACTCCCTACTGATCAGCAAATACCTCCTCTGCCGGCTATCGTTTCTATTCATTTTTTAATTTTATGACCATTGTAACACCCATAACAGTATTTTAAATTAATCACCACATAATAAATAAGGAGGCTTGCCTGCTTTTATGATGTTCTATACTTGGTTTCTGTTTGGAGTGTTGTGTTGGACAAGCATGGTACATGATATATTTTCTATATTCTCTAGTCTAGTGTCTACTAGAGGAGGATAAGTAGAGTTTTACAACACAGAAAATACAGCTTACTATCTTCATGATTTCATCAAATTGATATTTTTAGCCTGAAGCAGGGTTTGCCTATTTCCTTGTTGTGCATCTGCAATAAATTATTTCTCTTCAGTTTATTCTGGCCATATGAAACAAATTGTTCTGTATCCTAGTAACATTTTATATTAGAAAAGAAAAATCAATCATTAACATCTGAAAGACCTATTTGAATGGGAATCTTTCTATAATAGTTTTCAAGTCCATTTGGACCAAACAACCTAATATTTTTATGTTTTGCATTCATTCATCATGTAAGAAAAACCTTTGAGGAATCCACTTCTAACAAATATTTAAATACCAAGCATAAAAGCACACATAGTACGACTTTATTCTCAATGTATTTATCAGTTTAGGAGTTTAAGTAGGGCTTGTTATTATTGCAGCTGTAGATGTAAAACGTAAGAACAGTTTCAAACAACATGAGGCCATATGTTCCATCTTGTCCGTTTGGTAGTTAGCAGCTAATTGATCCAGCAATCACATTCAGTTGTTTCTTGAAAGAAGCCAGGGTATCTGCTTCAACAACATGGCTGGGTAGCGTGTTCTGTACTCCCACAACCCTTTGCATAAAAAGTGCATCCTGGTCTCAGTTTTAAAAGTACTTCATTATAGTTTCCACTGGAAACCTTTTTTTCACATTTCAATGTTTATTCAAATTCTAATTTAAATTCTGATTAAAGCATATTAGGAGGTATATAAATATACAGTACATTTGGTAAATGTATTAGACATATACAGTACTCTATTAGTCTGCATAACCATACTGACTGTTTTTTTAGAGCAAAATAATAGTGATGCGATTGCTGAGCATTCTGTTAATTCTAATCCTAACATAATGTTCCTCATTTAGGTAAGTCTCATACAATTTCAAGGAGCAGTCCACCAATATCTTTTTGTATGATTGTGGCATTATGTGCTGATGATGTTACTGTACATTAATCATATCGGCATTGCAGAGAGAGAAACCAAGGTCAGGCTGCTCATGGTCAGGTAATAATGTGGGGAGACTGACTGCCTTCATTACACCCTGGTTAAACAGTGTTGAGTAGCTAGTCAAAATTAATGTGCATGACTTTGAGAGGAAAGAGGAAACCAGAATGCTGACAAAAAACATATAAACACAGTTATCGCATATATACTGACAGTGAAGATCAGAATCAAACCCAGAACCCTGGAGCTATGAGGCAGTAGTACTAACCACCATGCTATCCTTTTACAGTGATACAGGGTATAAAGATATGTGTACTGCCAACTATATTCTGGGGATATATGTGTAACCTGACCAAAATCACTTATCACAAAAGTGCCTGATATTGCAGTGTGACACATGCCTTTGGTTTTTGCATTTGTTTTGTATTTTGAATCTTGAGATTGAAAGACAAGTTTCCACAACCGCTGCATTTCCAGACAGGAATTTTCTTAATGGAAATATCTTAAATAGATACTACAATTATAATTTGTACAGTTTTATTTAATATTTTATTGAATACCTACTCTTTTCCACAAGACATTGTGAACTACTTCATTATTTTAAATATAAATCTAATGCTCAAATATAGTATATAATATAGAAATCCTAAACAAAGTGCTTGTTTCTGCATTAAGCATGGATACCATTTAGCAAACCCAAACTACCACTAAGCTGTTAAGCAATAAGGTACTTCAAGCTCTTCAGGACACTGTGTTGCAATTATATAAGACATCTAAAGTCTCTGAGTCAGGGGCATGAAAAGGTTTAGTTGTTAATAAAATGATTTTCTCAGTTGAATACTTTCCCCTCCTATAACCACTCTTAATCTTATTAGCTGTAGACCAAACTGTAGTTTCAGTTTGCTCAAGGCTTGTGTTTTTAGCTCTGTTTAGCTTTAGTGTGCCAAAGAAATAACAACATTGATGTTACTTCTATACCTTTGCACTTTTTACCTATTTTTATTGATTACCATAATTTAATTTAAAGACTGTAATATCAACCTGCAGCACAGAGAGAGAACTCTGGGAAGAGAATACTCAAATGTTTATTACTCTCTGTGAAAGTCCAACTGGATATAATCTCTTCAACATGTGACAACTAATCGCTCTACTATTCTTTCTTTCTGTGGGCCTAGCCATAGGAAATTTACTTCTTGGAATTTAAGATGCTTAGAAATATTATTTGCACAACTTTTGCAAGTTTTGTCTTAATGAAAATTACCATCACTAGAGAGAACTATACTCTTCTTGATCAACACACAGCTAATCTGAGGCTCCAGAACAGAGCTTTCTGGTTTTTTAATAATGTCACTTGCATGAATTTCTACATAAACATAGTGATAACAACCCAGAGAAAAAGAGAACAGCTTGAAAACCATGCTTCTAAAACAATTTTTATGTAAGTATGAGGTATTAAGAAAAGATAGTGTGTATGTATTACTTCCCATAATAATGAAAGTTAAACACCGCAGCTAAACTTCCACAATAACATACAATCCAAAGTAATAATAATGCAGAAAAAGTCATTAAACTGAAAATATGATGCCTGAAATATTGAAGTAGTTATGATTTTTTAAATGAAAATATGAGATTTTGTCCAGCCTTTGCAATTATTTTCAAAGCTTTCTTAAGCTGGAATCGTAGCTGTTGAAAAATGTAAAAATCTGAAATGAAATGGTTTAAAAATTTTTTTTTATCAGTCCAATGCAAAAAGAATTATGGTCAGAATGAAAAACAAAAAAATTCAACAAATGCATATTATAGAATTGTTGAACTTTAGTGCTTATTAATATAATTAACAAAGCACAGAAGTAAAACTTAAGAACTGAAGTTAGAACGACCCATTGTTTCTAAAGGGGATACAGTTTTAAATCCACAAGTATACAGTTATGAACTTGATCCAGACTTGTCATTAGCTGTGAATGAACTAGTTAGCCCTGAGGTGATTGAGTTGCCTGTCCGGATCCCAGATAACATCAATGAGGCAGTACAGGAGGAAATGAGAAGTCAATGCTACTTCTGCCGGCCAGGATATATGGGAAAATGAGATAGAGGCTATTGGAAGAACATATTTTTCATACATCATTAAGCTGATGAGAAAAACTAGTATATCTGCTTTGTAACTGGATTTTGTGTAATGTGATTACACTATTACTTAATTTATATTTATATTTCTTTTAACATTCACACTAATAATAATGTTAATTTTCTTGATAATCATTTAAAAGCATTTTAAAATAAAGGGATTAGCATGATAATTTGTTCTGTTCTGTGTGATGTGGTCAGATTTAACAAAGATTTCAGCCTATTGTGACTGCCTTTACAGTAGAACATACAAAGGGACATCCAAGTTACATTTTGTCAGCTATATACATGCTGTAACCAAAATATTTTACAACATATGATACTGTACAACATTTCAGTTTGAGGTCATCCTTATCAAAGGTAAATCTCTACACACTCAATATAAGACAAACTAAAGTTTCAAATCTCACAAGGTTGTATCTACTGTCTGGTTTATAGGCAGCATGTAGTTGAAAATTAAGCTTTCTTTCAGTTTTTGCACCCATTTAATATATTCTAAAAACTAGAGTTTTTGCACCCACAATCATGTTTTTGTTTTACGATTGTTAGGATGGCACCAGTATTATCGTACTGTCGAAAACACATCTAATATGCACAAACCATAAGCAATTTCTGCACTGGATTGAAGAGCTTTGAATGCTGTGCTTGTCCATGTGAAAACAGACACTCCTCTGACCTGCTCGTCATTGACCACATCACAGGCACTGCAGCCCATACTGGACGTGCAGTGTCTATTGGAGGAGAGAGCACTGTATGCCTGGAAACACCTGGGAGACCACAGGGATCACTTTATGGTTGAGAGCCGAGAGTCCTGGCCAACCCATACCGCCCTACCCTACCCTGAGGTGAGCAGATCATTTTTCTGGCAACCTGGGTCCAGGGGTCCTTCAGTAACCAACCACTCAACCCGTGAATTCCAAACGATAAAAAGCACATACCTTATGAAGGACGTGACTTGAAGCATTGGCAAGACATACAGTACATGCAAAGATACAGAACCCTGGGACTTTCAACAGTGTCAGCAGGAATCTGCAAGCTGCAGTGCACGTTTCAATCGGGGCCACCTGGAGTTACATTTGAGATCAGTTGCTGTGAGTTTAAAATGGCAATTTTAATCTCTTAATCAAAAAACAAAAAATAAAGGTGATAGAAGGAACTGTTCACCTTAAAATTAAAGGTTTTATTTTGTATTATGATGTTTAAGCCCCTATATAAAGATAACTTTTAAATCCATGAATGAACATTCAACATAAACTACAACAATGAATTGAATACTGTAAATAATTTATAAATCCCAAAACAACGGCTCTTTCTTTTAGCCCTGTCAAAAGAGAATTGTTTCTAAACATGAATAATTAAAAACTACACAACCTCTTCATGGGTAAACATGAGTAGGTTTATTGGTTGCTTTATTTATCAAAGCTGTAGGCACTATTCACAGCAGCCTGGTAAAATGGTGATACTCAAGTGTACATGAGCAGTGGTTTGTAATATTGTCCAACCACTCTAATGTCTCAATGAGCATGTGGCTCCTGCCGTCTTCCTCTAAGATGGGATTTAAATGTAACCAGAAAATACCTGAGAAATTATTGTTGTTGAATAGCAGTGGACTGCAAACCTAATAAGCTCCGTCCCCATAGGGTGTCAGTTTCACACCGTGCTTATGCCACAGACTACAAGATGATATGCAGGATGACAGAATATGACAACAATTAGGCAATAAAAGCTCCAGTGCCAAAAGGTTGGGTCTGGAATCTAAATATTGTCTAAAATGTTGTTTTAACCTTAGACAGTGAGCCTCACCTCATTAAGATGCTCCAGGGGACGTCCTGATAAGCTGAATTGAACTGAAGCAGAAAAAGCACTAGAACATGGAGGTGTACAATAATACTGAGGCTTCAGTAAATTAGAAGAGAAGCAAAATGTAAAAAAGTAAATTAATCTGTTGCAAAACCAAGATGGTAACAGAAATGTACAGTACTTAAACCCCCCTTAAAAGATCTGGTTTAATAAGGTTCAAAACATTTCATTATAATGTACAAACTGCAATGTATTCCAGCTATCAGAAGTACCACAAAAATCATTAGCACATTTAAAGCATACTATCGCCAAGGGAACTCTTGAGGAACTCTTGGGCACACACGACATTGCATAGCTCTCAGTATTCTGAGACTTCTACACAAGAAATTTTTAATGATGCTCCTGCAGGAGCATTTGGAGTATAAGGTATTTTTCTCAGAACTGTTATGCACCTTAGTTGTTAATGTGATACTGAGCATACTGCTGTGCACGTTTCCTTAATTTTGAAAACTTTCTGGTTGACACAGGTGAGCCTCTTTAAGAAGCCAGTATTGGAAGAATTGATTTCAGGCCTCAGTGGAGTTTAAGAATTGAGAGATCAGATTAGTTGATTTTCATGGAATGCCAAGATGTTACTGGGTTTAGGAATTCAGCAGTGAATTGGCTGCCTATATAAAGGAGTCAAACCACAGATCTGATGCTGGGAACTTGTTGCTTCACTTTAGGAGAGATGCAGATCTAGAAATGAAAAGGAAATAGACAAGCAAATAACCCAGGCTGTCCATTCCATGCCCACTGGAAATCATCCTCAATCCTTAACCACTGGAAATAATCCAGCAGCTTCTAAACACAAAGACTAACTGAAGATTCCTTGAAAGATTTCACTGCAATTCTCAAATTCATTTTAGTCAAATGCGCCTTTATCATCTACTCCGAGATGTAAGTTTTGCTATTTGATTTTCTATTTAATAAGCTGGAGCATATTGGTACCTTCTCAAAAATGACAACAAAGTTATCAATAATAACTAGTGACCATATACACTGGATATCACATACTGTACATGTTCAAACTATTTTATCAGCTTTTTAAGGCTGTTATGTACTGTTCTGAATATGTCTTCAGTGCAATGCCTTTTTACCAATTATTTCTGTTTTAAAGGTCCAATCATCATTTATACAGTAGTCTGTAATTCTTTTACAGCACATCCTAATATATATATATATTATATCTAAGTAGAATAAATGATAGTTATCATGCAACTAAAATGCATTGCAATTAATGTGGCATAAAACCAAATCTCACTAAAGACATAATTAACACTGCTTAATAAAAGTAAATCATTCAATCAATTCATCCTCTACCAGGTAGTCACCATTCCTTGTATAAGGTTCACAGAACTCCAGTGTTTCCCCTGCAAGCTGTAAGGTAGAACTATACATGGAAAAAGCTCCAGTTCATCACCAGGCAGGCACACACAACTTTATAGGCACCAATTATCCTAGCTAGCATGCCCCGGAAACTCCACATGAATGTGCAAACTCTACACCCCAGTCCAGAATCAAATCTAAGATCCAAAAGTCATCTAGCACGCCACTGTGCTGTCCAATGTCTCTTCCATATAAGGTGAATATTGTATATACAGTACAATGGGATGTATTCCTTTTTTTCCATTTAATCAATTAATATTGGGCAATACAAATAATTTAGACCAGATTCTGTTCCTTATTCAATGCAATTTAACACAAATACAGAAGTCTGGTCTCTCACACATACTACCAACAGAGACCTTTATATTAATTTAATATTTATTTGCACTTGTTATACAGAGATGAACAAAGAATCTGCCAGTACATGAAGCTTGCACATGGACAGATCTACGGGTGTTTTCCCCCATAACGGTTAACCCGTGCCTCTCTATGTCCTAAATGAAATGCAAAATAACACCTTTATCTTTATAATTCAGTCTGAAGTGTAATTCTTCACAATTGACACGACACATTTCCACGTAGGAAACTATTGAAATGCAAAAAAGACCATAAAAAGACAGATATAAACCAAAAATGTATTGGGAACTCAGAAATGCAGGATGCCGTTTAAAAACAATTAAAGGAATACCATTCAGCGTGAGTAATGTAAAAGCCACTGGGATCACTGAGCTACCCTGGCGAATGTAGCGGTGTAAAACTCAAAGCAGAAACAATAAGAGGACACTAGAACTATAATTAATTCTAAGCGCACCTAAAATGTATCTAACACTTAACAAATAGACGTTATTGTTTTATCGTTATGTACTGGTTCACGGTTACTCGCAACAGGTGTGGTTTCAATGCAGGGAAAACAAGAAAGCATGTCGTTCGATATTTATTTAACCTTTCTATTGGCTTCTTCAACCCCGAACCGTCTCGGTAACGTTCAAGGAACGACAAAACTCTAACTTCGTGGTAGATGCAATGTCATAGGCATACTTCTGGAGCAAACCTGTTAAAATGTTGAAAACTAAGAATGTTTCCCCAGAATTGCATACAGTAAAAACGCTTAAAGGGATGGCCTTAACTTTCATGCAAACAAAATAGTTACAATACTATTTCTACTGATCTTTACTTATTACTGCATAGAACACGAAGCATGTAAAACTGGTGAATGGAAAGGCTAGGTTACAGGTATCAGAATGCTAGAAAATTCACGTCAGCGCATATGATCTGTAATTGTTATTTTCTCATGTTTCATGAGTGAATGCTTTGTGGAATAAAACACTTCTCCACAATGCTTATTTGTAATCCTGAGAAATCTGAAAAATCTTTGCTGCTAGATTCAGTTTATTCATTAAACGTTTAAATACAATTAATTTCAAAGAACCCTACTTTTGTTACACGAATCGCCCGTCACATAGTAAACTATGCACCAAGTAATTAACGCACGTCTGCGGCAGTGACATACACACGGTAGACTTTAACTGTATCCTTTTGAACGTGAGATGTTATGGTGCACAGATCAGATGAAACCGGTACTCAGACCGGAAAGAAAATACTGTTGTAGTTATTCACTTTTACGCCGGTTTTGTACTCAACGGTTTTCTCCATCCATCCAAAACCTAATTCTTTTATGATCCCCAACTTTTACAGATGGAACTGATTTTTACCATTTAGTCGAAACTCCCCCAGATCATTTTTCCGAATGACACCATCTGTCAAATAGGCGTGAAAGTTTATTTTCCCTCAGTAAACTAGGGATAAACAGTTTGACAAGCCGTACATACCGACTACGGTGAGTAGCATGTTATCCAGAAGCAAAGCAATGAAAACGATCAGAAGAATTAGCCTCCTGGACTGCCTGCCTTCCCTCAAGCATCTAAAAAGACTGAACTCCCGTAGCGTTTCAAATCCACCCATCTTGTACAGTCCGCTGAGGAGATATTCACTCTGCAACCAAAAAGCATTCGTTAGGTTCACTCCGCTCACAGCTCATTCTAAAAGAACCAAGCAAGGCAGCCAGACAGTTTAAGCCCATCGTAGGCAACCGAAAGTGATTATTTGCACGGAGCGTTTGAGTTACAAGCTGAGCAAAAGGAACTCTTGTATAATAAAATAGAAATAAAGAAGAATAACATTCTTAAGATGTGTTTCAATGGTTAGTTTAAAGCTTTATAATTACAGAAATATTACACATGGAGTTTTGTATAATCGTTTTTCAAGATCGTTTCATGTAATTATGAATTTAAAAGTCTTGTAGTTAATTTTTTGTATCTGTTTGTGCTCCTGTTTTTTACGTGATTTTTTCTTAAGGCAAAAAAAAAATCATGTAGTCCGCTCTGTAAATGTAACTAGTTATTTAACAAAGCGATTATTTGTGATTGTACTTCTGGAACAACAAGAAAAAAATCAATATCAGCAAAGCCACTTGGATGCTATATGTGTAAATGCAATGTAAAGCATCTTACCTTGAATGCAATCCGTGCACATTTAAAAGTCACTTTTGGTTCTCATTGCTTCTCCAGAGGCAAAAAAAAGAAATATTGTAACTGGGGAGGTGTAGTTACTTGTCTGGGCTCTGACGTCATAGCACCCTTATCATTCATGACAATGATTAGCATTGCTGGCTACCGGAGGAGCTGCATTGAAGTGTGAAGTGCAGAGATCACAGAGGCGGCTCCAGAAATAATTATTAAGGGGGCTTAGCGTTTGAGGAGTGGAACCAAGGTGAAAATTTGGGGTTAATGTGTTCCGATGTTTGCTTAGGTACTATAACAGTCGTCATCTCTGAAAGGCACTAATGCAGCAGATCCTGTATACAGAGCGCCTAAATGTTTTTTTGGATGAGAACATTAATCAATACATGCTATATCTGGTCGCACAATATTACTACTAGGACTAAAAAAAACATCTTGAAAAGTGAGTGTATAAATTATTAACCCAAAATTAAAACCAAAACATTTCTTGTTTTTTTTAGAAACTATTTGGATGTGATTTAGTCATCATTCCATGTAGAAAACGTATAAATTGTGAACATTACGAAAACAACACTAAATAAAGTGGACTGAACAGTAACATATAATTAAGCTCTAGGTAAAACCCTGGGTATTACAGTATGCATCAAATACATTGTTCTTCTACACATTGAAACCGATAACCTGACTCTTAAAGGCGATATCCTGGCCTATTTCAAAGAAATCTCTAAATGATAATAATAATAATTGCTTACAGTTACTGTATATACCACTTTCCTGGACACTTCACTCAAAGCGCTTTACAGGTAATGGGGACTCCCCTCCACCACCACCACCAATGTGCAGCCCCACATGGATGATGCGACAGCAGCCATAGTGTGCCAGAACACTCACCACACGTCAGCTATCAGTGGGGAAGAGAGCAGAGTAAAGAAGCCAATTCATAGATGGAGACTATTAGGAGGCTATGATTGGTAAGGGCCAATGGGAAATTTGGCCAGGACACCGGGGTTACATCCTTAATCTTTTCGAGGAACAGCCTGGGATTTTTAATGACCACAAAGAGTCACGACCTCGGTTTTACTTCTCATCTGAAGGACGGCGCCTGTTTACAGTATAATGTCCCCGTCACTATACTGGGGCATTAGGACCCACATGGACTGAAGGGTGAGCGCCCCCTGCTGGCCCCACTAACACCTCTTCCAGCAGCAACCTTTTCCCAGGAGGTCTCCCATCCAGGTACTGGCCAGGCTCACACCTGCTGACTATTACTGTCAAAGCAATGATCTTTGAATCCAAGAAGAAGGAAGAGCATCCCTAGTGGGTTTCTTACTCCAGGGGAAAAAGCTAACACAAGAATTGTTTTATTTCCTGAATGAGAAGGGGAATCACTGCCTCTGTTACCTTTTCTGTTACATTTTAGAATTTCCTATCCTTATTTGTCTGCAAGGCACACTCATTTTTTTTAATCTGCTGGTGCTTTATTTAGTTTTTATTTATTTTGTATTTATGTTATACAGTAGGTTAGTGTTTGATGGTCTGTTGTTTAAGTATCCCAAAAAGAACATAGAAATGTATCTTGCCCTTTATATGGGCAGATGAGAAATTTCTTACATTAATGTTAAGAAAATAAAGTTGGAAAAAACATATCTTCAAACAAAATTCTTCAAGTGAAACTCACCGTTTAGTCAGCTTTGAGCATTTAAAAAATCTTATTGTAAAATTGGTCACATAACAACCAACAACACCTTAAAAGAGGCTGAAATGGTGGTTTTTCACAGACACTAATAATATCTCATGTAAAACATGAGATAAAAGATTGTGTGCATGGTAGGATATTATAAAGACAATATAATTTTCCTCCAGTCTTCCTCCATCCATACACTGACACAATCTGAAGAAAAGATCTGTCTTTGTCCCCTTTCATGCTGTTGCAATGATCCCGTTGATGCTCTGTGAAATGTGCAGTCCTTATTATACAAGCATAAGCATTCAAAGTCAGACATTGTAAGCTGGCTCTAAATCTCTTTGGCATGAGTATTCTCCATGGTGAAGTTATACAGTAGGTGTGGTGTAATTGTCTCTCCCATAGTTCTGTTGTATGCTACAGTATGTTTCCTTGGTGCTAGAATAATGATGTGATTTTACTAAAATCAGGTTGTAGTTGTGTAATAAACAAGGTGGGCTGAACAGACATCATGTCTGTCATATTTTGTTTTATGTAGAAACTGACAGACCACATTTGTGGCCTACTCTGTACCTGCATCATCCTCTGTGCCACATATGAAAGGCTGTTGATCCAATTACTCAAGGCTGGGTTCTTGCAGCAGTGTAGGTCAGTCATTTGTAAAGCTTTGAGCTTTTTGACTAAAAACATATCAAGTTCAGTGGTCTATTCTTAAATCCTGTTTTAATCTTTATTATTAGCATTACAATACATCACAAGACTTTATTTAGCATGAGACATACTTTAGTTCTGTCTTTCCTTTTCTCATGTTTTGCTACTTACGGTCAGATTGTCATGTGCTTCAGCACTGCACTTGCTGTGGAGCCCTTTCAGTGTAGTTCAGCTGTGTAATTAAAGCTGGTTTATCTATTCTATTTATTCTATAAAACTAATAGGTGATTAAACGATAATTTTATTGTTTTATTAGTGGTCAAGGAAATATTGTGAATTGAAAAAATTAAATATAAGCAAATACTCAGATGTCACACAATAGTTAAAAAATACAGTTGGATAGTTTGCTTGTGAGGACAGGTCAGTTCAATGACAGACAGACAGATCATTTTTTTCATTTAATGCATTGTAATATCACCATAAGTACTAACAACTAATCCCTTTCATATTTGTTGTGTAGAAATTCGAGCGTCACATCTGAAAATACTAGCAAGAAAATCCAGAAGACTTTTATTGATGCTACCTGTACATCATCTGCACTGAGAGAAAGCCTCACTGATAGTGTCAGGACTCTTTGTGGTTTTGGCAGATGAGAAGAGAGACTGTGGTAGAAAAGACTGTGGTCTTCTATATGTCTACAGATGAACAACAAATGTCACAGAAAAATAACTGGCCTTTGAGCATTTCAAATCTCTCACTGCAGACTTACTGTGGACACTTGCTACCTGTGGGCTACACAGTCTGGAAACGGACAAAGAAACTATTGTAACAGAGTGCTGTGATGCAAATTCTGTAATGGGCAAGTCTGATGTACAGTACTACAGACCATACTGGTCCACAGATATCATGCCTTTCATTGAGAGATGCCTTGTCATAACCTATGTAGTGAAGGAGGTCAAAGTGTAGAGATTAATCTTCATAGACTGTTAGCATTTATCAGCCAGCTTTGAATATGTGAAACATTTGAATCATTGCAACAGACAAGAACTGTAGGTGACTTTCCACGCCTTCCAGAAACAAGATGGGCTTGTGAGTGGAGAATTGTTTCAGCAGCCAAGCAAAATTTTAAGTGTGTGCTAGTGTATGCTTGGACAAAACTGCCGATCAGAAAAGATACATGGAAATTGAAGGTTTCTATTAGAAGTATTTATAGCTAATGGTATTGCTAGTTTGTATGAGTTTGAATTTATTTTGTGTATCAGTAAAATGCTCAGCAACATATTGCAGTATGCTCTGCTTTATCCTGCACATGATATCAAGCAAGAGATTAGTCAAAAAAGATTAGAAGTTTAAATGTTAATGGGAACTTTGGTCAGACATGGCTGATTTGTACAATGACTGCATTTCTTTAGAACTTCCTGCAAAGAAAACAGAAGAGACAAGATCTAGCAGAGTTTGTGTTCTCTGAGTTACAAAAATTCTGAGAGCCACCAAGTTTCCAAATCTTTTAAATTCACTTTAGCTAACATTTCCATTACTAAGAGTTTTCGTTTCGAAGCCTACTTTACTGCATTAAAGAAAGTAAAATCATTTAAGAGCTACAATGTTGCAATGAAGAATTTCAAGCTTGATATCTATTTTGTTCAGTGCAAAATTTTAAACTCAAGAAATGTGTTATTCTTAATTTTTCTTATAATTAATTTCTCTATCAATTTGAAATTTTGACATTTGGTTATTTGAAATTTGTAAAATTCAAATATTAAAACTGACATTTCATGCTCTTTTTTATTCCTGGTGTTGATATACTGTGTTGCAAGTCAGCACACGTTAAGCATGTTGAGCTCCTCTCTTCATTATTTATTGAAGCTGTTCCTGGTATTGGTGAATAATTTTTAAATAACTGAGATGAATGAAAAGCAAAAGAGAATTGAAGCAAATGGGATAAACCAGTTCACTGTTATTTATGGAAATGTGCTTCTTTTCCCCATCTTGTGGATATACTTCCCTCATGTGGTTGAAGTCATAACTACAGTTGCATTGCCACAGCTTTTCAAAATATAACACTACTGTATAGAATCACAGTACATAAGCTGTGTAGTCGCCCCCCCCCTCCTGTCCTAACATTTTAAGTTTTTGAAAAGGTGAGAAAGCAAAGTATGAAATAATTGCTATTTGTTTTGAAGAAATCAGCTGTAACCTACATGAATCGAATATACTGTATGTGCTGTCACCTTAGTGTTTGCCCACAGGAAACACAGCAGGTGAGGTCCCAGAACCTGATCAGCACTGTGCTGCACAGTCAGGATGCCATCAGTCAATACAAGTGAAGTTCTGTAGCATCTAGACACACCTACTTAGACCTCCTCATTGATCACTGACAGTGTGTTTACCTTGCCAGGTTACAAATTGCTTGCTGTGAACAAACCAGATAGAGAGTGATGGTCCTCTTACTTTCAGTAGTTCTACCTCCAGCATACTGAAGGTACAAAGGCATTGTTTTCTTAATAAGTGGTACATATTGATTCACAGGACAACATACTGTATCTACTACAGAAGTGATAAATATAGAAATTCCCAGCAAGAGATTTTGTAAGCATAATTTATGTATAAATTTTGGAATGGCATTATTTCTCTGGGTACCTTGTTTTCTGCTGATGTGCTCTTCAGGTCTTGGTGGCAGCAAATACCACTAAAAATTTAACATTAAATTTAAATTTGCACAGCTTTGTCCCCCACAGTTTGCCCTCCTTAACACGTTCACTCATGACGTGAATGAAGTGTTTTAATTGATGCCCCATGATACAGCAAGAGGAAACAATGAGACACATGAAAAACAGAACAGCAGTGAAATGTGCATTTATTCTGCTTTACAAGGACAAGCAAAGAGAACAAACTGTTATAAGAGTATTACCTTAACGTAATTTCAACTGCAGTGCAGACCTGTTTGTGGACATTACAGACCTTCAATCTCTGCATAGAAGGAGAAGAATTCACTTACAGTATGTGTTGTTTAATTAAAGTGTGAATGTCACTCCTGAGGGTTTAGTGATAAGATGTCATGTGTAAAACTGGGAATCGTTCTGTGTAACAACTAGAATGCTGTTATATCCGTATTTCTCTAAAGCTCTTCAGTGCCTTATAACCATTGTACTATTTATCATAATTACCTGCACTTTATGTTTCTCTAATGATCTCTCTACTTAACATGACAAAAAATATATATAAACACATTTCTGTATCCTGATCTTCTATATGAACAATCAGAAATGATATAGATTTTGTGTATCTTAGAATTTGAAAGTATCTTGACTTGTGTTCTTTACCTTTGGTTAGTCGTGTATTTTCCCCTTGATTTTTGTTCAATCAAGTTGATTGCTGTTGTATATCTAAGTGAATGAAACTGCACCTTAAATATTAATGCAGAATAGGTGCCTGCAATTGAAAGTAAATGGGCATCATATTGTAATGAATGGAATCAAACTCCTAGCAATCAGGTGCTTAATATTTTATCTTAGCAAATCTTTCAATAGTTAGGAAATTTAAAAGAGTAATGTTATATGGAATCAACTGTATTTTTACACTGTACACTGTATTTTTAAGCCATAAAAAAGGCCATAAGTTAAAGGTCTTGATTAACCTGTGCTACACTAGACAGCATAACACTGGAGGTAATTAACAGTAAATAAATGAATAAATCTGGCACATGGTTTTAACAAGATCAAATATTGTTATTATATATTCTTGATTTTGACAAACAAACCAGTTTTATTGAAAAACAACTATAATCAATAATGAAACCTCATCAAAACTGAAAAGAGAACATCTTTAGCAAAGCATCATTAATCATTTGCTGGAGAGGCAAATGGTTGAAAAGGATACTTTACGTGTTCAGTAAATATACAGCATGGGATTGCTTTCAAGCTGTGACTGGATGCAATCCTCTTGTCATTTATCTACTACCAACCAAATATAATTATTTGTAACCTTTTGGATGTTCTTGAAGATAACTGAGATGATCATGAGCATTGAGATGCTAATCTTGCCAGAAAGATAGGGCCACTTGAATGAAGTTTTGTTGCGCTTAAGGGCCTAGAAGGTTTGATATACTGTACGAAGATGGGTTAACCTCCCTGTGTTATAGTAACCCTAACACAGCAACCTGTGAATAAGACTATCTGCTCTCTCCTCAGAGGGGTCAGCATCTACTGATTAGTTTCATCAAGGGTTAAGAAGATTTGGATTAGCAATCATTGATCTTCGCTGCTCTTTACCTCGAGTTATGATGAAGTGTGTGCTTTTAGAGTCTTTCTGGAAAGAACAATGAAACCTGCCATTTACTTCATTTTCCGAAAAATCCCCATGCCCTCACTTTGGCTTTTGCTAGCCTTCATTTATCAAGATGAATCTGAATTATTGTTTGTTAGAAAGATATATATATATATTCAGTATATTTCCCTAGAGGTGAAATAAAGAAAAACTCAAAAACTACTTAGAAAACAAACAGGTTTGTTCTTTAACAGACAATAGCTTTACAGGTAAAAGCACAGCACTGGTGAACTCCCCTGAGTTATATTATGTTTGTAAGCATTTTGCCAAATTATTCATGCAATGAGGTGATAAATCCACCTGTATTCCTATTGTGGACTCATTTTTAATTACATATTCATGGACTGAACGTTCTTCGATAAGCATGCTTTTTATTGCTACAAAACTAGCAATAGGCCTCCACATGGATTTCCTAGTAACTGTCTCAAACCCTTTCACCTTCCTTCATCTCTTCATACTTCTCCACCATCCCACCACTAATGCACCTAATAAACCTGCGGTGACAGCTGATGATTCGGAACTGGCCTAGCTTGAAGGCCATAGACATGATGGCCATTCCTATGACGATGAAGAGTGATGTAAGAAGGAAAAACTTGGGATGATTGGGCACTATGTCTCCGAAGCCAATGGTGGTCAAGGTGATGAAGCAGAAGTAGAAGGCATCGAATGTATTCCAGTCTGTCTCCCACAGTGGCAGAGTGAGGGCCCCAAGAAGGATGTAGGCAAAAACTACCACCAAGATGACAGCCATAGGCACATTAAGCTTGTCCAGCTCCTCGCCTATCCCAGAGAAATCCCATATGGAAAACCCTTTGGGAGAGGCCATCTGGTTGAGCTCAGGACAGGAACAGCTACGCTTCAGAGGACCAAAGGAGAATTTTTCTTTGGCTATGATTTTGTCAAAGATCTCAGCATAACGCAGTTGCACAGACTTGCGTTTCACTGAGGACTGTGTATGAAGCACATGCTTTATATCCATGGGTTCCCTGATGACCACATCTTTGCTGAAGTTGTAAGTCCGAGAGGCAGACTCCTCCTTGGACTTCCTGTCACATTTGCCCAAGCTTGTGAGGCAAGAAGGGAACCTGCACATCTTGTGTATGCGGTGGTAGGTCTTGGAAAGTAGGATCGCCAGTATGTCACCCACATCTGTGATGACAAGAAGCATGAGGGGAATGCCTATCATGGCATAGAGGATACAGAACACTCTTCCTATCAGGGTGACTGGATAGATTTCCCCATAACCTGGAACAACACAAAACAACAGTTATCCTTTTTAAACATGGTTTAAAGAAATTAATGTAATTAATTAAGCTCTTATCTCTTATAGTGAGGGGCAGTGCTTTATTGTGCATTACGTTTGACAGCAAGAGAAAAAGTTTTAAAGATTTAGATCTTTGGTAAATCTCAGAAGTTATAAATGCTTTGTTGCCTCCGGATTTAAAAAAAGAACATTATCTCAAGTTATCTGACAGAGTATTTACAAAATGTCAAGATGTAATGCAGAAGTATAACAATGCACAAAAGAAAGAAAAAGTTCAGGTGGGTAGCTGCGTCAGCATGCGTAGGCTGCAAAGGAACAAGTAATAGGTTTATTCCATGCTGAAAAAAAGAAAAAAGAAAACGCAACGTTTCGGCCGTGGAGCCTTCTTCAGGTGTCAAAGACAGGTGTTTCTTCTTTTTTTCAGCATGGAATAAAACTATTACTTGTTCCTTTGCAAAGAAAGAAAAAGTACAGTTTGAGAACTCGCATACTTATGTTGCAGGCAACAGTGACACCTACTGGTGATAACTGGTGTTTCTGCCTAGCGTTCAATTATCATCATTTTTATTCACATTATATGAAATATAGACGGAAATTAAGGTGAGATAGGTAAAAGTGCAATAATATGCGGCTTTATGGTAAGCAGACAATTTGTGTGCTATTTAACTCTCAGTGCGTCGGTCTTGGCAATGCAGCCATAAAGTTGATTTATTCCGCTGGGGGTTACTTTAAGAATGCCAAATCGTCAAGGGAAAAGGGAACACTGTGTTGTCTCAGCCGTGAATGGCAGCTAGACTCAGTAAAACAATAACAACTGATTTAGAGCTATGAAAAGAGAAAATGGTTATTGTTGTTTTTTTGCTAAAATATTTACTGTAAAAGGTGAGTACTACAATGCTGTGATTTTGGTTTCCTAGAAATAGGCAAATGTTTTTCATTACATTTACTTGCAGAGTAATAAAGGTTAATTAAAAGTAAATAAGAATTTTACAACTACTTATTTTCTGATTTGCCAAACTAAACTATTACCAGAGCATTATTCCAAACACAATAGGTGTAAATTTTTTTTAATTAATTCATCTATTGCAGCAATTAAGAAGAAAGTCATGTTCACTCATTCTCTGTAAAAAAAAATGGAAAGCCATATTTATGAAGCTCATAATGTATGTCCTGTGGTTAAGAGCAAGGTTTGGATTGAGACTGTTAATCGTCATTGCGGAAAGGCAAACTGCATTACCATTTTAAAACGTTGTTGCTTGCCATTTGTGGGTTTCCTGTTTGGGACAAAATGCAATTAGCCTGTTGTTTCTGATCCTGGCATCATATATCAGTTGTGAGCACACTTCCTAATCCATTAGCATACAGCTATCATTACTCCATTTTTCCAGGGAAATAAAACAAAACCTCACATTTAAGGGGCACTTATGGTATGCACAGAAAGACTTTAATACAACACAGAGCATTTTAAATTGTGCAAGTGTAATATACAGACACAAATTGTTTTTCTTGTTACACTTTGTAATTATAGGTGTTTTTATTCTCATAAAGAGAATTGGAAAGTCTCCTGAATGGCTCCTCTATTAAAAGATTCTATCTGGAATGCAGGATGACTACTATAGCTTGGAGAGGGCAGGCTTCAGTCCAGGACGGGTTTTACACTGTGTGGTGCAGTAGCTCCAGGGGCTACTGCCCAATTGCTTGGGTCATGGCAGGGCAGAGCTGATTTCAGACTGATCGCATACCACCATTCATCTATTCTCTGCTATAAAGACCTTATGAAACCAGGTGTTAGCAAAAAGCATTGCTGCGCAGGTAGGGTTAGCATAAAGAAGTATCAAGCCTGAAAATCATACACTGAGGAATTAAAATGATGTGATTTTTCCACATCACTTTTCTACTGTTGTGCATGTTCTGAACAGTCAGGCAGCATCTGTTAATTAGAGCTGTGACCTAGGAAAAAAAATCCTGATGTGGTTAAATGTGCCACATGTTTTTTTTTTCTATCCAGCTACATGTGGTGCTCCCTAATCCAGTGTTTTGTCCCAATGAAAAGCTTTATTTTTTTATAGGAGCCTTAGACAACATTGTTAGTCTTACATAAGGAATGAATGCATTGTATAGCCAGTGATATTGACAATGGATAATCCATCTATAAAATCCGCCAGATTGTGGAATCACCTGATCATGTTTGGGTTATTTAAAGGATACCATAGTCCCAAATTATTCTACCCATACTGGGAGTTGTTCTAAGACTATAATTAGGTGGCTTTAATCATTGAGTTCTCATATATACAGTACTGTAGTATTGTTCAAGAAATACATTTGTCTATAAGTAATCTATGCTGTTTGAACATCGTTAGATTTCATCGTTTAAAATCTTAAAAACCATAATTAGTAACTTTATTTTTAATTTCTCCTGTTTGCAAATCTCATAAAAGCAAAAAAAAATATATATATATAGCCTGTTCTACTAGTTCTACAAACCCGTTACTAGTTATATTCAGACAGGTACTGTAATTATCCTGCCTAATTATAACGCAAAACTTTACTATATCTTAATTTAAATGACAGTACCAATAAACCCACGCTTTGTTCCATGGGTTTCTATGACAGTTGTATGTACTTTGATTCATTCAATGCAGCCGCTTAAACTAATTTAGATTCTAATTTAAATAATGCAGAATATGATAAAGCAGACATTTAACGAGAATGCAAAATTCAAAAATTGCCTTGCATGTTTTTAACTGCCCTCACAAGAATTAAGAGACTTACCTACTGTTGTGAATACTGTACAGCAAAAAAACAAAGCGCCAGAGAAAGTCCATCTGTCCGGCCGCTGAAACCAGACCGCCTTAAAATCTTTTAAAATCGTCTTTCCCAAGTCGGTCACCAAATGTTGCGGAGAATCGGATGCACTTACTAAAAGACAATTTCAAACAATTTTCAATTTCAACAAATCGAAATGACATTTTTCTAACTGTTATAATTGTTAAATCATTACAAAACAAAACCTATGTGTTGTCTGTTGCTGTTACTACTAGCAGGAATAGTAAGACCTGTTCATTTATAAAACGCGCTCTAAAAACAGAAAATGAGTTATAATGAGTGACCACTTTAACTGAACATAATGTTTTAGCGCAATAGATCCAGAAAAGAAAGAAATAAGTACCCGTGGAATTCTTAACTTTGTCCACTAGTTTGTACAAAAAACTCTGAAACTCATCGTTAGTTGAATTTGTTACAGTGTTCCCTTCTATGTGTTTAAATAACAAAGCACCAAAGGCGGCGTATCCCACTAGTGAGAAGATAAGGCACAAGTGCGGAAATACGGTCCATAACATCTGAGAGCATTTGGATGTCACTCTCAAGGTTCGCCCTTCTTCAGGTTCAACAGACATCTTAACAGCGTCCAGCTAAGCTTCTAATGCAAGATGGAGCGCAGTACCCGTCTTGCCATTTCAGCCTGCAAAAGAATTGAATTAAAGGGCTGCAGATCTGCTGGGGTGATGGTGGACCACACCATGCTTCCGCTGTAAAAAGCACTGACTTGCGGTTCCCTGAGGAGTAAGAACGTTTGACTCACGCCAATCATCCCCTTTAGTCTCCGTGGAGCGCTAATGGTAAGTTGCTTTGGAAATTGTATTGATTGATTTGATTTAATACGGATGTGACAGTCATACGAATTTCTGAGGAGAGAGCAATTCTTATGCGAACATTATAAATTGAGTTTTCTTCAGCTGTTAGTGAGCACCAGCAGAATAGCAGTTAAAAGTTTTAAGATGTATCAGTTTAAACTCCTAAAAAAGTGAGATGTACCCGCTCTTATGATAACCTTTACTCGAAAAAAGAAATACGCAGCTGTCGTCGCTTCCCTTTACAACTGCAAATGCATTTGCATTTTTTGCTTTCTAAAATTAGTGCCGAGACAAATGTCATGAGACAAAGGAGATTTTAAGACGAGCACCTGTCCCTCTCAGCAGTGTTGCATTTGAAAACAACAGCTGGTGGATAATCAGTACATTTGTAACCCCTACACTATAAACGAGTATTCTCTAGATAAGAGAATGTCTTTTAAAAATCCGTGCCTTAATTTATTCTTATTTGCGACGTAGTCACTTTCATTTCAAACGGTTTATCTACGTATGTACATTGCAGATTTTAATTTTACACGGATGAAAGTGGAATGGAACCCCAACACACAAATTCACAGAAATATCAAGTTTTCATTTTGCTGTTTTTTCTTCTTAGTTTTTCTGTAGTCAGCTGCTAACTGCAAGCCTGACTCCATGATTACAGTGTAATGTGTAAACACGTCTCCACTGAGATAAGAAGAATTTCACATCACGTAACTGTTAGCTATGTTGCCTTCTAGAATGAAATAATATTAGAAGCACATCCATAGACAAACAGCGACACTGCGGGAACATGTTATAATTGAGAGACAGACAGTGTACAGTAATCGCTGTAACCCTGGTACAGCTCCAGAGATTCTATATTATTTTTTTATTAATTTGGCTAATGTCTTTATCCAACTTAGTTTACTGTAAATGCAAAAAAAAAAAATATACATAGCTGCAAACTGTTTTACAAAGATGTCCATCCACCCATTTCCCAACTGCATTATCTAATACTCTACATGGTCACGGGGAAGCCAAAGCCTATCCCAGCAAACAACAGGTGCAAGGCAGGATACACTCTGGGTGGGCCAATCCAATGGTGGACACACACAAACGCACTCACAACTTTCCTAGAAG
The DNA here is from genome assembly GCF_055471065.1 of Atractosteus spatula. NCBI lineage: Eukaryota > Metazoa > Chordata > Actinopteri > Semionotiformes > Lepisosteidae > Atractosteus > Atractosteus spatula. Next base: position 30,487,040 of record NC_142710.1, on the reverse strand, counting down.
CTAGTCAACCTACCAGTCTTTGTACAGTGGGAAGAAACCTGAGCACCCAAAGGAAACCCATGTGGACATACAAACTCCAAGCAGACAGCATCCCACGAATTGAGCCCAGGGTCCCAGCACTTTGAGGCAGCAATGCTAACCACTGAGCCACTGTGCCATCCCAAAACATAAATATATTTGCTTTATATTTTACTTATACCTGTAGGTGAAGGGGTAATAACAGGGACATACAGCTGTATTTTTAAGGAGAACTGAAACTATGTAGGCCTTGACTGTGTAGGCATAGTTGTAAAGTAGTTTGCTTACTTAAGTAAATTTTTGTTGTTTACTTACAATGCAGTGACAACATAGTGTGTACAACATTTTAGCCATTTCTTTTGTTTCTCTTTTTCATTCTTACACAAGGATCAATTTTCTAATATGGCCTTAATGGTGACACTGGTTGTAGATTATCATACAGTAGAATCATGCTCCTCATTTTCCAGATAGAAGACAAGTTAGTTTTAACCTGGCTTGTATATGTAGTAGTTTATATATTATTATTATTGTGACAATTATTTAACCATAGAGGGAGCTGCACATTTCTTGACCTCTTTAAAATAATTACAGAATCAATAAACACATACAGAAACCTACCTTTTGCAATTATAGAGGTTTCTAAATAGTTCTGTAATCGCACTATTTATAACAATGTACTGTACATGCTGTAACACAATGCAGGGCTTTCATCAGTTCTTAATGCACTTTATCAGCTTCCGGACACACAAAGCTACGAAAGGCAGGGCAGAAAAAGATATCATTATTAGATCCCATTAAAAAAAATCAATGTGAGAACAACATCAAGAAAATTAACTTCTCCGCTAATTCAAGATTCACTTCAAAGCAATTCTTCCCTCACATAAAGAAAGCTGGTAAATTGGCCATAAAAGTACAGTCTGCTAAGTAGCTTGCTGTTTAAGTATAATACAGAGAATCAAAGGTTAATATGTGTTATAAAGATTTGTTTACATAAAGATTAGTAATTGTGATGCACTGTGTATGTTTGAATTTGTCTGATCACTGTTGAACATTTGAGCAAAGGGTTGAGGTTTCAATGGTACTGTATGTGCTGCCTGCCTAAACTGTGAAGATTCTTCCACGGGGAGTTTGACATGGTGTTTGCATATTAAATAAACAAAATCTTTCAAGTGCTGTGGAGTCAGAGCCACAACGGAACGTATGACTCAGTGCTTAGTAGGTTCAAACTAAATGAGGCTGAAAATTTTGTTGCAGCACTGCTCCCCATGCCAGTTATGGGCTTTCATATTCAGCTCTTTAATCTGGCACAGGGCCACACCTCTGCTCAAGCTTTCAGACCATGACTGATGAAATATAGGAGTACAGAGCTGTAGCTGTTACAGACCTCATTTTCAGTGGCTCCTGGCTCTTTATCTCCACCTGAAATAGACACATTTTCTCAGAAACAATAACTTGCTGGAACCCAGAAACACCCTTTGTTGAAAGGAACCTGTTCTGGAGTTATGCTACTCATTATGTCAATATTTCCATTTTTATTTTCCTTATTTCCCAGATAAGCAGTGTCTGCTGGCTCACATTCTAAGCATATTGTAGGCTGTACTTAGTGGTGGTTGCAGATGGTTATGCAGCTGTGTCAGCTATGTGTCATACAATAAGTGATTGCCAAACCTGTGCTTTGTGTTTGAAATATAGCTTTGTCTTTCTTAATCATGTAGCATCATGTACTTCTAGAGTTGCTTTGTGTTGTTGGTCGTAAACTGTGCTGTTGGGTCACCATGACTATTGCTGGTGACTATCAGGAACAAATCTTTGATGACTATTCATGATTTTAGCTCACTTGGATTAATTATGGATAGGTGGACACAGAACTTGGTATTGTTTTTCCAAGAGGCCCCACCGCCAATGATATTGGTTAAAAGGCAGATAAGTGGATAAAGGAAGTATCACATCTTACAGTAAGGGCACCTGTAAAGAGTGCAGATCAAACCTTGCAATCTACATAATGCTTGTCTGAATCTAGGTTAAGTCATTGGCTGACTATAACTTGAATTTAACTACTCATCTGGTCAAGAAGCACTGGGGTGGGAATGGCTTGAGTCAGCCAGGCTATCCTGGGATTCCCAAGCAACTCTCTTCTCTCTGAATTCCAACTCTAATGTTGAGAGTATCTTGTCTGCTTCTGTCAATACAAATGGGTAGCCCTGGAGAAATCTACTGTACACTGCCTTTAAGGGAAGGTGTAGTTGATTCAAATGTATTTCAGACAAACTGGCTCTACAGCTCTAAAAGCAAAATAATTTAATGTTGAGTTGCAGTTCAAACCTTAAGTGTAAAATCTGAGAGAGTACTATGTAAAGGTTTTGTTATCTTGTTTCTTTGTTTTCTTCTTTTGTTAAATGTACACATCATATATGGTACCCATTCTTTAACATACACATACTGTAAGATTGAGATGGTTTACATTTAATATGACACTTAAATAAAGCTTGTATTTATCACATGTGGTAAGGTGATAAAAGTAATGTATGATGTCTATAATATAATAATAATAAACTTTATTTTATATAGTGCCTTTAAAGGTGGCTTCTCAAAGCACTTTACGGAATGAGAACAACAATAAATAAAAGCAATACACAAGATAAAACACAATTACAATATACAGAGGAGACCATGAATGGTGGTACTAGGAAAAGCAGAGGGGTGAAGAATGGAACCAGTTAAGTAAAGTCTCTTCTAAAGAAGACGTTTTTGAGTCTGGATTTGAAGGAGTTTAGAGAAGGTGACTCTTTGATATCCTTGGGCAGAGAGTTCCAGAGCTGGGGGGCATAACAGGAGAAGGCATAACAGGAGTCACCCAATGTAGATGGGCTTGGGGGACAGTAAGGAGACCAGAATTAGAAGAGCGAAGGTTGCGAGGTGGGGAGTAAGGCGATAATAGTTCAGAGAGGTACTGAGGTGCCAAACCATGCAGAGCCTTTTAGGTGAGCATGAGGATTTTAAAGTCCACACGGAATTTGACAGGAAGCCAGTGCAAGGACTCCAGGACAGGAGAAATGTGATTACTTGCACCAGACCTGGTCAGGATCCTGGCTGCTGAATTTTGGACATACTGTACTGCAGTTTGTTCAAAGTAGATTTAGATACCCCAGCGAGAAGAACATTACAGTAGTCAATTCGAGAGAACACAAATGTGTTGATCAGCTTTTCAGCCACAGTTAGTGATAGCATAGGGCATAGTCTAGGGATATTTCTGAGGTGAAAAAATATGTTTTGACAATATGCCGCACATGTGGGTCGAATGTTAAGCCAGAATCGAATATCACCCCAAGGTTTTTCAATTTAAACTGAAGCTCAAGTACAGAACCATCTACAGATAGGGTTACAGGATTGGCTTTACGGAGTTGATGGGGGATGCCAATAAGCATGATTTCAGTCTTGACACAGTTAAGATGAAGGAAATTTTGAGTCATCCAAGTTTTTTTGTCAGAGATGCAGTTAGATAGAACAGAGACAGCCACATCAGTGTCAGGTTTGGTATGGATGTATATTTGAGTATCATCAGCGTAGAAATGATAGCTGAGGCCATGTGATCTTAAAAGCTGACCAGGTGGAAACATGTAAATGCTGAAGAGCAAGGGGCCCAGTATTGAGCCTTGAGGAACACCAGACTTAACAAGACTAATTTCAGACCTATACCCATTAAGAGAGACAAAGTGACAGCGATCAGTGAGGTCAGACTTGAACCATTTGAGAGCAGTGTCAGAAACTCCAAACACAGTCTCAAGACGAGAAAGTAATATATAATAATAATAATAATAATAATAATAATAATAATAATAATATATACTGTAAAATATATATATTATATAATATATAATATGAAATAAGGTCCTGCCTGGAACAGGTCAAGTTGCTAAGTTTACATTGAATGATCAGCTATTGAGCACTGGAGGAGCATGCAGCCACAGAGAACTACCTTACTACTAGGACCTTCTGTGGGAGATCGTTTTTTTTATGTCTGGCTGGCCTCTCTGTAAATAATCTGCCAACCGATGCATTTGGAATGTGCTGAATTGTTTGGATTCACCCTGGCTGCACCTCTTTTATCAGTTGTTGTTCTGGTATGTCTCCAGTAAACCAAAACCTTGGGAAGCATGAATGAGTTAGGGTTGGGGTTCTCTCTGCTTTAAAGGCTGAGCATTGAATTTAAATGAAACGTGATCCAGTCTGGAATTTTAAACATGTAGTCATAGACTTGACTATCAGGTAATATATTAATTAATAAAATACATCTGTAGCAGATCTTACACACGAATAAGACATTTTTCCCCACTTAACCTTTGTGTGCTGCTATTTATTAGATATCCACCTCATACAATACCTGCTGTATTCACTGTCTTCTGTGACATTTTGGAGACTGACAATCTTTACAAATTTATCAAAAGTCCTTGACTGTTTTATAGATTAACAGATAAAGAAATAGATAAACAGTGAATGTACACATTTAGCTGTTATTTTATAGATACAGTATATGAATGGTGAGAACGTTTATGATCTGGCTAATGTATATATTTATCATTTTTTTAAAAATCATCCATTTCAGATATACTCAAAGTAATGAATTGAAAATGCAACATCTTAAATGTTGCATTTGGCTTATTTAACCTGGAAAATCACTTTTTCTTTGAGTTCCAAGCAAAGATCTCTCAACTTCATGTCTTTTTTTTTGGGTTAGTGAATATGAACTTCAATATTATTATTTATTGTATTTGTTATGGCAGTTTATAATAACAATTGTTTTATTGTATTTAAGAATACGCAGTTGAAAATCAAAAAAGAAAACGGTAGTTCAAAATAAATGAAATATCCACATCATTTCTTTGTTGACTGTAATGAGTGTTTCTCAAACTGTGAGCCAAATCACAGAGTGCCAAGAATTACTGCATTATCACTCAGTTCTTGAGTATAAAATATGATTCTGTGCAATAGCTTAAGTTTTTCTTAGAATTCCTGTCAAATAATCCATAACTCCAAATATCCAGTCTAAAAACATCCTGCATTACTGATGAAAATTGGTAAAAATTCCTCTTTTAACTGTAACTCTTTAGAATATAACTAGCTATACTGTAACTGTGACTCCTAAAGTACAGTAGCTAAGATAAATCCTCTTATCCATCAACATAAAGGAAAATTTGATTCAAATTTGTTAGAATTTCATTTTAGAATAAAATTTCAGAATATTTCAAACATATTTTATAAAAAAAGATGGATTATTCTTGTGTTTTGGAATCCTTTTATATTTATATAAAGTTCCCCTGTACAGAGGGTGATTCAGTCTTTGAAATACCCAGACCTTGTGCATACTAGACCCAAACTTGCTTGTCTCAATGAGGGCATATAGCAAGGAGTCTAGTAGCTGCAGTAGAACACTGTCATAGTATGATCTCCACATTCAGTCATAATTTATCTGACTTTTTTAATGCAAATCTCATGCTTCTATTTTTAATATGGTTTTAACTGTTTATTATCCTTGAATTTTGTGTACAAAAGGAGGAGAAAATGTTTTGAACTGCAATTCTTGAAATTAACCATATTATGAGTGAGTATAGCAGAGGCTTATGAGTGTAGTCTCTTTTATGGCTGAAAGGGCTTAGATTCATACACCTTTTCTATGCATTTTAAAAAACATGGATAACATTTGAGTCTCTGCTCAAATAATCTGATCACTCCAAATGTTCTCTCTTAGTCTGAATTACTAACATATTTTAGTCTGCAATAATACAATTCAAAGTGGTAATAGTACCCAGCAAAAAGAAAATAATCTCTGATTAAATATTTATGAAACTACTTAAATAGTTTCATAAAGGGGATAGAGGCATAACAGCAGTATAAAGAAAAGTGTTCTGCAAAGTACATCATGACGTCTGAGGTCAGTCCTTCAACAACACAGAAAATATTGTTCACATTAGCAAGAATGGGGCTGTAAATTCTAAATAATCTTAATGCAAATTATTCTAAGGCCTATAAACATTAATAGCTTTCAACTCATTTTAAACTTTCCAAACCATGAACAAAAGTTCAAGCATAAAGCAGAATCCAATCAGAATCCAAACTTTAATCAGAATCCAGATACTGTGAACCGATGACCAGCAGACATTGCTAACTATGGGTCTGTCATAAGCAGATCCCAAGGTTTTTAGTTTCCCCTGGACAATAATTTACAGTAATGAAAAATGTAAAAATGTAATTAACAAAATTGACACTTCAATACCCAGAGACTACGGGAATTGCAAATATACTTGGTGATATTCACTTTGACACCACCACATGACCTTTGTCAAAATGCAGAATAGCACTAAGACACTTCTCAACTATATTGTGTGCATTAAATCGTAGGAGATTCGCTTTGCATTTGAACCTTATAGATTTATAAAGATTATATAGACTGATAGTGACCTTAGCCTTGTGTCATAGCCCACTGGATTACATTCCAGAATAGTATGTCAGCTGGGCTTCAACAAATTCACAAATACTGTGGAAACAATTGCTGTAAAAGTGTCACTTAATATGTTGAGTCTGAAATTGGAGATGACTGTGTCTGCCTTCTTTCAAGTTTGACATAGTTTTGACGTTATAAGACAGAAAGATACAGTATGAGCTGAGAAAATGGCCTTTTTGAAGTCTCATAAAGTACAAAGATTATTGTATAGCTGTAGGGAAAGAACAGTCATTAATTAATTACTTGTGTGAAAAAGAAAGGAGAACTATAAAAAGTCAGAAAGCATGTGATCTTGGGTATCAAAACATTAGCTGCAAAATTACTGAATATGTGCATCATCTTCTTATATGCCCTGAGAAACATAACTTACTTGTGCTTCTGAAAAATTGCTTTCTGTTGCTGTCTTCTGCATTGACTCCAAATGTACTGTAAAATATTTTAAGGTTGAAAACCTTTCTCCAGTTGATGTCTGGATGGTCAAAACCAATTGAACTTGAACTTGAACTTTATTGCCATATGTAACCAGTACATGTACTGGTGCAATGGAATTCTTACTTACAGAAAGTCTCTTGATTGTTAAACAAGTATAAAAACACAAAGTGCAAACAGTGCATCAAGACAATATACTGTACAAACAAACAGTAGACAATGTACAAGTAAACATGTAGACAGTTTGAATGTAAACAATACAGATGTGTTTACAATGACTGGAGATGTGCAATAAATAAGAAATCATAATGAGGTAGATGGTGATGGTGTAGATGTGGTCCGAGGGGGATGGCTAAATGTGTTCGCCAATCTCACTGCTTGTGGATAGAAGCTTTTGAAGAATCTAGTGGTAAGTGTCCGTATGCTCTTGTATCTCTTGCCTGAGGCCAGTGGGGTGAAGAGCTCATGCCCAGGGTGGTGACTGTCCTCTGTGATGGCCAATATTCTACCACGGCAGCGGTCCTCATAGAGCTGTTTAATCTCGGTGAGACCACAGCCGATGATCTTCTGGGCCATATTGACCATTCTCTGCAGTGCCTTTCTTTCTCGAGAAGAGGTGTTGCCGTACCACACGGTGATCCCATTGGTGAGGATGCTCTCGATGGTGCAGCGATAGAAGTTCACCAACACAGGTACTGGCATCCCCCATCACTTGAGGCACCTCAGGAAATAAAGGCGCTGCTGAGCCTTCTTCATGATAGAATCAGTGTTCACAGTCCAGGTTAGATCTTTAGAGATGTGAATTCCCAAAAACCTAAAGCTGGTGACTTTCTCCACTTCCGTTCCATCAATACTGAGTGGGCTGTGAGTGTGTGGCCTGTGTCTCCGAAAGTCCACTGTTAGCTCCTTCGTTTTATTTACGTTCAAGTCCAGGTTATTGTTATGACACCACCTAAGCAGATGTACGACTTCATCCCTGTAAGTGGACTCGTCATCATCGCTGATCAGGCCTATTATGGTGGTGTCATCTGCAAACTTAATGATGCAGTTGTCGCTGTGTCTTGCTGTGCAGTTATGAGTGAACAGGGAGTACAACCTTGGACTCAGACAGCAGCCTTGTGGGGTTCCAGTGCTCAGGGTGAGTGGTGTTAATGTTTTATTGCCTATCCACACCACCTGTGGTCTCTCGATAAGAAAGTCCAGCAGCCAGTTGCAGACAGAGTTGCACAGACCTAATCCCCTGAGCTTTGTCACCAGTTGACTGGGTATGATGGAATTGAATGCTGAACTGTAGTCCACAAACAGCATTCTCACATATGAGTTCTTAGTGTCCAGGTGTTCCAAGGCTGTATGTAGAGCCAGGGAGACAGCATCATCAACTGATCTGAGCTGAATTGATCTGAGCTGAATTGAGCTGTCTTTGAAACAGTTGCAGTAAGGGCAATGATGTCATGACATGAAATGAAACAACCCTAAATTGGGGTACATTTTGCCAACACTGTGGATCTCACTCCTATACCCTGGTAGATATACATTATATATGTCAAGTGGTGACCAGCTGTTATAAGGAAATGTTTGCATAGGTTTTGCACATTGACTTTGTATACAATTGTCACCTAATGTTAATCCCATCACTGAGAACCATCTGCAATAAAAAAAGAAATTTTCTCCCAGCAAGCATCTTAGTGTTTATAGGCAGCATGAAAAGAAAAATGTGCTTTCAATTTAGATTTCAATAACACATCTGACTCCTCAAATAGAAACTGGAGTGTAGCAATCTTAGGCAGTGGAGCTCAGCCTTGAATTGGAAAATCCTATTTATTGCAAAGGAACAGTAAGGTCAGAGAACAAACAAGTAAGTATCGGTGTATGGGGGGGGCTCATGGAGTTAGGAGAAGAGTCTCGATTGTGGTTTGAAAATTTGTCGGACAAAAATATTGTAGATGACCCAGAAGTGGATTAGTGCATTCATGCCACCAAGAGTTAGTTGGAATTTTGTCTTTTGCATTTGGTCGCAGATGGATTCCTTGATGCAGCACAACTACAGTACATTTCACTAAATCAAGATTTATAACAGTCCAGGGGGGAGGGATAAAGGCATTACAAAATCTTCTAAGGTTTCTAAGGTGGTGGATGCAACATAATAGATGTGTGTGTTGATGACTATAGGGACTGGCTTTCCCAGCTGCTAAACTTCGGTACCAACACAGAAAGTAATATATGCAAGTAATCGACATCGGAGCTCATGTCACCTGAGCAATTTCTTACAATGTCCTTTATGAAGACATTTTCTCTGTTATGTTTCTTGAAGTTTATGTGCATTTTGCAATTGCATACATTATTCAAATTATGCTAATAATGCTTAAAAAATACCCATCTGATGAACATGACCAGAGCCAATGCTAAAATAGCATACTTTGTCTCTTTTTTAAATAAGAATTGGAATAAGAATTATTTCTTACACTTATATAGTGCTTTTCTGGAGACTCCACTTAAAGTGCTTTACAGGTATTGGGGACTCCCCTTCACCACCACCAATGTGTAGCACCCACTTGGCAGATATAGTGCTCCAGAACGCACACCACACATCAGCTATCAGTATGAAGGAGAACCGAGTGATGAAGCAAATTCACAGATGGGGATTATTAGGAGGCCGTGACTGGTAAGGGCCAATGGGAAGTTTGGCCAGGACACGGGGGTAACACTCCTATTCTTTTCGAGAAATGCCCTGGGATTTTTAATGACCACAGAGTCAGAACCTTGGTTTTCCATCTCATCCGAAGGACGGATGAATAATAATAAATAAATTGCCTACATAACCACTCTAGATTAGAAACCAGGGGTCATAACCTGCAAAATATAGGGTCCTAAGGACTCAGAAGAAGGACTCAGAATTGCATTGTTTTCATTTCTTGTGTCAGAAAGATGTTAAATATGAAGGTTAGAGAAATCTCTTGGTTAGCTCTATCTTTAGGTTTTAAAGGCTTTACGTTTAACAGAACAACCAGTTCTTACTGATATTTAGATAGCCGAGTTCAATGATCACTGACTGTAAAATGTTCTTTTATACCACCATCTGGACCATTACACTAAACCAAGGCTATTCTTTTATTCCTTTTAACTGTTCATACAAACATTCATCAGAAAAAGAAAGTGGGCTTTTTATACTCCAGTGTCTTATTACAGGTGTACAGAACGCAGTGCAAGCCAGATAGATTTCTCTGTAAACCATTACCCTTTCTGACTTGTTCAAAACAAATTCTGTTTGAGAAGCACTTGTAGTAATTATTTAAATATCTGGCCTAGTTGTGTATTGTTTTAATATTCTATCATAAAATGTTTGTATTAAATTCTTTAAAGTTGTACATTTCTAACTGTCTCTGGGACAGTAGAATAAGTATTCTGCAAAAATGCTTTCCCTATTTAAAAATTTAAAAAGGAGTTTAAGAATTTTCAACCCATGTTTGGAGTTTTAGCAAAAAACATGACATTTAATCTGTGCATGAACCCTGTCAATGTGTATGTAGTCATAGCTATCATACTCATAGTTTGTATTTCTCACTTTAATGAGAAGTTATTGCCCTTTTTGTGTGGAGGTCCATTTTGTCCTGCATGTGATTCCAAATGGGCTACCATTTAATTCCTGTGCTTAATCTGAAGCAGTGCCTGAGATTGAATTTGTCTTGCTTATGAAAGACTCTAAACATTTCTCTATGTTAACATGAATTTCCAATACGGCATTTTTACCTGTTTTTGTTTCTATTGGAATCTTCTGGAAATCTGCACCCTTACTGTCATGTGATTTATCAGTTGGATCACACTGTTTGAAACTGGACTGTGAGACCAATAGAAAAGACACCTGTGGCTTTGCTCTTCTCATTCCCTTTTTGAAACAGAGTTTAAGGTGAATGGGATATAAATAAAATAAGTATATGGTTATAAATTCCGCCTAATAAATTTCACGGAGAATGCCGTGAAAATAATAAACGTTACGAGAAGTTTAGAATGATTGTTACACTTCATTCCAAAGTCCCTCCCACCTTTGTAAAGAGCCCTGTCAGAAAATCACTAACAAAGACTATTGAGGATAAAGAGGATCATCCCATGTACTCTTAGACTACACCACATCAGAGTTCTTAACCTTTTCGGTACCATGCAAGTGTCTTCCTCATTACGGTGCTCTGACTTAATAGAGCACTTTTGATACTTGGACATTTCAGTGAAAGTGCTTCTAATAAACCAGGGAGCTTTATTATGCTTTGGCAGCTGTTCTAATCATTAGGCTCAGACGTTATTGCAGATTGTTTTCTGTGGTAGACATTTCGTTTATGCTCTTATATTTTTTTTCTACCAGAGCTAATGGAGATCCAGGCCATTATCTGTCTTGACTGTGAGTCTGTGGCTAGTGTGCCTCATCATGCAGATGGAAGATGGGAAGGTATGTGCTACAGATTCTTAAAAAAATAATGATCCATCATCTTGACTTAGTTTCACAATTTCAGGGTGATTCTCTGAATCACCTACAGTATATGGGTGATATTTTAAAAACAATTTGCAAATCAACTCAGAACCCACTGGAATCTTGGAGCTCTCATAATGATGACATACACAGCAGTTACTTTGCCAGCACATTATTACAGTTTCACTTGAGTTGAGATTTTTTGGGGTTGCAAGTTATTCTTTAACTGAAACAGCAAGTTAAGTACTGAAATCAAGTCTTTCAGCCTAAGATCCATCATGGATGAATGTAGACTGCAAGCAGGTGTCAATATTTAGGTTGCTTTCCTTACTTGTTTTCTTTTTTATCCATCAGAAATGAAAAACAGTAGTCCATGTTAATTTTTAATAGGTAAAGTTGCATAGCAGGAAGATTTCACCTTGGGAACAGCAGCTCAGCTGTGATGTCTAGTTTGCGTCTATTGTCATAAAGTTTTGTAATGAGGTATCTGGGCTGAGCCATTATAAGCTCACGGAATATGTTCTTTGAAGCTGCTGCTGCTGAACAGCAACATGTTTTATCTCAAATAACAGTGCAAAAAGATATCACTAAGCAACAGGACTTTGCACAGAAAGTCAGTGTTGTGTGCCAAACTTCCAAGCCATGTTATGGATATTGATAGAAAAAAACAAAAGCTCTCTATATAAAGTAAAAATAAGGAACAAGGTGCTCAAAAAGCCAGTTCTTATGAAGGGTTTAAGACCATATTAAAATACTTTACATTCCTAAAATAAAAGGAGAAAATATAATTTAACAATATGTTGTTAATTTTTTTTCTTTAACGTTTAGGAGTATTAGAAAAACAATGTTTTTTTTTTCTTTTTTCCCTCTTTTCAGGCACAATCGGGGGACCCACACTGTTTCACCTTGTTATACCCAGGTTTGCAATGGGCATTTGTCACACAATGCAAATCAGCACTTCAGCCCTGCTCTGACTGCCGGGGAGAGCAGGAGGCCACGATCACAGCTGTCCTCCAGGGCGTCCGGTACACAGTCAGGGTGAGTTCATGAGCTTCTTGTGCTGTAATTCCAGAGCGCAAACAGCAGAATTCAAGTGTGAAGTGGAGAATGGACACTAATTCCCCTGTTCTGTGTATTACGACAATGTTCCATAGGTGCCTGTCCAGTAAACACTAATAAACAGCAGGCGTGGAATTCCCTGCAGCCTTGTCAAAAAACATATCCCTGCAGAGCTCTGCCATCATGGGAAACTTTATCCACTGGTGAGTCTCAATGCCTGAATTCAATTACTGTCCTCCATAGTATACATGATCCTCCTCTTTAGGCAAAGATCTAGCTAAGACATTAGGGAACCCCTAACAATTTTGTTACCTTTTTAAGAACACCAGTCCTATCAGTTGTGTATCATGAGTGAAGGAGGTATACAAAACCAAAGTGTTTCAAAGTTCACTTCAAGAACGTTTTAGATGAGCAAAGTTTACATATTGTTGGAATCACAAACCACACTGAAGAAATCGACAGGGTAACCTCAGGACAGTGGATAAAAAAGGCCAAATACTGTATACAGATTTGATTACAAATCAATTGATTAATTGGTGAAATATTACAGTAGTAAAAGAAAAGTGACTACTGAAAAGCCATTTTTATACAAAAATAAATGTTTCTAATAATTTCCTTTCAAGGGGCTTTTTTTTTGTTTTTTGTCTTTCTTACCTGCTGGGTGTATGTTTATCTTCCCAGGTAAGTGCATTGAAATACAGTATATTGCTTCCAGGGATATTGACCTTCTACATAAATTGTAAACATATCCCTGGGACCTGTACCTATGGTACATATTGATCAAATGCAAGCCACAAAGGCAGTGTCTTAAGGTTTTTATGTACTTCTTTCTACTTTTGGGTGCTTAGACATTTTCTTACTGCTTTAACACCTTTGTCAATATTAAAGCTTCTGGGTTATGTTTAGTGTAGCTGTTACATGCAGGAGTGACATTTGGGACAGATGCATGCTGGAGCTGGGTGGTCATTAAGAGGGGCGCTAATGATGAAATTTCACAGGAGCTTCTTTGCTGACGTAATGACTTTTGAACCCTGTTTGGTGGGAGTTGGTTTCCATACTGTTCTTTCCACTAGTCTTTTCCTTACCACCAACGTGTGCTGTTTGCCAGAGAAATATCTGTTGATATTTAGAGCCTTCGCATTAAGGTCAGTTGTATTTAAAGTGTTATATATTGATCATTTATAGTAAGCAAAAGAATCAGTGTAATGTTTTTTATATTAGTTTCACAGAGGAATTACAACGAAACAGCTACATTCTTCCTTCGTGTGAGAGCTTTAGGTTCTTCACTGATGCATATTATTGACATTTTGCAGGCAGGAGAGGAGAATGAAAACCTGTTTAAGGATCATGGATGCCGCAAATAGTTTTTGTATATTTAAATAATATGGACCGTAAATTGCACTTACTGTAATGTACAGCTGGATAACAAGTGAAGTGATCTGAGTTATGATTGGTTGCCATGGAAGGCTGTGAGAAAGATGGACTAGTTACAGCATTAAAACACCTGTTCAGTCCCCTTGGGTGTTGTACTCTGTTTGCTGACCCTCAATTGCCATCCTCCTAGAGGTTTGGGATGTTCCTAAGGGGGGTTTGCCTGAGTTCAGTGGAATTCCTGCTCATAGGCAGGATCACCGCGGTCAGTGACAGTTCATCAGTAATAGGGTGAAATCCACCAGAAACACTTTAAAAGCCATCACTTTCTCTCTCAGATATCCCACTGCCTTTACACATCGAATCTGTCGATGCTTAACTCTCAAACTTGGGCCCTGAAGTAGACTGTTCCAAGCTGTTAAGGCCTGGAGAGCAGAAGCAAGAAATGGAAAAACACAAAATCTGATAGAGTACACAAGCAGTTTGTAGGTAAAATTAGGTTTGTATCACAACGTCAGCTTAGCAAACAGGTAATGAATAAGTCCCTATTTTATATCTTTTGAAGTAATAGAGTCTGTTGTAAGGGCAACAACTTGCAGTACAGTTACAATTATTAATGATGAAATGAATGGGCTAAGCTCAGTATAAGAAAACCAGAGGTGAGTTTCAAGGTATTCAGTATTGAGAGTTTAAATGTATACAGCTTCTGGCAACACTCTACACTGACCCCATGTCTTTGCTCTCAGTACTATGAAACCTAAAAAGTGGCCTTCAAAATCGCAGCTTTTGTGAATAAACTAGTATAAGGTGCCCTTAAGCTTTTAGACTTTTTTCATGAAAATAAGCAGCAGGAATATATATTCTTTTATTCAGAATGCTTGCAATGTAATTTGAAAATGTGAAAAAAGAGTAAACTAGGTGCAGTAAGAATGGCTTTGATTTTATAGCCTAATGAGGTCTGTTTTCTGCTGCCTATGAAGTATTTGCTTTAGGGACATTTCTCAGTTGGGAAAGTGCCAGCGGTAGACTTAACACAGCTGTTCTCTGAAATGGTAACATGGGATTTAATATCCACCCACAAAGGGAGCCTATCTTGTTGTAAGAGAGGCAAGCAAATGGGAAAAATGTACTGCTTGAACAACCAACATTTATGCATATGCATTAATGCAAGAACTGACGCTCAAAGGGGTGGTCATGCTTCAAGTTTTACACATTACCCCTTACTCTGAGGTATGTAAAGGCACTGCAGAAATTTAAAAAAATATATTTGTTACATTAGAAGGAAACTCTTAAGCAGAGGTACAGTACTTTCATTTCTAGATTATCCACTAGGTATAAATGAGACTGCAAATGTACAGAAGAGTTACAGCAGGCTTCTGTTAGGAAAATGTCCATCTTGGAATTCAGTAGTCAGTTACCACAACTTATTTGAACAGGTACTGAAAGGAAGGTTCAGGGTTTTTCTATTTTATTATTTTCAAAACATCATCTAACACTACGTAGTTTCCAACTAATACTACAACACTAAGTACCGTATATTCCCCATATCTGCTTCCAGACATTCATCTGCATTTCTTGTCATAAGAAAACCTTTCCTTCATTTATGAATGGAAGTTCCAGAAGAGAAAGAGCCAGTAAATGTAGAATCAAATTTGAGTGAAGGTTAACAAAACTGAGTCTGAAAAACCTACTTAAAAATCACATAAACCTAACTCCTGCTTGCAGCACTGGGGCCCTGGGTTCAGTCTGTGAGATTGTGTGTCCTGCCTTGTGCCTGTTGCTTGCCAGGATGTTTTCTGGCTCCCCTGCAGCCCAGCATTGGATAAATTGGTTAGAAAATGGGTGGATGGATAAACTTGTATAAATCTGGCTGTAAGAAGAGGGTGGAAGTGTAAACAAAAGATCGTTCAGTCCGTTCAAGGAAATCAGAGCAAGAGAGGAAAGCACTCAAGGTAAAAGGAAAACCAAACACTGACCAAGGCGGTCAGGTTTTTCTTCAGCCTGAACACTTTTTAACGCAGCTTTTCCTGAGGGGAGAGTGGAGGACCTCAAGTCTACATGAGCCGAAAAGGTCCTTTCAAGTTCATTTATTCCAATCTGGTGAAAAACAGCTTGCCAGCTTCCCGAATCCAGCAGTGATCCTAAAGCCTCAATTAAAACAATTAAAAAAGGGACCTGTCCCGTCAAGGACCTCTCCCACCTGGTTCTGATTCTGTGTTGTCCCATAGCAAGCCCTGGTAGTGCTGGGAGCAGACTCCTCCAAGTACGAAATTGCCTCGACCCCCCCATCTGGAAAGAGAGCATTCAGAGTAGCCATGCATTCCCAACCTACATGTTTTTAACAAGTGGAATGAAACTGGAGAGTCGAACAAAAACCCATACAAACACAAAAATAATATGCAAACTCAAAAGATCCTGGCCTCCCAGCCTGAACTCGGTATCCTGGAGTTGTGAGGCAGTATTGCTAGCCATCATGCCACCATAATGCCCCATAATATGTCCACATGCTCTCTTGCTCTGTTAAGTGTATGCAGCTGGTGAACTGCATGGCAACATGGTCAGAATACAGAATGTTGTATCTAATTCACATCAGGGGCTCCTGCCTGTGTGGCATTTGTCCACCCCAGGTTTTGGTGTTATTTCCAGGTAATCAAGATTTCTCCCATGCCCCAAAGATAGGATGGCATCTTGACATTGTCTCTTTCTCTTTTGCCTTTGTAAATGCTTTGTACAGGGGGAGAGAAGTCATTCAGGATTGCCTCAGTCCCACGTTGTACCCTATGCTCCCTGGATTGATTCTGTCTTGTCAGGACCCTCATTGTGATAAGAGGATTATGATAGTGGATGAATCCTGCTAAGGGAGTCACAGAGGCAACTCAAACTCTCAACTCATACTCTCAACTTTGAAATACAATGAGCTTACAAAGATGGTTGGCTTATTCAGTTCACTTCTGCAAAAACTGCAAGGTTGATCAAAGAAATTTGTTGAACAGATAACACTATAATGCAGATGAATATATATGCAGATAACACTATAATGAACACACATCATGTGTCAGTGGCAGTAGCCACCAGATATTTTAGTGTTGCATGGTGATTAGTTTTAATCGTAGTGGCATTTGAATAGATCAACATTATTAAGAACCTTCCTGATAACTTTAGAGTGACTCTGCTACTGCTAGTGTTATTTTGCTACTGCAGAATGAATGATTTTGTCAATAACTAGATTCTAAGTACTGAGCAGATCCATTCCAATGCTGCTTGCTGGAGCCCTGAGAATGAAGTCTTTACAGAAAAGAATTGAATATGCTCTTTGAATATTCCTGATCTAAAACAATGGATGGAAAACTTATCATATTCATTGAAAAATGTCTGTTACCTCTGCATAGCATCAAATTAATGATTGTCAATACACATTATGGGCATTGTGCAAATATATTTAGCTCAGTCATACATCAAACGATTCAAATTGTAATTCCTGTTGAAGAATAACCTCTACTTGACTCCAAGAATGAGCTAATTCATGGGGTCATGAAAGTCCATTAGTGCCCCCCATAAAAGCTCTAGGTATCGATTACTAATTGTTACAATTAGGCTGGTAACAGTAAATGCTCAAAGTGCAAAGCATGCTTTTTGCTTCACAGAAATTGAGTTTGTGAATTGGAAAACTGTGTTTCATAGCCCTGGCAAGAAGACCTTTCTGGCTGGTCCCAGTTATTGCTGAGGCTTTGGTAATGTGTTCTTCAGTGTCTGTGTGTGGAGAAGTGAGAGAAGGGCTGTTACAGCAGTAACCCCGAGGAAGCTTCTCTCACGCAGGCCACACGATTCAATGGAGTGTTAATTCCCTCCTGTCCAATAGTATTTTATTCCATTCACACTTCACAAATAACACACACTCTGCTAACACAGCAAATGCCATTCAGAGGTCCGGACATCTGTCCAGAGTCTCTTGACGTCCCGTATGTGCTCAGCACAAACCTTTTATTATGGTGATTGCGAATATCCTTTTCAGTCTGTGGCATGTTCTGCTGTGGAAATCAGGTCATAAGTTCATGCCATTAATTTCAGTGAAGAGTTTCAATGTTTAAACCTTTTAAAGTGCTTAACTAATGTCTTAATTCACTCATTTTCACATGCTAGGCATACATTTTTGTTGATTGTACAGAATCAGGTGTTTATTACAGATGTGTGTAATAACTTGATGTTAAACTGTAACTAGTTATAGTTTCCTAGGGTTTGCCACAGTGTTATTAATTTTCTTCTGTTCAGAAAGTAGAATTCCCAAATAACAATTTCTCTATTCCTTTGAAAATAGTGGACCTCAACTTTTAATTACCTTATCAAGTATTTTCTTAACTGAATTGATATTATTTACTATGTCTGAAATTCAAATTGATCGAAACCCTATAAACCCTGTCCTTGAGTATAAGAGTGTTTGCATTTCTCTACAGTATTCCTGGATTGCAGTGGGAGTTCAGATGGATCACAAGGTGAATCCTCCTGAAAGGCAGTGTAGAGCTTCCTGCATTTCAAAAGACAAGCACCTCTGAGAGGTGGGTGAGTCAGAGGAGTGTCTTTATTATGCCCTTACTCCACATAGTGCAGGTACCATGGCTGTATACAGACACCTCAAACTCCAATACATTGCTCGAGTCAAGTCTAAGATACTTACAGTACATATTCCTCATGAGATTAATATAAAATCAAAAATAACGTATTATTATACATTTGCCATAAAAGTATAAAACATAAATAAAATGTTCATTGCACTTAATATCAAAATAACCAAAAAACATTAATATAATTATGACAGTAATGTTCATATGGTAAAGACTGAGAGTTTCTGAATTATTTAGATTGATATTTAAATGATATATATGAAATAAAGGCTAATGATTACCCACCAGTCCATTTTCAAAATGATGATGATGATTATGATGATGATGATGATGTACTGAGTACATGAGGAATGAGTAGGTCCAGTTCTCAGAGTTGCAGGTGTTATAGTTTAATTTTACCTAACATTTAAAAGTATTTTTCAAATGTTTCATTCACATTGAGATACCAGTTGTAGTGGAGCAGGGCAAAATGAATGGATTCACAGTAATATTGTATATCTTTTCCAACAGATGTGACAAAACATATCCTAACTGGTATTTGCAGATCCAAAAAAAGTAGTGTTACACTCACAATTCACTCTCCAATTATGACTTTACATTCGTTGTTAAGTAATTATGGACACACAAACCATTGTCTGATAACTCTGCTCCCAGCGTATCATACAAAATTAAGAGTCATATTTGTCTGCATCAGCCTGGTGTCAAATTAGTGTTGTCTTGTGTTCAAATGACAAGGTTCAGGCAAAATGTTCTGATCCAAGGGACAGGTGCTGTTTGTCTCATTGCATCACCACATGTTAGCCATTCACAGCTGGTCCGGTATGAGCAGGTCTCTGTTGTGTTTCTTACTGTATTTTCATTCCACTTTTTTATTCAGAGAATTTAAAGCAAGAAACATTTTGTTCTGTACAAATTAGATTTATACCCTTATGCAGATTAAGTGCTTTACTACTGTATACTGCTGAAAATCTATATGACAAGTAATCATTTTAATAATTTTATAATTAACCTGACTATATTCAAATCTGCAGTTAAGTTTGTTTTGCAGAAATAAAACAAAAGGTTTGCCATAGGACGATAGTCTTCACATGACTTTAACTTACTCAGAGATACGACACTTAATCAAAGAAATGAAAGGGCTTTAAACACCTGATATAACCTTTGCCTTTTCTTATCCCAAAACTTTAACTTTTTCTCATATTATTGTATGGTCATGTCTTTCATAGTATTTTTTTCCATATCTGGCTGATGTCTATACCCTGTAGCATATCTATATTTTTATTTATAAATATAGTCGTTTCAAATAGAATACCTTTTATAGTACTGTTTTTTTTGTTTAGCTTTAAACACTAAAAGCACATTCACATTCTTTTTGTTAACATGAGTTCAATGTCTATTTATGATTGTCAATTAACTTTCTTCATTTATTGTTAAACTAACAAATAGGGTTTTATTGAACTGTAGTTGTTTGATTGCATTGGATCAATTTTGTCATGACTAGCATATTAAAATTTTCAATATGTATTATATACAGTATTTCAATATACTATATATATATATTTCATGTTGTAATGTGATGATTGGAATTCCAATAAGTAAAAATGTATTTAAAGAACACAGATTTTTAGGTACAGTACATTTTTCTACCAATTTTTTTGTAATAACATGTTTATATTGTGACTTGCAAAAGTATTCAAACCCTGTCTCAGCCAGATCTTTTAAAGTGATTGTTGGCCTCTCAGTGGCTTCCCTCACAACTCTCCTTCTTATTCAGGCTGGGTTTTGAGAAACGGTCTGGGGGGTGTGATGCAGCTTCCACTTCTTGATTATTGAGCCAACACTGCCCACTAGAACATCCAAACACAATTATATCCTTCTAAGGCCTATTTCTTTCACCTGTGTAAACTGTAGAGCTACCAGATCACGGGGGTCTGAATGCTTATGCAAGCAGCATATTTCAGCTTTTGACTTTCTTTAAGATATCTGGTGACAAATCATTTTGTCTTTAAAATTTTTCTGTTTGGGCACGTGAGCTTGCAATAAAAATACTGATTGGAAAAAGATATGTAAATATCATTTGTAATTCAGGGACATTTGAAAACTTTTAAAGTGTCTGAATACTTTTGCAATGCACTGTTATGTGACAACGGTCAAATAGTCAGCAGAGGTGCATTAATAAAATTTATTACAAAGTTCACATGAAAGTTAAATTCACATATTATTGAAGGAAAGACACATGAACATCTGCGTTTGTCCTGCATTTTTTTATATCACATGTCCTTTCATCTTGTACTTATAGTTCTAAAGTTTAAGTGTTTCTAGGTCTACTGTTATAGTGGGCATAGTCTGTTGGAAAAAAACATAATTAAGAGATTGTTTTTTGTGCATTTATCATTGCAGATGAATGAACCATTAACTTTCATTGTGACAGAAAATGCTGTATTGATAGAAAAACTTGGGTGGCTGACACCCACAAGATGGAGCTAGTACACTGTATATAAGTAGGGCTGTACCTCCATTCATACTTTCTGTCTCTGTGTGCTCCATTTCTACTCCCTGTCTTCTGCTGCCATAAACTATAAACCATTTTATTCATTTTAACTACTCTGGGTCTAGCTAACATTCCCCACTTTTACCCCATCAGAATAACCATATAGGCTTGAACATAGTTTCAAAATAACATGGACATAAATCAGTGTCTTAATTTATTGAATTTTTACAAAAGGTTAAAAATTAAAATCCTTGTTGACCGATTCCATACAGTAAATATGGTTTTGCATTAATATAGAAACAGCATTTATTAAAAATATCAGGACTTCGAAATTGGTGGAAAGTGTTCAGAAATAAAATATTAAATAATGAAAATGTGCAGATCTGTAGGCTTTACAGAACATTTTTTACATGATTTTCCCAATGTAAAATCCTCTAAGGAAACCAGATCTGATAGTATTTCATTTGCTTTATATGATGTGTGTTAAGAGAAATATAGCAGAAAGAGCTTCATTGTGGAAGATCTTAATTTGACTTTGCTGTTTCCATAAAATAGATGTCCAGAATATAGTTGAATTTTAGAAGAACCTATATGTTTTTGACTCAGAGAATTAACAGAAATAACTAATGTTGAAACCTAGAAAATGACTTCCCTTTGTTGAATAACATTTATCCACATTTAATCTAGTTTATACATGAGATTTTCAGTCAGGTGGTACAGACTTGTAAAATCGGGTTTATGCGCAATTAAGGGTAGCTAATATACCGACCAACAACAATACATTTGTCAGAAACATGCATTAAATATAAACCTTAAATTCAAGAAAATGGACATTTTGGTGTATTTTACCTCTCAGAATTAACAGATGAAACTTCAAGTAATTTTGAAAAGTAATTTGTCTTTTTTATAAACTACAAGCATTTGGTCAAACCTATACTCAATTCAATATGTACAGTATATTTTAAATAATAGCTAAGGCACCCGATTCCATGAGAATGCTCATTTATAAAAGAAATAATGAAATACATCTAGCTATCTACAAATACCAATTTCATGAACAGCAAATGTAATGTTATTTGAAACATACAGAATTTTCTTGGGAGGATAACCAGTCATATTTTATGAATGGAAATCACAAAGTCTGATGTAGTCTTTGTATGAACAGAATGAATTTTTAACTTCAAGTTTTTTTTTCATTTTCAGTAAGGTGGGTATGCTTTCTGGACATAACTGTGCATCTTCCACTGCAAAGTAATAATTTTATTTCATTTTAAACCTTTCACAACCATGTCAAAGTGTACAAGGGTGCAATAAAGGAAGCAGTGTTGAAGAGGGAGTAGTCCTCCTATGCTATGTATTTAAAACATTTCCTTTTTTATAAAGTAGAGTGGTTAACACTTCTCTGACTATATCGGAGCATACGTTTTTTTATTTATAGCTATGAGTTATACCAGGCACAGGTTTTGTAGAATTAGGTATCAAGACTTTAAGTGTAGCTCTGAACACAAAAAACAGAATCTAGTTTCCTTAATGACTTGTGTGTTTGCTCCATTTATTTTGGACTATCAATATCAATCAATACTCTGTCATTCCTGTCACCTTGTTCTCACTTAAATAAGAATGTTACAAAAATGTTACAAGAGAAACTTGAATTTTATGTAAGTTTAAAATAAAAAAATAAAAATCAGAAACTGATTAAGTGATTCATTGATTTTGTTTATGTCCAATGATACGAGCAATGTTTAAGATTCTGTGGGTTGATTTATATGCCATAATAATATTTTTTTGATTAACAGATGGCATTCTTTATTAAAATTGTAATTCATTTGTATTTTAATATGAAACATGCTTCACAAAACATAACTGATTGATATACACCACCTTATGGTTTCTCTTCTCCCTCATAGATTGCCTGATAAATTGGGTGTTTATATACCTGGTAAACATTTAAAATGTTAGAACTATATAAAAAAAATGAATGAACAAACCGATGTGCTTGTTTGAAGTTCATTAGCTGTAGAAATTCTGTCCTTATCAAAAATTGTTCTGCTGTACTTCCTTGACATGGCCATTGTATTGCTTCTGTTTGAAAAGAACATTCCAGGCCTCGGTAAAACCAAGCAGTGATCTCCACTTATTCCATTTCCCAGCTTGTAAGCTACAAACAACATTTTTTCGGTTTTATGTTTGGAACAGAATAAGTGTTCGGATTTTGTTTTTGGAGATGCATCAAACTCCATTTTATCCCTGTGAAGAAAAAAACAATCATAAATTAAGAAAATACCGCAACTTACCAATGGAAAACAATTATCCTCGTTGATCATGCTGTTATAGATCATCTGCTGTGGCTGTTTTGTCGCAATGTCTGCAACAAACAGTATAGAGGATCCTTCAAAGATGGCTGGAGAAGAACCAGTGGTAGATAGCCCTTAATATCAAAATTGATGCGCTCAAATTCTGTTTCTGCTGAAATGTATTGTCTTGAACAATCAAATGCATCGTATCGGTTTTGATGCGTAAAGAGAATCAGTGTATTGCTGCCAGATTGATATCCTGGTCAAACTTTCATTTTAGAGGTAAGAATTCTGGGGGAATTTTTGCAGGAGAATACGTACGATGGTTTAGTTCAATGTTAAGTCCCACCCACTTCATCTTCTAAAATCGGTTTTATCTTTGGCTTTTTAATAGACAGACCTCAAAGCCTATTTAACTTGGTGAACCCTCAAATTGAATTGAAGGATATTCTCATAATCTGAATTTTGCCATTTTCTTTTGTTTATTGTTCATGCTCTGCACTGTCATTCCCATGGCTTGTCACAGGAAGTGTTGAGCCTACAGTATGTGTCATTGAAATTTCTCATGAGCCAAAGATGGGTAGCTAAAGAGAACTAAGCACATAAAAAAGAGTTTGTCAGAATTCAGTCCAGTGTTTACATGGTTTGTGAAACTCGTGTCTAAATAAAGATGCAAATTAATCACATATTTAGAAGCTTTTAAATGTGTATTTAATTTTAAGGTATGCATTGCATTCTCCTATAATATGTAGACTTTGGGAACCTGAAGTAAAAAATACCAGATTGGTGTTCTGCTGATATATTTCATTACAAAAGGCTTAGTAGCAGTTAATTTTTTTAAATAGAAAATGTCTTAGATATAAGCATAATTAACAAGTAATGGCTTGATGGGTGAAAGCAGAGATGGCGACTTTTACTCATTGTTTCTATGTACACATAAATGTTCTTAGATATAAACATAAACCAAGTGATCAGCCTTGAGCTTTGAAACTAGGATAGTTATACATTACACAAAGTATTTTTGACAATGCTGACAAACTCAAACGTGTGTATTGATTGCATTTTGAAAAAAAGATGTCTGAAAACCTGAAAACAGAAAAAAATGAGACACTAAGAGTGGGATTTAGATCAGCACAGCTGCATTGTTTCAAACTGAAGCTTTTCTGTCGAGTTAACCTTATCATAATTGCATTGCATGAGGTTCATCCTGCTGTGAGTTGTACTGATTATGAACCTACAGTTGTGACACGGCCATTATGAAGTGACCAGTGCCATATATTTCAAACATGTACCTTTTTCATGTTTTCTTCTGTGCCTCTTTAGTTCTATGTAAAGTAAGAACCCTGGAAAGAAAATCTTAAAAAAGAGACCACATTTTAGTACTGTGTTTGCTTTCAACCCTAATACTGTTCCTAGTTAGTTTTTACAATTACAAATCTTGCCATTTATAGAAAAATATCATTGATACGAAATCTTCACATATTTTGGAAGATTTCTGTAATGTATTACTGGAAGATGAAAATGACGCTGATGATCACATTTTGACCATAATTGTAAGAGCCATTTTACTTACACAGTTCTCCATCGTGTTTGGATGAGTTTCTGAGGTTCAGTTAAATGTAGTTTGAGTAGGGTTATGAACAGGTACATTGTGAATTCAAGTAATTAACTAGGCATTGTAAATGAATAGATGCAGTATTTGCAGAGAAATGGAAATCAATGAGTAGATTTAGGTCACCTAAACACTGACAATTTGTAGGTTCTGAATGAGTTAAGCGAACTTTACTGAAAAGTTTGACCATTTCATAGTATACAGAGGTCCTTATTGTTAGACCATTGTAGAAATCACTGTAGTCTCAGCCATTATAGTGTTATTTCTATAGTGTGATAACAGTTTTACTGTCAGTATTCTCTTGGAATTATGTTTTGGTGATGTGCCAAGGTAGAATACACAATTAGTCTCCTGATGGTAAATGAATTGCACTGGAAGAGCTAAAAGGCTTTGTGAGGACCTGCCAAAAAACATTTAAATAATAAACACAATTATGTAATTCTAGTAGAATAATTTGTATGTAATGTGTCATTTACCAGAAGATTATTTTCATGACGCAAATTTCCTAAAAACATTGTAAAAGTTCATGTAACAATGAAAACAATGTCAGTGTGTCTGTTTTAAAGCATAAATGTTGTTGTTTTACAGATTTTCTAAAAATGTATTAGAACAAAATGAATATAGTTAATGTTTAAAACCTTACTACTGTTAGTAGAAATAGTATTGTCTTTAGCTTTTATTTTTGGTTTACTTGCTCCTTTTACATAAGTTATACACTGTGGTCTTTAGTGACAGATTCAGACTCCAAATCCGATCAGCAATGAGCTCTCACTTTCTGTACCCGCTGATACTAATTCACAAAGTAAACATTCAGTGCTGAGTTTATTTCTTGGAACTTCTGTTTATTAACTCCTGAGTAACTATTTTGTTTTTTTATATATCATTATTTTATGCATTCCTCAGTGGTTGTATTTCAATATTAAAATATTGTTCTTACTAGTTGTTTAAGGACATTTACAAAACCATGCTTCTGTTCATTTTTTGTCTTCTAAAGATGTTTTTTTTAATAGCTGTCAAATCGTTGGACTTCTAATATGATAGTAGTTCAGGTGGGTAGCTGCGTCAGCATGCGTAGGCTGCAAAGGAACAAGTAATAGGTTTATTCCATGCTGAAAAAAAGAAGAAAGAGAACACAACGTTTCGGCCGTGGAGCCTTCTTCAGGTGTCAAAGGCGTCTCACACCTGAAGAAGGCTCCACGGCCGAAACGTTGTGTTCTCTTTCTTCTTTTTTTCAGCATGGAATAAACCTATTACTTGTTCCTTCTAATATGATAGTAAGATGTAGTTACCAAAATAGGAAACATTAACCAAAACCCCAGCGGTTATCATGGAATAATCTTTTTATTTGACTCAGGATATATTCCAGAGCATTTACAGCACCTGACAAAGGTGAACTCCACCCAGGATATAGGCAGTGACACACCAGTCAACTTACAATTGAAAGTGATGCAATGCTTTGTCCACCTCTGTCTCTATTCATTATGGCAATGAAAGCCACTTATTGCTCTCAAGGGTGGCAGGAACCCAGAGCTCTATGCCCAGAGGGTGTACACACACAAAATTTAGAGACACCAATTAACCTAGTCAGCATGTGTCTGAAAGGTGGAGAAAACTGGAGAGAACATGGAAGCTCCACCCAGAAGGTGCTGTAGTCTAGAATTGAACCTGGGACTGCCCTGTCTCATTACAAACATTCATCCATCCAAAACAGTTCAATTCTGTCTTACTAAAACAAAACCTGTGTTAGGCCAATATACCTGGTGTCAGAGAACATGTGCAGTGCTAATGGAGAAATGTACTGAAATATACTGTGTTCCTTTTGGAGTTGCAATCATCAATAGGAAATTATTATACAAATCATGGGAAGGAGGGAGTTCTCAGTTCTGTTACACAGTTAAAGCAGATCTCAGACACATTTACACAGCTCATGTTTTATTGTATGCTGTCCATCTGTCTCAGACAAAATGCACTCAGTGTTGGATGAAACTGGAAAGTTTTAACTATACAGTAAGAGCTTAGTCGCAGCAGAATAGAGGTAAACCCACTTCTGCTAGAATATTCAAGTTAAATATATAGAGAGAAGTGTAATTACATTATTTGTTTGAATGTTTGAGGATCATCTGATCAGAACTTTTTATTATCTTCTTTTAAACTACACTCTACTGCAATACCATTAATATAAATATGTTGTATGATATACAACTTTTTGGGGTCATAATAGGACATGTATGCTCTATGGTATGTAGAGGTTGTACTGTTATATTGCTGTTGAATTTAACAGTAGTTCTAGTATTTTGTGCTATTAGAAGTGAAGGTTTCTCAATCACTGTTTTAGATTCACATTTCTCTAACATTTTTCTCAGGGAGACTAATTACAAAGCAGTGCTAAAAATACTTATCTGTGTACAATAGCAGAACATTATTTGTACAGTCTATTACAATAACATTTTTTTCAGCTCTACTTACAGTAAATTAACTTTACTTATAATCTTATGAAAGCATGCTTGAATGGTGCACATAGTTACTGGAACTAAGCTGAAGTGGAACTACAGAAGGGAACTGAAATATTTGAAATCATAAATAAAGTAATATTATAGATAATTGTTTTTGGATGTGAATTTTAAACACAATATGTGCAGTCATCCAGGTGGATGCTGCACATTGGTGGTGGTGGAGGGAAGTCCCCATTACCTGTAAAGAGCTTAGAGAGGAGTGTCCAGAAAAGCGTAAGCAATTATTATTATTAAGCAATTATTAGTTCTTTTTTAACCAGGATGTTTGAATGCATAGTGGGATGAAAGCCCAGATTTCTAAGGCTGGGATAATCAAGTATAGATTAACTTTCTTAATTAGATCACACACACTTTAAATGTCATAATATTGTTTCATATATTGCAATGCAGCGTCTCCCAAGGCTAAGTGTTCTCATTTCTAATAAGATGATAAATTATCACCTAATACTTTTGTGGGTGAGACATAAGTCCTTTTATGAACTTCCAATGTTACATTATGTCAAACCTGGAAAATTCACTGAGTTGGATCTGGATCACTTTCAAAACATCTTGCACTGCTCAATGTGTTTCACATACCCACACCCAGCTAACGTTACAAAAGAAAAGTTACACAACCAAGTTTCTTAATGCAGTGCTTTTTGCCAACAACTATACTATTTCTTGGTATTTTTCTGTAAAAAGGCTTGTAGCGGTTAAAATGTCACTTATGCGCTTTTAAAATGGTCAAAATAAGTACATTTGTGGGCTTTGAGAGAGCACAATCAAGCCATTTTGACGCCGCATCTCAACTTTGTCTGAATTTTTTTTAAAGATTGCATTGTTGCAAGTGGTGGCAGGAAATTACGAACTTCAATTGCCTGAAAACACCAAAGTAAAGCTTAATTGACAGTCTGTGACGTGGCGAGTTAATATGTCTGCTTTGTACGTTACACAGCATTCGTGTGAGTTCTCTTGGCATTCTGTGACACATAAGATGCAGAGCGATCAGACACAATGGGTCTCCTGCAGCTATAAACAAGCACTTATGAGAAAAGTGCTTAGAAGAAGTCTAAAATTCTCAAACAAGGAAAAACAGGGCTTACAGTTTTGCTTAGCTGCATTTTGATGAACACCCTTTCCTCCGTTTTCTGAACAAGAGAAAGAGCATTGTGTGAAGAAGTAATATCAGCCATAATAAACACAAAACTGTTTTGAAAATGTTATTGAAGCCTCAGTTAAGTTAAGTATGTTTTACACAGTAATATGAGTGTCACATTAGGTAAGAGTTACATCATGCAGTATGCATGTCAATCAAATCTCAGCTACTTAGACAATGCATTGGGAACTGGGGATGATAAGTAGGCTTTATCTGTCAGCTGACAAGAAGATCTTCCATCAGTTGCTTTAACCTACATCCTACTTGTGCATGGTTATATTTATAATAGTTATACATTTAATTATTTTAAAGCAGTAATTCAGCTTTGCAGAAAATTGTCTTTGTGTATCTTTTTATGATTCTAAAATTATTTAAATTCACACTTTTTAAGAAGTTTTAAGATTAGCTTCAATAATTTGCATTTGGAGCAGAAGGAAACCAAAAGGAAAATACATTTTTTAATTATAGACAGATGGTCTAAACTTGAAAAGTTATTTAGATATGCATGCTGTCCAGTTTTCTTGTTGATTGATACTTTTTTATCTGTGTACTGTTCCACATAAAAAACATGACATTTCATGTGAATGAGAAGAAACATATGCATTCTTTTACACTTCACAATATAAAATTAAGAGAAAAAGATTAAGAAAATTAAGAAAAAGTCAGAAACTGGAAACCTGTCTGCTTTTGACTTTAACCTTTAACTCTTGTAAATTTAATCAAATTTTAAAATTGTCTTTAACTTTTATTCTGTGCCCTTTTATAAAGTTCTCTTAATGTTTTCAAAACTCAAAACATCAGTGGAAAGTGTCAGAATAATTCATTTAATTTTCGAGCTGAAACTGAAATATTTTCATGTAAGAAATGATTGTGGTATTATGGAACAGAAATCCTTTTTTCTGTTACTTTTTGTCTATAACTTAGTTGCTTCTTTAAATGGAATCGTATAATCGTATAAGTCTAAGAAGAACTTTTTTTGTTAGATTCCCAAAGCTTGTGTCTAATAATAATACTTTTTGGTTAAAAAAATTCTAACTATAAATATGCAGGTACTGTACAAATCATACCTCAGAATAAAAACTGTTGATAAGAGGTTACTGTTCTATTTTACCTTTCCTGTTTTATTCAAGTAAAACAAATAATAATGGCCACAATGAACGTTCTGTATTAACTGAGAGAACTGTGCTCACTCATTTGCCAGATACTGTATCAGTTTTAAAGCACTTTCCAAACTTTGTGCAATTTTAGCATAGTATTTTTTTACATATAGAATGAGGACAGTATTATTTTATTAATTTCACACATTGTACAACTAAAAGAAAGCCGCGTGTAGTATTTTCAGGCTTTCTCCCCAATTACCCTTTAAGGTGGAACTTGGTAGTACTGTTTGAAAGCAGCAGTCTGATTAGGCAGTTCTTTTTTCCCCTCCAGTCCGACAGCCGGCCCCAAACACTTTGTGTGAATAAGGTTAGTGCAACATGTGGCCTTTAAACCCACCCAGCAACCACTGCCTGACAGCCACACTCAGAGAATTGTTTGTTAATAGTCCAATTAGATAATTGCCATCTTTCACTCCTTTTCCTCCACATTTCCCATAAAGGAATGAATAAGGAGAGCAGCGTGAAGAGGGCTTCTGCCCTGCAAGGTGACAAGAAGGGCTGGAGCATGTTCCTTGCACAAGGCCGTTTGCTTGAATTGAATCATTGTAGCCTAATCAATGGTCTTATTGGATTACTGGTCACTGCTGTTCCCGAAGATATTGTTGCGCTGACAATGAAATAACTAAGGGTGGGTGGGTTGGGAGGGGGGGCACCTTTTCTCTCTTTTTTGTATTTTGCAGATCTTTAGTTAAGATTTTCCGCACTGCCTGTTTCTTGCGGATATATATGAAAAGAAGGCTTGCTTTTAATTACCAGATCCTCAGGGTGGCTCAGAGGGCTGCTGTAGAGAAGCAGGAGCAGGAACAGCTCAGGAAAACTTTAACATGGCTGATTCTGCTGGAGCTGTTTTGTGAATCGCAGGAGGTTTTCACTACTGCATATCCATCTAAAGGGGGTCCCGTGTTTTTGTCTCTCCTACTATCTTCTCTCGCGCTCTCGCCCTCCTGATAATGCACCATACTGGAGTGCTCTCAGGTACACGGCACTGATTTGGCGACGGACACAGTAAGGCGATTAAAGTTTGTGAAACAGCAATGAATAACTTAAGAAAGTTGAAATTGGCTGGTAATGTGTCTGGGATTGTAGGATGAAGTGTCTTGGAAGTTTTCTGGAAGTCTCACTCGGTGATTGTGCCTTGCAGGCTGCAACCAAGACCAATCATTTCACTTTATTCTCCGGCTGAATTCTGCCTGACTGGGGACGGAGCGCACAAACCCTCCATTAAGACCTGATATATTATCCAAACAATTTAGTGTATTCATGAGGTAACGCAAATGTGGAGGCTGCAAAATTACCGTAATCAATTGAAACAGCAAGCGTGCGTCCGTCTGTGTGTCTGATTATTTGGAGATCACCTAACAACTAGATGTGTATGTAATAAGGCAGGGGCATTAAATCACTGTTGAGTTGTACTGGTAAGTCTATGATCATTGGGCAAGTGAGGCTGGACAACCATAATAGGGCTGCCAAACGGATGAAGCAAACATCTCCCCTTGCATTAGGTAGTCGACTTTGTACCTAAGAGGTGCTGTTTTAAAAAAAAGAAAGAAACACGAGGACAATATAACGTGCAATATTCCCCATTATATCTTTTTTTCCAAACAACACGTTCGAGGGGCAAAGCAGTATGGATGTCAGATACAATCAAGATACCGAGACTGGAATCGTGCTGAAGAACGGACTTAAGGAAGCGAAAGAGAGCAAGGATTCCCAAGGAAATCTTTCCAAATCATTTTTGAAGGATCAGCAGGAGACCTTCTCAGCTTCTGGGACATCAGAAAACTGTGAAAAAAACAGAGCTAACTCGGCAGACCCAGACTACTGCAGGAGAATCCTAGTCAGAGGTGAGAGGCTCTCCTAACTGCTTCCGAGAATACTACAGCACGGTTTTTCTGTTTTTTGTTCCACTTTTAAATGTACTTTGAAGACTTTCCTTTGCAATACTACAAATTCCATGTTTGTGTAAAAATATGAATTTTAGCATACTCAGATCATTAAAATACTTGCTCACGTAGTATTTAACACGGAAATAAATGAGCATATAATACCGAGTTTTTTTACTACGAAGCTAAATTCTCAGTATCTTTTAAAGTTCTCAGCTTTTTTAATTTTGAAGTTTCAGATTTCTTATAGAGCTTATATAAAAAATTAATAATATACGAGTAAAACTTATTTGTAGTGTTCTGTTCTCTTTTCTTCCAGGGTATTTCATGGACCTCCGTAGTGTAATTAGCCATTATCTGAAACACTGCAAGTGGTCTCACGCCTAGATGCTGTAATTTTTGTGAACCACAAATTCATTAAAAGATAGCTCTTTGATTTTAGTTTAGATATAAGTAGAAAATAAAGGGTGTTTAATGGAGTTTCTCAAAAGAAGCTCACTTTGAGTGCTGTTTTAGACTGCCAGGAGGCTTCTGATGTAATGTGTTAAAATTTAAAGCAACAGTCTTACAATAATCATTCTCTATTGTTGTGTAATATTCTATAATTAGAACACACAGTATAGTAGAGCAAAGGAGGCATAAAATAAAAAAGGTAAATGTGCCATGTCAAAAAGAATAAAATCGTACTGTTAAGAGCAGAACAAATTGCATGTAGTTTTCCAATAGTAGCCTAAGAAATCTAATTTTATTCTAGATCTGGAAATGATATGCAAATCTCTGATTTCCAGAACAAATCAACACATCAAGAAACGTGTAATTAATCATATATATATTTGTTTTTCTTTTTGTGTTCACTGAACTTACCTTCTTGAAATGCATTCATTCATGATAATTTCCATAATTAAAGACAGTATCTCAAATTAACCCTTATTGTTTAATAGATAAGCAAGACTTTTTGGAAATGAGATAAATACCTTTTTTTAAGAAATGTTTTAACATTGACTTAGAAGAAGAGAAATAGGAGAATAGGTGAGCTTTGAAAGGAGGTACAATTTTTTTCTTTTATAAAATAAATTATTGTTGAAAACTCTGAAATTCTTTAATGCAGAGGGTCGTGTATGTATCGAAAATATTGACATTACTATTTGGAATTCTTGCACATAAATACAATTGGGTTTGCTTAAATGGGAATATAACTAAAGTCACAAGAGTACAAGTTTTATTAGAAGTTCAAATATTTTAATACAAGCATTTTTAAAAGTATTTTAATACTACTTTAGTGTACTGTTCAGACTTTCATGTTGTGTAATGCTTTTTAAAATAAATGAGTGCACAGATCTTAAACAGAAGTAATGGTCTGGGTATTGACAGTCATAAAATATGCCAGGCAACCTTCTGATGGCTTTGCTATCTTGCTTCAAGAATGATAGTGAGGTAAATAAACATGCTTGGTTTATATAGTGTGCTTACATACTTAATTTACTATGGCCATTAGAAAGAAGCGATCACATGATAAAAAACAGATTAACTAGGTTCCTTGCTCAGCATTTCTAGAATGTTGTATGGCTAGTTACACTTGTTTGTCACGTCAATAAATAATACATTAAGGGCGTTTTTATGTAACAAGTAATTAAAGATTTCATTTTTCTTTTACTTTTGTTTAAAAAGGGAAGCCTTGTGAAGTTTTTTTTGTCTTTAAGACAAAGTGATACAGAATAGACACAGTTATACATTGAATTAATGAAAATGTCATATTTACACTGCATATTTTGAAATATTATGTCTCTTTATTGTTAATTGTAAAAATGTAATCATTGCAACAAATATTGAGCGAAGTGTAAAATAGCTACAAAGTTCTTCGAGAATATTATTAATGTGATGTGCTTCTAGATGTAATTCTTTGCACAGAAGAAACTTGAGAAATATTCATAAAACCTTTTTGCAGTCAAAATTAAGGATCATCCACTAATTCATATTAAGTAAAAAAGTACTACAGACTGTTTTTCTTTGAAGGTAGAAAAATCAAGTGATTATTTTAATCATTTTAGTTAGTGTTATTAATATTTAACATTTACACTTTCTTAATCAATCACCTTATATAAATGATAAATAACACTTTAAAGTATTTCACACTTGATTGTTTGTTACTTTTATTTAATATTTAATAAAAGCCAGTATTGCAACCTTCTGAAAGATACTTTGCAGTGTAATCAAGTTGGCATAAATCTTTAATTTATATTTCATTATTTTTGTATTATATATACTGTAGATGTGTGCACACATTAAAAAAAAAGTTTGACTTCCACTTCAGACTGTGTCTTTGTAGTCTGGAGTACACAGCTGAAAGCTGTTTATTTAATTCATCACTATACTGATTCTTATCAAAGGCATCAAAATGGAACTTTCAGCAAATATTGTTGAAGGTCTTTATGGAATCTATGTAAAATACAATAAATTACTATATATTCGTTAATCCTTTCTACCTGAAGAGGGCAGAAGCTTAGGCATTGTTCTTTTTTTACAAAAAATACAGTGGTATTCTATTTCGTCTGATTTTTTAAGATGTAACAGTTATTTACAGTATGTTAATGAAATTATTTTCTAAGGGTAGAGATGCATAAAGGTGACAAGAAATTACACCACAATTTTTCCACATTTTTTAGTGGTCCAGGGGAATATAAAAGGTGTCATTGCAAAATGCAGTGTCGTACATGTTTCAACTGAAAGCCGGGATTTATGGTTAGCCATGGCCAGCTTGCCACAAACTGTGGAATAAAATAATCATTGACTCAACAAATTTGTTCATCTCCTTTGCAAAGTACAATAATCCATTCTAGCTTTGACTACCTAAAGTAATACGTCTATCATTTGTTGAATTGCGATGTCATTTGTCATTTTTTTTTCCAAAAATCAGACATTCTGTAGCAAAAAAAGAATCCTCCAAACATTTCTGTTATTAGATTTTCTGGTGAGAAGCGGCTGTGGCCTCCTCGCACATAAAACGACTAGCTGTGCTGTTTATTTTGAGGAAACTATTGTGGTCCCCAAATAACATTTTGAGTTCACTCTTAAGATGACACCCCAGTAAGGGCTCCACGCCTGACAGGCACACTGATCCTTACTGCCCTTCTTTTCTAGATGCCAAAGGGTCCATCAGAGAGATCATTTTGCCAAAGGGTCTGGACTTAGACCGGCCCAAACGCACCAGAACGTCTTTCACTGCAGAGCAGCTGTATAGGCTGGAAATGGAGTTCCAGCGGTGTCAGTACGTTGTTGGACGGGAGCGCACTGAGCTGGCCCGGCAGCTCAATCTCTCTGAAACTCAGGTAACGATCGGCATTCTTCACTTTATTTCATAATAACATGGGGACAAAGGAAAAAAAAAAAGAGCTCCTCTCAGAATGAACTGTCTATGATATTCTTTCCAAGCCACTCTCTTGAATGTAAGGAATTCCCCATGTTTTTTTTTTGTCCTTGTCGTGTTAGGATTAATCCAATATGGGCAAATTTAATCAAAACACTAGAGAAGAACAATACATTTGTGAAACACTGACAAATAACTCCAACGGCTAATCCAAAGAATTCAAGGTTTGAGTATTTGTGAAGGCAGAAGTGCTTAACAAAAATGCTGACGCCCATAGTGCATTTTTATTAATTTTCTGAGCGAAAATATTTTGAGAGAATTAGAAACAAAAGCCGCATGTCTGATGCTGAAATTGGCAGTTTCAATCAATTGTAATGCAATGGAAAATTCGCAGGAATTACTTCATTTCAGCCTGGCAAGGTTTGCTTATTGGTTCCTGCATTTGTCTGAGCATTTTTTTTCTGATTTTTCTCATCTCAGTTTTTAGAATGCGCCATTGTATTCTTGTCACAACGGTTGCTGTCTACAGAGCAGGAAGACAATCGATGTAGGATGCCATTGCTGCTGTATTATCAGCTTTCTTCCCTCCCTTTGAAAACTGACTGACGGGGTTCGATTATGTTTCGGTGAAATACCAGCATTTAAAATGGCTACAATTATTAAAATACGTGTTTTTAAATTCAAAACGCACAAAATGTGCCTTTTCAGTACCATATGTATTTGGTCTATATCAATGTATTTATGGAATATCTCTAACCTTATACTGTAAGCGGCGATTTGTTTTCTCTAACATTCACATTCTAGGTGTGTACCCTATGAATATTTAAAAAAGGCACGAACAATTAGTGAACTATTTCTTTAATAGGAGAATGCATGATATTATTACAGTCATATGCAGATTATTTGTGTATATATATATATTTAAATGATCACCTATACCATGAAATATTATTTTCCAAACCATAGAATTTTTAAATGTTATAAAGCGCTCCTAGCATTGCTCTCACATTGTGAGCTGCCAGCTGCAATTCTTAGCTTTAGGGTAGAAATCTCTAGCCAAAATGAAAAAGTTGATATACAGTAGCATGGATGCATTATTCAGTTGAATAAAGGTCAATCTATGTCTGTTGTGCTATACCACATTTCCAGCAGTGATAGTGCCTCTTCATTCATCTTAATTCTTTGCTGTGTATTATCAGTGAGTACAACCTTTCTTCACGTCTTGGGAAGCTGCTCCATCTTAGTGACATTATGATCACATGGTGTTAACAGTCCCATTTATGTTTTTATTAGTTTACTTTATTGCGTTCCCCCTTTCATTCTTACATGGATGTTGCTTTCATTGTGTGCACATAAATTTGGCCTTCTGAATGTGATGTCACTATGGGACATTTATTAATGTTTACATTTGATGGTACTGTTGGAAAGGCAAAACTAAATACAAATTGAAAGGGTTTAAAGCTCATCTAAATTTCTAACTGAAATCCAGTGAAGTGCTTCAGACAATACAATCTTTTTATGAAAACAAGGTCTTCAGCTATCAGAATAATGTGAGGATTTCACTTTTAGGAGTTTTGATTTCTTTATAGTTAACCCCTTGCTAAATATCTGTAGATGAACCACCGTCATTTCAAATACCAGATTATGCATTCTTCAACAACAAATAATTTAAGACAGAAGGTAATATCTGTAATTTTTCCCCAAAACTGCTATGAGCACTGTTTTGGTCAAAATAAATGCACTCTTCATTGTTGAATTCTAGAAATAATCCATTTAAAACTGAAATGAAGTAGCTGCAAAGTGCAGTAAGTTAGTTTATTTCCAAGGAAATCATATTTCTCTCCTGCAGGGAGAAAATGGCACAATGAGATTTAGTGTAAAAGCTTTGTTAACTCAACCATTTATTTTTTTTGCTTAAGATATTTTGCATTTTTAGATCATTGAAGTGCTGTTCAGCCAAACACAAATCTATTTCAAAAATTATTTTTTAATAGAAAGTAATATATCAACAATCTATTAAGAATAAATGTTTATGATGTTTAGGAAATGATCTACACTTAGTTAAACACAAGATGAACCGAAAATTCAACAGATATATGTGCAGCATTGAGTATTCCTCTTAAAATCTGAGAGGCATAAATAAACAAATGCATAAATGCAAATAAATAAATTTTGAAAGTGTATTTACAAAAGACTTCTTCAAAGATGTGCTGCAAAACAATGCTCACTTTCGATTCGTTCTGCTTGTTTATAGATAGCTTGGGAAAGGGCAACAACTTGCGGAAGCATTCATTGTAGTGCTCAGAAAAGATGTCATTAGAAACTCAATTTATGTTTACAGAAGAAGAAATGTAAATAGCGAGCCTTGTCAATGGATTAATTTATTGGATTATGGTTTATGTAAATGTGATTGAGCTATGCAGCCAGGTAGCATAACGGTGCTTGATTATTATTGTGCTTCATCTACTCACATTATTTGCAGATTGAAAACAATCAGGTTTGATTGTGTAAAGAGGGACATGTGGTGTAACACGTAAAATTAATCTGTGGACCATTTACAACTGTTGAAAGAGAAACAGGCTGAAATGGAAAAATAAACAAATTTAAGTATTTCAGTTTTTGTTTCTTTTTAATTTAGATTTAAATCTAATTTATTCATTTATACATTGATGTCTGCATAATTACAGGTGGATTTGGAAGTGATTGTATTAAGATGTTGTTGGGTGTTATTTTTACGTTATAGTGTGAAGCCTTTGTTTTAGTGTTCTCTATTTCTTACATCCAGGCATTCACTACATGAGAGTTTTTTCATATATTGTTTACCAATTGTTTTAAAATAATACAATACCTATTCAAATGTTATTTCAAAATGAAACAGAAAAGTTGATTTAATTTAACTGAATAAAATGCATTACTGTATACAGTATATAGTTCAAATAAATGACTTACTAGCGGAGTTAAACGTAATTTTCAGAACAAGGATCCATTTGTAAATATATTAAAGCACGTTTTTTTATTTTTATGGAACTTTAAATGGCTTTTTCTCTGAATGACTGATTTTCTTAGATATACATTGTATATTTTTATACTTTGAAGTAAGT
The DNA here is from genome assembly GCF_055471065.1 of Atractosteus spatula. Taxonomy (NCBI): domain Eukaryota; kingdom Metazoa; phylum Chordata; class Actinopteri; order Semionotiformes; family Lepisosteidae; genus Atractosteus; species Atractosteus spatula. Next base: position 30,449,033 of record NC_142710.1, on the reverse strand, counting down.
ATAATTTAATAAATAATAATAAAGACTGATGCCAGTTTAAATTTAATTACTTTTTGTTTCTGGAAACATGTAACTTTCAGGAGGAATACATGGTTGTTAAGGGATGGAAAATATTTTTGTACAAAAAATATGAAAGTATTGTTGCAAATACTTTGTTTTGTTGGAATTGATATAAAATAAAAATAATACCTTTGTTACTAAAATGTGAGATGGGAGATCTCCCAAAAAGTTTAGATGACCTACTGTACAATAAGTATTCTTTTCTTTAACTTTCCAGAATCTTTGAATGGCTTTACTGTTACTTTACTGTGTTGGCTTTTGCCAGTATTTAATGAAGAAAACCTCCTCCTTCTGATGGTTGAACATTACAGCTTACGGTTCATTTCTGTGTCTTTTTGTACTGGGCCGTGTGTAGAGTGACCAGTGAAAGCACGTGCTCGTCTGGGCTGATCAAAGCCTTATCCACCAGAAAGCTGCTTCACGCGTACCCTGCGCAGCAGAGGCAGAAAAAAAATCTCAATGATGAAAGAAAAAACACAGATCTCCTTGCACAGCTGTGTTTTTAACTTTTCTTTATAAGAAGGCATGTGAGAGATCGGGGGAGTGGGGAGAGGAGGAGAGAGGGTCGTGTTATTTATGTTTCACAAAGTGTATTTAAAGATGTTTTTTTTTTCTGTCTGCTTTGATACAGGTAAAGGTTTGGTTTCAAAACCGGAGAACAAAGCAGAAGAAGGACCAGGGCAAGGACTCTGAATTGAGGTCTGTGGTTTCTGAGACAGCTGCCACATGCAGTGTGCTGAGATTACTGGAGCAGGGGCGCCTTCTTACTCCTCCAGGCATACCCGGACTCCTGCCTCACTGCACTAGCTCAACGCTGGGGTCTGCGCTTAGAGGCCCTACTATGGGCATTGCCAACAATGGTACCAGCACCACTGGCTCAGGGACAGCGGGCAGCTCACCTTTGCCAGCGGTGACCACCTCAGGGGCTGCAACTGGGCTGCAAGGCTCCCAGCCCACCCATGGGCTTTTCAGCTTCCCCATGCCCTCTCTCCTGGGGTCAGTGGCTACCCGGATTTCCTCCAACCCCCTCTCTATGGCCAGCTCCCTGGCAGGAAACTTACAGGAACTGTCAGCCAGGTACCTGAGCTCTTCTGCTTTTGAACCCTACTCCCGAACCAACAGTAAGGAAACGATGGACAAAAAAGTGCTGGAATGATCTTTTACTGCTGTTTGTTCTTTGCCTATTCCTCCTCTGTTCCTTGTTGTCGTTGTCCTTGTTATTGAGAAACTCAGCTGCACACAAATGCCTCTTGGAAGAAGGCACACTCGCGTTTATCCTGAAAATGAAAGTTTTCAGAATTCGGCGCTCCAAAGCAAAATTTACTCTGCTGTTTTCTGCAAGTATGGAAAAGGTCACATCTAGTAAGACAAGGAGTAGGTATATTTCTATTCTATTCACACTTTTTGAAAATTATGCATAGTTTTAAAAAGCAGATCAAATTTTGCATTGAAGCTTTGAAAATCATCATTATAGTGTTTTGTTTTCACACCATAATGGTATGCTGCTGATAAAGTAACACTATGTGCTGAACATTTGAGTGGCAAGGCTTGCATCTTTAACAAGAGTTTTTTTTAAAGAAAATGTACACCACAAATGAATCTGGGAGTAGCAGGTTGTCAGGCATGAGTGCTTGTAAAATAATCGCACTGGTCTACAGGGTACAGTCATGAACTCTGCTCAGAAATTCAAGTTCTTGTGTGAACTTACAACGAAAGGGCACTAGGGCTTCTTTTCTGGGGCTGACATCTGAGATTAGTAAACCTATGAGAATTCGTTCAGGCTTGTTATAAAACGGCTTGTTCCACTGAGAAGCATTTTTTTTTCCTTAAAGCTTTTTTTTTCCAGGGTAGAAGGGTAGAAACTACATGGAGCAATTGCAATTCCAGATGAGCAGGCTTCATCTAATCTGAGCAGGATAATATAAAAGTACAGTCATTATGTTGTTGCTTTTTTCAATGAAAAAAAAATCTAAAATTTAAAAAGAGAATATAATCATGCTAGTAAAAATCATTAGGTAGTTGTTCATGGTTTTGTGATGGATCTCCCGATATAACTTTTAAAGTCTAAATTATGTGACATTTTACCTCTGAAGATGCAGTGTTTCATGTTTATGTCTTTGGTTTATAAATTAGCAGTGTAGTTCTCATTGTCATGTAGAAGTAGCATTTTAAAAACTTGAAAAATCCCCTTTAACACTTAAAAGCACGAGGAGAGTGGGAAATTGACAAGTATTCAAAATTTACATCTATTTTACTTCTGCAAGCTGCTCACCACTTTGATATCCTAAAGATACTCACTTGACTTTTGTATAATCCTTCTATAATATGTAAATCGTAAACTGTGCCACCAGTTTTGGACCAGATAGACAGAAGGATGAAAGTGGTACAATTAAATGATTGTTGTATAAAGTGAAAGAAAAAAGTATGAGTTGTAAGAAGAAACTTGCTATTTTATTGTAAATTATTCACGTTTGTAATTAATAGATTATTAGTATATTGGGGAAATAATGAAGGAATGAATGTAAAAGATGAATCATTAATCAAATGAAGCTCTTGGTGCTGTCTGTGTTAAATATCTTCAACATTGTGATAATGTGGTGCGAGTCTGAATATATATATTATATATACCTAAAACAAACAGGTGTGTTTTTGTGTGTGTGTTTCACATCAAGCCAGTCACACTCCATGAGACGTGTGAAACGGCGGAGGAATGCTATTGCACTGTTTTCAATTGTACTCGTAACATAACTAAGACAAATTACAGTTCTGATACATTCTCTCAAAAATCAACCAGTATAAAACATATTTTCTGAAAGTCATACAAGCAAATGATCCTCTGTCATTTTCTATGGAGCTTTTATTCAATAGGATGTTTCAGATAAAGATAATGATGCTTGGTAAAGGGAAAAATAATGAATAAAATACACAATTCTAACAGTATGAGATGGTAAAAAAAAAATATATGAAAGTATTGTGAAGTAAAGGGAAACACAATGTTATTGTTGTATGGTATTGAGAGCAGGCTTAAAAATTGCATTGCTAGAGAGGCTTATTACTTCTCTAACATGCGTTATAAAGTAGAAGACTAAAACTTAATTTACTGAATAATAAATTAATCAGTGATGACAGAAAACATAAAAACTCTATAAATAATAAATAATCTCTTCCACAAATAAAAACATATATTAAGAACAGTCATAAGATGTATTACCTAAAACAATGAGATATAGGTAAGCTAAACAGGTCACATAAATTGATAGTACAGAATGTCAACTTTTGGTCCTTATCACTTGGTGGTACTTTGGGAATTAAAGTATGTGACGCACCCAGGCTACTGCACCACTGCATTCTTAAACTAGTATGTATATATAATGTTAATTATACTGTATAAAAATCAATAAAATCATCTGACGTTCATGCTTATTCATTGACAATATTTTATATAAGTTACAGTAACATTTCCATAGCACTTCTGTTTTTATACTCAAAAAATAACTGTGCCATTATCACTACTTAGAAATTAGCTTGGCACTTTTTTGTCTGACAATGTGCCACAAGTGCATTGTTAAAATATATTACTTATTATACCTTCAGTTTGATAATTCTGGACTAATAAAAAAAAATTGACAGTACTTTCTACCTTATGCATTTGGACAACAATTTTCTTTTTCTCTGGAAAAAATATATTTTCTTATTATTGTCCTACTTGTGTTGATAATATTGTTGCATAATGTAGGGATCATATATAATACTTTAAGGAAGATGTAGGTAAAAACAATTAAATAATGATAAATGCACATTTACACAATTTAATTATTTATTTAAATACAACTTTTAAAAATACATAAACCAAAAATGACTGGGTTTTATTTTACACTTCAAGTATAACTGTACATTTACCTTGTCTTTAATTCTTTGATAAGAACTGTTATCAATTTTTTATTCAGTCTTTTGAAAAAAGTATCTGTCTGGGATTGTGCATTTTGTTGGTGTTAAGTATTTTGTTGCAAGAATTCTATGTATAAAACGGTATATGTAAGTCAAAAACTACAAAGAAATGTGTGATTACTGTTCTATAGAAGTGGATAAAATAGACATATAAACTTACTCCTGCAGTCATACTCCACAGCTCCGTGAAACACAAAATCACACAGCAAAACGGGAAGTGGCAATCCTCACAAAATCATTTTCAAAGAGGAGAACTTTGGTGTGGGATTTTGAAATCAATGTTCAAAAGGTGAGAAATTGAATTTTATTGAAAATGTGTTTTTGTGGGGGACTTCAAATGTTTTCATTTAGGGTGTGTTCCTGTTATGTGATAAAGAAGAAGAAAAACATCAGAGATTGTCTGAGTCATCCTTTCTCAAATTTCAGAACTAGATGGGCTTAGTGGTAAGGCGATAACCTGTGTAAGAGTTTCCTCTGTTATTAAAACTATGGCAATGGAACATGAAAACTTGCAGCAGCACAGCAGAGGACATCTTGCACAGCATGCCGAAGCTTTGCTGTCTCTGTCTTGAAAAACACTTGGAGCTTTTCAATTGTCATATTTTCTATGGCGCAAGGAATCCCACTAGGGGTGATGAAAAGAAATGTGTTTAGCTGTCCTAACTGAAAAAAAAAAACACTTGCGCAAGGAAGGAACCATTTCTGCAAAGCAGTTGTACTGGTCATGAAGCTAAGAAAAATACTTACTGGATTTCTGGACATATTCATATATTTTTCTTAAAATTACATTTTTATTATTTTCACAAAAGCGTGGTGCGAATGGAAACAGCAAAACCCTCTTGAGTTTGATAATTTTTCCCTTCTCTATGGTAGTGTTTTTTACAAAATGAGAAACGACTCAGAGAGTGTGTGTGTACTGGTGTGAAAGTTTGATGATATAGACTTGGTTTTGATTGATTCATCTAGTGTTTGTTTCTTGAATTCTAGAAAAACAAGATCAGAACTACTGGGTGGATAGCTAATATGTTCATTCGCCTAATTCGTTAAAGCTTATTAATAAAGATATCGGTCAGGTATATTGTGTATATTAGAATTTAAGCAACATATATTTCAAGATTTGAGAGCACAATTCATCACTCTGTCATAACCATTAGGGTAACTAATTTTGACAAAATAAAGCATGTTTTAAAACATAGTCCTTTAAATAAATACAGCCCAAAATATTGTGTTTGTTCAAACTTTGAAGTGAACACTGCACAGTTTATTTTCCAAAAAGATATTGTTTTCCTTTAGAGGTTAATTTATTTGTGCCTCTTGATTTTAACGTAATAGAGCTTTCTTTATCGACTACATCTACCATTTGTCATTATATTTGAAAAACTAAGACAATAATATCCATCCACTATCGGGGAACTGCTTTTCCCTGCCAAGGGCCATGGTACCTGGGAAGCAGAGGGCACAAGGCAGAACTATACCCTGGACAGGATGCCAGTGTGTTGTAGGGCACACACAATCACACAGGAAAAATTTAAAGTCAAGAAAATAACACATATAAAAATATTAAGTATTGGAAACAGCACAGGAAAGTACTGGAAACAACAACAGAAATCATTTCTTGCTTGTTTCCAGGAAGGGAAACTATCACTGCATCATGTGCGAAAGTCTGTCGTAAAATGTCAAGATCTCAGTTTTACATATTTGCACTTCCCTGATTTGTTTGTGCTCTTTCTTGTTTTGTACTAAATTGATTTGTTTCCATTATGCACTGCATTTGCAATTAAGTTTGAGAAGTATTTTCAAAAGCAGTTTTAATGGAAGTTATTCATCATACCAAATAATTATGGGAGGGGAAAACCAAGAGAGAATAAGGCAGAAGACTCGTAGTAAACCATTGTAAGAACATGAATCTACAGATGAAACTCACCTCTAAATGTTAGCTGAAGATGTTAGTGCTTTTTTTGAATCATGTTTATAATGGAACTTTTCTATAAAAATAGACATTTTTAAAAAGAGACTTAATGGGTTAGGCTTTTGACATTCTCCTCATTATAATTCTCCACATTGATTAACACTTGCAATACAAGTGTTGAGGTATTCTTGTCAAATAAGTATCTTGATAAGGTTTAGTTTAACTAAATAAAACCACAAAAATAAATTATTTACTACAAAAATTCATGTGTAAATATTGCAGTTTACCTAAAACCACACATTGTTCCTTGGGACTTTAATTCCATCTTGGTTTTCTTGCATTCTGTACAATTTCAAGTCTCACACAGCTAATATTACCCTGTTTCTGAGACCCCTGAACAATAACCTGCAGATCTGCTGGCTTTTAGATGTAAAGCTTGGCCAAACAGAAGACTTGCATAACGTGACACATCAATTCATAACCATACCTAATCACCAGTCCTTTTCTGGAACTGGTTTGTACATTGAAGAATATTAACGGGCTTTGTTAATGTGAAAATATTTCCCTGTTAAGTGTACCAGCAGAACTGCATTAGACTCAGAATGAATAACTTATGGTTTTCTTAACCCTTTAAGACTAATGTTTGCATTAAAATTTTGATCCATCCTCCAACTGCAAACAAGGTATTTCTTTATGCACATTACCACTGGGGATTTGAGAGAATCTTTTGGAAAAAATGGCTGCTACCAGGTACTGGGTGTGTAATTTCTAATCCACTGACTAGTAGATGGGTCATTTTTTAACTTTCCAATATTTACTGTCTATTGTGCATTTTACTATGACACTGATTCTAAGTACAGAATGTCAATGTATCTTCTGCTGCTCAGTGCCAACAAAAATGGTTATGGGATGTCTCAAGATGTTATAATCAATAGCTGTTAGTAATAATAAACACTTGCCAGTACATTTTGCATACCACCATTAAAGAGAAACTAAAGCTTCAAAGCTCTCTCGCATGGCTTATGGATTCATAGAAACTAATTAAAAATAAGGGCGTCTTCATAAACGTCTTCTATCAACTCTTCCCAGCAGGTGTTAAAATGACTTGTAGGTTCTGTATTTCATATCCATCTGCATTTCAGAGGGAAAAAAATATCTCTGTGTGTTTATAGCTGACAGTAAAATATAAAATTGAAACAAAAGGCAGATATTTTTACACCAAGGGTTTCCCTTCTCCTGCTGGTGAGAACTCTTCAGTTGAATTAATTTGCTATTTTTGCATGGAGTCTGAAACATTTGGATTGACTCTCTAGGGAGAAGATAACAGGCTCTGCTGGCTGCCTAACTGTGGCAGGACTGGGCACTCAAGCCTGTAGTGCATTTTTGCTGCTGCGATTAAATTGGAGAGCTAATATGTAAGGGGTTCAAAACCATTTCTAGTCCATCACTCCATTGCTATTGTACTAAATGTTCTGTACGGTGTGAGACAGGATAGCTGGAACTGAAGAGAGAAAACAGCAATAAGCTGCTTTTTAACACACAATTTGTCCATTTGTAGCATTTTACCTGTCAATCAACCTAATTGATAATGCACTCCATAGGAAGTGAATGCCTTCCGTGGTTTAGATTTGGCTTCACTGTCCTAAGGTCTTTTTCTAGTAGTCATTTATCTCTAGGCCAGCCAAGGTCATGAAAATGACTGCAGTGTAATTGTGGGAATAAAATGACTATGGTCTGGGCACGGAATTGTGATTGTGTCAATACCCTTTGCTTATGAATATTAACAGGACCCCTGGCAATACTACGATGGATAAACAGAAGGGTAAGGAAATGTGTAAAGACACTATTGTTAGTGTCATTAGTATAAGCACTATTGGTATTGTCATTAGTAATAGTTGAAAACAACATACTAGTATGAAATCTCTCATATGTTATCTGCAAATATGCATATCTTTCAGGGTTATAGTGAACAAGCAGTTGCAATGAATTATGGGAATGTGAATATTCCATTTTTTGTAGCAATTATTCACAATGCCATTGTCAAAAGAAGCTTCTTATACTGCTTTTTTGCCCATAGTAAGTCAAAGTTAGTAGCCATGGAAAGATGTTAATCGATGATTGGGCTCACCAGTGTAGTATGTATAAAATTATAAGGTTTAAATTGGCTCTTGTGTAAACATTAAATATGTGCTCCACCTTTTGCAATATTGTTAAATTTGGAAACAACAGCTATTATTTCTGAAACAGTATAGCAGTAGTGCTACTGTGAAAATGCAAGTGGTGCCCCCCCAAAGT